>NW_026067934.1:12557434-12754391 GCF_014885135.2 Alexandromys fortis
GAGGAGGAGGAGGAGGAGGAGGAGGAGGAGGAGGAGGAGGAGGAAGGAAGAAGAGGAAAAGGAGGAGGAGAAGAAAAAGAGGAGGAGGAGGCTGGAAACATAAGTTTCTGTAGATCTTATGTTTTAGTAAAATATTTTTTGTTATTCTAAAAAAAAAGAAAAGAAAGAGGGATATGTTTCATGTCAGAACCATGCTTTAGAAGACATGGTCTGACTAAGTAAACATCCAGATCTAGGGGAAGGCAGAAGGAGTACTAATGCTTTTTCACAGTGAACGCATTTCCAGCAGAAATTATTTTAATTTATTGATCACTTATTTATAAGTCTTTAGTGTAACTAATTATTGCCATAACCTTCGATCATGGAGGTGGGGCAGGAAAATGTGGAGAGCATGCTTGGGTCAATACAAAGCAATGGTTTAGAGGCTCATCGTCACTAATTCTGGGAAGGAAAATGAAATGGTGAAATAGAAGTGCACATCTGAATATTGTCAGGGTATTTGTTTCTCCTGTGCCACTGGGTGCAATCAAATAAAGAACGGTCTTGTTTTCTATCACCCCCTGTGGTTTTGGGACAAACTGCTGGTGAGTTAATATTGAATCCAGGAATCCTTACCAAGTTCATAGGAGGCAAAATTTCCACATTCAGAGGACTAAATTCGCCACCCGGGGAAAACTATGACGACTTTGTGCGTCACACTTTAGGAGTTAATAAAAAAAAAAAGAAAAAGAAAAGGAAGAAAAGTCCAGTTAAACAATCTTAGACGAGCACAGGTGAGTGATGGCAGCAGGAACAGTCAAGGTCTATACTCACTGAGAGCATGCAAGAGCCTCCCTTCAAAGGCAGAGAGGCTCATTACTGCAAAGTTGTGGTTTTCCTTCTAAGAGTATTGAATAGTTCAGGAGAGCAAGAATTTTCTACCAATTTGGGCAGACAGTGGAAGGTTAGCCTTCCCTGCCAAGGCATGAATATCTGTAGCATGATTAGAAGTCTTTAAATAGTTGTAGACAACTAGTTTTCAGATGTGCTACTAAAGGAAAACACTTTTGTTCAAAAATATTATTTTAGATTATGACATCACTAAGGTCACATGATACTTGAGTCATTTAAAGCTATCAAATCAGCTGGGACTGGCAATTCACTCAAAGGAACAAAAAGTTCGAAAGGTTACTTTAGCTTCAGAATGCGGTAGCAGATAAACAGACCTCGAATCTGAAATTAACAATCTATGGTAAAACTTAACAGTAATTTGGCCTGGAAAGATGGAATGTGGGTATTAGATAATTACACAGTTAATGGAAACTAAACACTCAATCATTATTTGTTCAATGCATTCATTTATAGGCTGCGTCATGTGGGGGGAAATATGCTAGGTGTGTCTATCCATCTTGCGCCATGTTTTACTGTAGATTCTGGGAACACCACCATGAAACTTTTAGGTCTTTGAAGAGCTTATGTTACAATTGCAAAATGAGATGTTAAAGACCAATGAAAACTTCAACTCAGTGCAATTATAGCGAGTTCTATTTCTAGCAGCAGAGTTATATAATAGGATGCTCTAAATGATCTGGATAACCAGAGGAAGTGTCCTCCAGGAAGTACCATTTGCACGGAGCTCTTAATGGAAGAAGAGATAAGCAATAATGTTAGGTTCCTGAGAGAATGAATGTAGCATTCTGTACTGATAAACCAAAAATACATGAATATAAATAACAATGAATCATATACCCACTGAAGATGCATTCAATATACATGCACACATAGATGTGTAATGTTAGCAACAAGCAGATGGTAGATATGATTTATTTATCATACATAATCTATTTTACAATTAAAGAAATGATCAAGAAAAGCATATGTGGTAAATATCTACATCCCGAAGGCAAAGAATTACAATTGGAAACTTCAAGCTGAATGTTAGTAAAGCAATCTTTCTTAAATTTTTTTTAAATTAGTACTGTTGCTATTTATTAGTATTATCTACATGTGTTTTGCCTGCATGTAAATATGTACACACCTGGTCTCCATGGAGACCAGAGGAAGGCTTCAGGTCCCCTGACACTAGAACTATTGATGGTTGTGAGTCACCATGTGGATGCTAGAAATCAAACCTGAGTCCTCCGTTTGCTTTTGTTTTGTTTTGTTGTTGTTTGAGACAGGCTTTCTCTTTGTAACATCCTGGTTGTCCTGGAACTAGCTCTTGTAGACCAAGCTGGCCTTGAACTCACAAAGATCCACATGCCTCTGCCTCCCTCCCGAGTGCTGGGATTAAAAGCTTATGCCACCACTGCCCGACAAGCTGAGTCCTCTGAAAGAGCAGCAGTGTTCTTAACCACTGGGCCATCTCTGCAGTCCCAGGGAAAGAATCTTAGACCCTCTCGCCTCCAAAACTACAAACAAAATGTGTAAATGTCAGGGGAGTTAAATGTTTACATGTGAATCATTAATACAGAGAACATAAGTAATAGACATGATTCTTGGACATTTAAATTGTAAATCACTTTTCACAATGTTTATAGCTTATCAGGGCCCATAATGAGCCAAGGTTTAGAAACTGATTCTTATTTTAACACTCTATACAATTAGAAATGACAACTCACATTTGAACGTATGAGTCATTCATTGAACTAATTTATTTTTACTTCCCCAAACAATGCTAATTGTATCATGGGGCTAGACACATGAATGGGTCAGTTGCATTACTATAGCCAAACGTCTCCTGCCTCTTCCCTCCCCTCTCTTCCTGTGAATGTGGTGTGCTTTACTCTCCACCCACGCCATTCCTGTCTCGGA
The DNA here is from genome assembly GCF_014885135.2 of Alexandromys fortis. NCBI lineage: Eukaryota > Metazoa > Chordata > Mammalia > Rodentia > Cricetidae > Alexandromys > Alexandromys fortis. The sequence goes on from NW_026067934.1 coordinate 12,560,228, forward strand.
TGTTTGTCTGTGCCTCACATTTACCAAATGTGTCATTTGCACTGGGGCAGTGCCTTTATGAATTAAAGCATTTACAAATGTTGAGTACCCAACTTGCCCTGATCACTTATGAAACTGTCTGCACCATACTTTAAAATGTTGCCAGATATGTACCATATACAAGATGTCTTCTCTGGTTTTTTGTTTTTCTAGATTTCTCATCGCATCACGTTTCCTATTAAAGTTCTCTTCCCAAGAAGCTCTCTGAAGTGGTTATTATCCCAGAGAGAGCCACGAGTTTAGCCATTCATAAGACAGCTAAGAGCATGCAACTTTTAGAGTGTGTTTTTCATCTGAGGGGAGAAATCAGAGCAAAAATGACAATAATCTCCGAGAAGAGGCTGGATCGCAGGAGAGGGGAAGGTAGTCAAGGTGAAAAAGAGAAAACCATCTGCCCCATTGTTTGCTCAGGGCCCCTGGTACTTCATAGTATCCCAGGCATCTGAAGAAGCAGGACTTACAGAGAACAGTCCTAAATGGAACATTTATTTCTCTCCTATTCTTCCCTCAGCAGTAGGGTAAAAAGATGTTGGTAAGCACTTTAAGACCTTAACATAGTCCTCATGCAGAAGGCAAGATGCCAGATAATAATCACACAGATTTCACAGATAAGTAAACCCTTTCCCTTGGCATAGTTGAGGTTGACAGAAGGCTAACGATTTGTTGGGTAAAGATGAGGACAGAAGCAAACAGGGAGGAATAAGAGCAATGTGGGAGAGAATTTATTTCCTTGAAAGTCTCCTACCATCCAGCCTCTTCTCTTGTAGCAAACCAAGGCAGACTGAACATTGCAGAGCAAAAGAAACATGAGTGGAAAGACATCTTCAGTTCTCCAGTAATATGAGTCGTCAGAGATGGCCAGATACCTGACTTTCTCTGATGAGAGCTTCCTGGACTCATTGGAATTGATTGATAACTCCCAAGATAGGAGCAAGGCCATTCTCTATGACTTGTCTGTCCATGCCCAGCATCCTTCTGCCTCTATGACTTGTCTGTCCATCACACACAAAGAAGCTGGCTGTATGGAATCCAACATAAACTTACAGCGCCTTTCTTACCTTAGTCACCTATCCCATTCGTTATAATAACTTAGCACACCCTTTGAATGCTCACTGTGGTGGTTCTCTTAAGAACTAGGTGCATTTTCACCTCTCAAAGTCACTCTTCAAAGCCCCCTTTGCTAGTTTCAAGTGATAAGACGAGGATGTCATGAAGTCCCGTTTATGGGGAATCGTCTGGGAGGATTTGGATGAGAAGGTAACCAGGATTCTGAGAGGCTTGTTGCATCTCCAGGAAAAGCATGACAGCAGGATTGGAGGGAAGGTAGAGGTGGGGGAAGGTCTGGGAGTCAGATCCCATCCAAACTAACCCATGAAGATTACTGTGCCAACATGGGCCCCTGGGTGTCAATCTGACACTACTCCTCAGGCATTGCATGATGCAAGTCCTTCCAAATAAGAGTAGCATCACCCAAAGTAGCAGTCTGAGAGGGATGCATTTGTTTGAATGTATCAGATGGATATATATTTTAAATAGAGTAAAATTCCATTACTCATCTGTTCCACACAGTGGAATCTTTTTAATAGAGTGATGGTTGAGGTCAATAAAGAATTATTAATTAGGATTTAGTCAACCACGAATGACAAAACTGCAAATAGGACAGTGGCACTGCCTACCTTGTGTGCATGTGTGTGTGTGTGTGTGTGTGTGTGTGTATGTAAATGTATGTCATTTAATCTGGATAAAAGCAATTCAAGGCAGAAACAGCGTCTTTTGTTCACCAACACTCCTTTGATCTTCATAGTTTGTAACCCTTAAAATGCTATCATGAACAATTTTTGGCTGCTCAACTTCCAGCCCCATCCAGCATAATGTGATTTAAAAAAGGGGGGATAAAAGTAACAAAATGAGCAAGTGATATGTGTTTTAGGAAGGCTTGCTGAAAGGTGGCATGTTACATTCCTTGGATTTTCCTTAAAACAGTCATGTGATCATACTTCACTACAAAGCTAAGTAGTTGAAACAAAGGGCTACTAACCAACACAATGCAGGTATGAGGTCGGTTTTGTTTCTTTTTTGTTTTATTTTTCCTTTCTTGAATATAGATAGCTCTTCTCTGATGGAGGTTAGGCTTCAGCTCTCCTCTGAATGCTAGCTTCCACACATTGTCCAATATGCTTAGAGTTTGTGGCTATCGCAGCTCCCAATCCCTTCTAGAACTTACCCTTGACTCATCAGACTATATGCTTCTAGAATCAAAGCCATTCATTCCCTTCAGTCACCCAGAGACTCCATCAATTATTTATCACATATATGTATATATATATGCAATGTTGTGAATCTTAAATTGAATTTGAAAAATTTTAAACATATAATGTGAATTGATAGCAGCTATCAATGAAAATACTTATTAGTTGTTGTGTCTTGTAATTTAGTTTATTGGGAGTGTTAAGTGGTATTCCTGCAATGGAAGAAAGGAGAAGCAGTGCCTTTCTGGGGTTTCAGAAAACAGGAAGTGTCTATAAAGGGCCTGGCATTGTTGCAGTAAAAGGAACAAGGGAAGCAGAGAAAGACTGCCTAGATCCAAACCAAATGTTTCTCCTGCTAGATGCATGAATCTGGAAAGTTTCTTAATGTCTCCATTTCTTCATCTCTTATAATAGAGATACCTATTAGGACAGACTGTCATGGTGTCCAGGAGTGAGAGACCTGTGATACTAATGAAGTGTTGGTGGATGACTGTCCCCACATTTGATGCTCTAGGCCCTTAGGAGGACCTCTAACAGTTTGTATGCATGCTCAAACACTTGTGAAACCCTGAAAGTGTAGAATTTTAGAAATGATCTCTTGATAAGGCCTCAAAATGTATAAGCTTTATTCCTTACAAAATTTAAAGCTGTCACTTTTCCCCCATGGTCAGGTCTTCACTGAATAACGGCATCATGTGCCCTATACTGGCAGAAAGTCGGTTGTAGATACCCTTTAAAGATGCTTGGGCACTGGTTTCAACTTGCAAGACCTTGCTGCATCTCTATCCAGTAAGAACATATGCTAAAAATATGTTTTGAGTGGGCTCTGTGGGTAGAAGCACTTGCCAGCACACATGATGACCTGGGTTAGATACCCAAGATGCTAAAGCTGGGAAGAGAAACCACTCTCAAGTTGTCCTCTGACCTCCACCCATGCACTGTGGTGTGTATATCAATCACTATGTCCCACCCCCAGACACTAAATAAATAAAATTTAAACCATGCTAAGAGCTAACACTTCACATAAGGTGCTTTCACAATAGATGTAAGCCATTTCTAAAGTCCAGAACTTGAGCTGTTCCCCTTTCTAAAGACACTCTTTGGAACTGGGTCTTCAACAGTCTCCATTTCAGCTTCCCGGGTGATTGTCACGTGCCTTAAAACTTGACCTGCTCTAGTCTAAGGTTACTTCCTCTTCTGAAGTTCTAATTTTAAACTACATAACTGTGTTTCTGGAATTAGCAGTCAAAGGCTAAGGGAACAGCAGACATGAGGCTTCCTTGGCAGTGCTAGGGTGTCATGGGTCTACGCTGGGTTTGCAAAGAGAAAGAGAGAAAGAGTGAAGAAATGCAAACGTGGCATCTCATAGCAGCTCGTCTGCAAGGGTTCTCACTTGTCAGCCACTTGCTTCCCACTAGTAGCTTTTCAATAATTAAAAAAAAAAAAATTTCACTCCATTCCTCTGCTGAGGAGCCGAAGGGCAGAGACCGTGGTCGCTCAGCAGTGTGGGATTTATTAGCCAAAAGCAAGCTGTGGCTCTTGTGGGGACAGAAAAGGTGGCAGCAGTTACTGGCAGTTGCTCTTCCCCAGTCTCCCTGCCACACGTTCCACGTTCTATGAATTCAGTTGACTTCAACAGTTTTGCCATAGAGAAGTGAACTTCGTAAAAGGAAAAAAAAAATAAAGAAATTCACACAGCTGACATTGGGGATTTAAACTCAGGTAGGGCTCAGTTCAATTTACTTCATTTTCCTAATACTGTTCTGCATGATGTCATTAACTTATGTGTGAGATGATATTCAAAGTTGAAATTTATAGGGATAAGATATAAAAATTGATCAAAACCAATGAATTATCCTGTTTTTATACATATTTCTTCCCATAGTAACACAGTTTTTTAAAATATTTAATTGTGTGTTTGTGTACATAGGCTTAATTTATTTGTGGGCAGTTTGAAAACTGGTGTCTGCCACTATCATTCTTTACTTTATCATTTGAATCAGAGCCTCAATCTAAAGGTGACTCTCACCAACTGGTTAGACTAAATAGGCATGAAGCTTAAGAATCTGCCTGTCTCCACCATCTCAACACAAAAGTTACAGATAGATATGATGATATCACTCTTTGTGTGTGTGTGTGTGTATTAGATCAATGTATATCTCTCTTAGTGTCCTCATTGTTGTCTAAGTTTTTCGGGATTGTGATTTGTGGGCTGGTTTTCTTTGCTTTATGTTTAAAAACCACCTATGAGTGAGTACATGTAATAATTGTCTTTCTGTATCTGGGTTACCTCACTCAAAATTATGTTTTCTAGATCCATCCATTTTCCTGCAAAATTCAAGATGTCATTTTTTTCTGCTGTGTAGTACTCCATTATGTAAATGTACATGTACAACATTTTCCTTATCCATTCTTTAGTCAAGGGACATTTAGGTTGTTTCCAGGTTCTGAGTATGACAAACAATGCTGCTATGAACATAGTTGAGCACATGTCCTTTTGGCATGATTGAGCATCCTTTGGATATATACCCAAAAGTGGTATTACTGTGTCTTGAGGAAGGTTGTTTCCTAATTTTCTGAGAAATTGCGACACTGACATCCAAAACGACTGTACCAGCTTGCATTCCCACCAGCAGTGCATAAGTGTCCCCTTGATCATCTCATTAGATGCCAAAACATCTTTCATCAAAATACAACTTCCCTTCATGATAAAGGTCTTGGAGAGAGCAAGGATACAAGGAACAAACCTAAACATATTAAAGGCAATATACAGCAAGCCAATAGCCAACATCAAACTAAATGGAGAGAAACTCCAGCAATACCACTGAAATCAGGAACAAGACAAGGTTGTCCACTCTCTTGAGGTCCTAACTAGAACAATAAGACACCAAAATGAGATCAAGGGGATACAAATTGGAAGAAAAAAAAGAAGTCAAACTCTGCTAATGATATAATAATTTGCATAAGCGACCCCAAAAATTCTACCAAGGAACTCTACAACTCACAAACACTTTCAGTAATATATCAAAATACAAGATTAACTTAAAAAATCAGTAGCCTTCCCGTACACAGATGATAAATGGACAAATAGCATAAGATATCTCGGAGTAACTCAAACCAAACAAGTGGAAGACTTGTATGACAAGAATTTTAAATCTTTGAAGAAAGAAATTGAAGACACCAGAAAGTGGAAAGGTCTCCCATGTTCTTGGATAGGTAGAATTGTAGATGGAGTTGCAGGCTGCATTCCTGCCACCTGGCCTCCAGCCGCCTGGCTAGCTTATGCCCCGAAATAACAACACACAAACTGTATTCATTTAAACACTGCCTGGCCCATTATATCTAGCCTCTTCTTGGCTAAATCTCATATCTTGCTTAACCCATATTTAGTAATCTGTGTAGCACCACAAAGTGGTGTCTTACCAGGAAAGATTCTAGTGTACGTCAATCTTGGGCTGGAACTTCATCATGTCTGCCCTGGAGCGAAGCGGCATGGCATCTGAGCTCACTTCCCTTCTTCCCAGCATTCTGTTCTGTCTACTCCACCCACCTAAGGGCTGGCCTATCGAATGGGCCAAGGCAGTTTCTTTATTAACCAATGAAATCAACAGATTGACATATGACCTTCCCACATCAAAGAATTAACATAATAAAAGTGGCAATCTTACCAAAAGCAATCTACAGTTGTCAGCTCTTACATGGGTTCTGGGATATAATCTCAGGTCCTCATGCTTGACAAGCCCTTAATTAACTAAGCCATCTCACCAGACCATAACTCATATTATTTAAAATGCTGAAATATATATAGTAAAAGTTCTTTCCTTCTCCCTTCCTCTTTTTTTCCTCCTCTTTCTCTCTCTCTCTCTCTCTCTCTCTCTCTCTCTCTCTCTCTCTCTCTCTCTGTGTGTGTGTGTGTGTGTGTGTGTGTGTGTGTGAGAGAGAGAGAGAGAGAGAGAGAGAGAGAGAGAGAGAGAGAGAGAGAATGCTTTTTCTCTTTGGACCCTTTGAATGATGTCCAGTTATACTACATAAGCACTTTCCTCTCCCCTCCAGCATTAAAGGAAAGCACTGTAACTAGATGACTGTGGCTGTGATTGTATTTTCAGGCATTTGTGTTCAGGCTACACTTCAGTATGAACACAAACAAATCTTTTCAAGTTTCAGTCTAGGTCTGTGACTCAGTGGTCTAATGTTTCAGGGACCCAGCACTTATGTGCCTAATGTGCCTATGGTCTTCATCTTATAGCATGTTGGTGACATCATTAATTCTTAACAAAATGGAAAAAGATGAAACTTCCAAAGTAGTCAACATACCGAGCATTACTTTTTGAAAATTATATTCTGGAGCCATTTCCATGCCAATAAAGTTTTTTTGGTCAAAATTAAACTGCATGGTCCATTCACATTACTGTATTTAGAATAACATAAATTGGATGAATCAGCAGCAGAAACACAATTTCCTCTCATACTTCTGAATCCAGATGTCCAAGGTCAAGGAAGATTCCACATCTGGGAGGACTGCTTTCTATCTCATAGCTGGTGGCATCTCACTGTGTCTTCGCTTGTTCTGGCTTGGACATGTTTAATAAGAACCAGAGTGCCATTAGGAAGGACCAAAAGCTTGTGACCGAATAACCTCCGAAAGACCCTGCACCTTTTGTACCACCTTCTGGTGATCTATGAGTTCAAGAATTTTAGAAAGACACAGACATTGAAACCATAAAAGGCAGCCTGACCTTTGGGAGCAATGTAGTTCATGTTTGAGGAAGAGAGGATCCTTCAACTTCCTCCTCTAATGTTTCGTGAGAATTTTTGTTTCAGTTCTGAAGACTACATGTTTTTGGCTTCTCCCCTGCCACCATAGAAGATCAGAATCTTACAGGAAATTAAAAAGTACTTATAGCATTTTGCTGTCCTGTTCTTTCATCCTGCAGTTAGAGCAAGACACTATAGAGACCTGATCAAGGACCCCTCTCAGTTTTTATAGCTGTATCAACAGATGGTAACATCAAGAAGAAATTGCCTTGGTACTTTAATCGCCAGCCCTTGAGACTGAGCAGTTGCACAGCTACCAGATAGACCGCCAAGAAGAGACAGAAAGTAATTTTATAATGCTATTTATAAATCTAGAACACTGATAAATGTCAAGCACTTTTTGATCAAAACTGAAAGAAACAAAGTTCATTGATAGTAGTTCAGACTTATTTTCTTCCCCAGTTAAAATAAATCCTGTATGGCAAGAGTCAAGGATGTGAAAATCTTACTTAATGCCCCTGGACTATGTGCTCTTCCTATCCCAGGGAAGAAACTTCAGTACTTTCTTCTATGTAAAATATCTGCAAAACTACACTGAAAGTCCCAGGAAAGAAGAAATCCAAACAGATGGTATACAGGGATTATTAGACATTTAAAGCACTGTTATGAAGTATGGTTGTAATGGTGCACACAGAAAATTCTAGGACTATGGGTACTGAAGTAGAAAGATTGCTATTCTGAGGCCAGCCTGAGCTTACATAGAAAGAAGTTGCTCATAAAGAAAGATGATCAAAATATAGATAGGTAGATGATTAACAGATAGATAGATAGATAGATAGATAGATAGATAGATAGATGATAGATAGATAGATGAATGATTGGTAGGTAGATGGATAGATAGAAACATACATACATACATATATGTATGGATAGATGATAGATAGATAGATAGATAGATAGATAGATGATTGATAGGTAGATGGATGGATAAACAGACAGATAGATAGATAGATAGATAGATAGATAGATAGATAGAATATCTGTAATTTCTCTAAACCTGATGATAATGATAAGAAATTAGCACTTCTGAATTTAGTGTTCAGGACCTAGTATCAGAATAATTACCAATTTGAGGTAACTTGTGAAAAACATAAAATAACCATACAAAAAACTAATTTTAAATTTTGAAATTATCATATGGTGATATATTCTAATTCTGAAAGCTTCTGAACAATTGTGTAGAAAGGATATGATTTATCATTGAATTTCCAGTAAAAAGAGAAAACGGTTGACAAGAGTTAAGTCAACAATTCAACATCAGCCATGTGTCTTAAGTACATTTAAATTCCAAATTTGTGCACTGGATCAGGTTTGGAAGTATTCTTGGAGAACAAAATTAATTGGTCAATGATAAAAGAAAAAAATCAGAAAAATGGATGTAAATTTCTCATAAAAATTCCAATATATCCTGTCTCAAAAAAAACAGTCCAACTTATTATTTAACATATAAAAACTATGTTTAAGCTGTTATTTATTTTCTTCTGGAATTAGAGAGATGGATCGGTTCCAAGTGCCCACATTAGGTGACTCCCAGCCACCTGACACGGAAATCTGCTCCCCTCTTCATGCCTCTGCACGTGCACACACAGCAGACACATAACACGACACATCCATAGGCACGGGCATATAAGTAAAATACCTTTTAAATGTCCCCCCCTTTTTTTCTTATCTCCCTCAGAGATCATCAGAGACTGATTTTTCAGAAGGGAGAGAGAAGCCCTCTTATGTCTGTGAGAAATGTCATAGAGAGAGCTCACCTGAAGATCTCAACCATCAAAAAAAAAAAAAAAACAATTTTACACACACATTTGATTCCCTAAGCCTGTGTTGCTGCTTTTGTAGTGTTCTGGTTGGTAGATAAGAAGATGATTGTGTGTTTCCATTTGTTGGGGACCTTTGATCTGCAGAAGTCACCTTCTTTACTGGCCTTAGCAGTATGTACACATGGTACCAGGGATGTTTGTTCAGTAGTTCTTTCTCTTATTGTGCGTTAGTACAGTGGTTCTCAACTTGACAGGAATAAATTCCTTAAGCAGACCATTTCTCAAGGGGTAGACGATAAGGAGTGTGTGTGTGTGTGTGTGTGTGTGTGTGTGTGTGTGTGTGTGTGTGTGTAGAAAGTGGGAGAGAGAGTAGGGGTCTATCCCTGAATTTACTGTATTTTATTGCTAACATCTATGACCAAGGCTTGCATACTAGAAGATTAATGGAACTATGTTTACACACAGCCTCTTCCTGAAATTTTTTAGTAACTTTTTTTTCATTTATTTTACATGCCAACCAGTTTTCCCTCCCTCCTTTCCTCCTGTCCATTCTCCTTTCCCATCCAACCTTCTCCCCATTTACTCTTCCTTTACCTCCTTTCACAAAGGGACAGGCCTCCCACAGACTTGCACAAAGTATGGCCCATTAAGTTAAAGCAGGACCAAACTCCTCCCTTTATGTCCAGGTGGGGACCAGGTAATCCAGCATGGAGAACTGGTTACCAAACAACAGCTAATTGCCAGGGAAAGGATCTGCTCTTACTATTAGAAGCCTTACTAAGAGACAAAGCTACATGATTATCACACACATGCAGAGGGCCTCGGTCAGTGGAATCAGGTCCCCTAACCAACTGTTAGTCCAGCGTCCATGAGATCTCCCAAGGTCAGGTCAGCTATATATTTTGTTTCCCCCATCATGACACCTCCCCCTAAATTCACAGAGACAGCGGATCTGAGATGTTATTGATGCACTGTACTCATGCCTCCCTTTTCTACGCAACCTTCCAAACCATCCCAGAAAAACACCAACTCACTGGGACTTGGAAAAGTGCTCCACAAACTCAAAAATGAGCATCTACTGAGTGTTTTCTGGGCCATGGGAAACTTTGTTAATCAGCATATTTGCATTAATTTGCCCTCCCCACCTCAGTGTTGGTTGGTATTAGTTTCTTATCCTATCTCAATCTTATTTAAAAGCAGTAAGCATTTCAACTAGAGGACAAATTACTCATGTGGCTTAACTGTACAGAGAAGAGGTGGGGAAATGAAGGCAAGTTCATCTTTAAAGAGAAGAAGGAAAACTTGGCTGGCTAGCTGACTCTGAAAGGGAAAGATATCAATTCTGATATCTTGCTGAAGTGACAAGAGACGATCTTTTAAATAAGACAGTGCATAAGGGTTTGGGGCATGGATGGAACAAGTGGGTCATTTAACAACAAATCAATCAGAAGCAGAGACTAAATTAGTTTGCTCACATGTTCTTGGGGGGTTTGTAGGGCAGGCATTGGAGACCTCCACTCCATTCTAAGGCTGTACCACAAATGTATTCTCAGGACAGTAGACGTTTAAATATTTGTGCAAACGATTGGAACTCTTAAAATATAAGCTAAAAAGTCTTGACTGGTAGCCCATTGCTCATGAGCTGTCTGCTCTTATTTTCAGAGAATAGTGTTTAGTGTGTTTAAATATCAAATGTTATAAATATTGTATGGCATTGTTATGGCCAATGAGATGTTGCAGTAAGTAAAAACATAGACCTGTAGAATATATGGCAACCTGTTCAAAAGTTTTTAAAGTCATAAGAGGTCTCAACTTTATTAATTGATTCACTGATTCATTCACCCCTTCCAAATCAAGCAATATAAATTAAATGTGGTATTGCAAATAAAATAAGACTATTGAAAAGTTATCATGTCTGAGAAGCTGCTGAGGCTGGGCACCCTAAGAAGTCCAGAAATGCAAAAAAGATTGCACATCTCCTATGCCAATTAGCTTCACCCAGAAGTGTCCATTTTCATAGTGAGATGACCCCCATTTCCATATCGTCATCACAAAGCAGTATTTATGCCCGCCTCCAAGTATGGTCTCCAGGTTTGTAATGTTTTCATAACACATCGAAGTTCTATTACAAGGAAATGGTCCATACACTTCAGTAAAAGGATGGTCAAGCAACCCTGAAAGTTGTATAGCAGTTGCTAGTGTGCCCCTGTAAAAGGTCAAGTTGGAGGTAGTTGGAAATCCTGCAGAGAGATAAAGTTTTATGAGCAATCTTTAGAATTCATGATATGCATCTAGAAGCCAAAGTCTCTCTTACCTAAATAGTCACATAAAACTTGTGGCAGCCTAGATCACTTTGATTGCTTTGTTTGCTTATTTCAACCCCTTAATTAAAATTCCTCATTTGTTTGGGGAAGACAGTTAGAGTCCCTTCTTTCTCAAGCTCTGTTTCCCATGATTCGTTTTTTGCATGCATTAAACATTCTAACCACCCCCAAATTACTACCACATCCCAGGAAGCAACCCATTCTCCTGCTGCCACAGTCCACAGTCACCACCTGCTATCGGTGGGAGAGATGTCTTCAACAAAGACCCTCATGACCTTGGAGGCTCAGCTTTCCTTGGGCTGCTCAGAAAAGCTCTACTGGATCCCCTCTATGTCCCTTTCTGTTCCTGTGAGACCAAACCTTATTACTGTTCCTCAGTAACTCACTCTTGTTTCTAACTTCCCATCTGCCCACTTTTACCCAGGGTTTCAACTGGCTTATTTCTGCCTCTCTACTGATCTAACTAGTAGGGCTGCAACTGATGTTAATGAAATGGTTGGGTTAAAGAAAAGGAGGGGCAGCATCCCCACATCAACTGAGCATCCACAATTTCTCTCTTTCTCTATCTTTCCCTCCCTTCCTCCCTCCCTCTCTCATTCTACAGAGAAAACTAGCTATCCAGAGGTCTACATTAGCTCTGCAAAGTTGGGCTGCTCTCTGTTTCCCAGGTTCTCAGAAGTCAGTTCCCACCCCCTGAGGACAGCAGCAGGGGTGCCGAAAGCGCTCATGGGGTGTGACAGCTGCTCTTTCTGAGTTAGCAGGGCTATTTCTTGTGTTATCATTTTTTCATATATTCTATTAGTTTCCCACCAGGATGCTAGGCCTTCAAGCTGCTCTGTGTGAATTGGGCCTGAACAGCCATCCACCGCCCGTATCACTTGTGTGTCCTCTTCTTGTCCTCCCCTCCCTTCTGTTTCTCTTCTCTTCCACTGTCTGTGAGCTCTAAGGACAGCCCCTGCCTTATAGCAGGCACTAATTACCCAGTCAACACTGAGCCCACTTCCCTCCTTGAGGGTCTCGTTCTTGCTCTTTTATTGTCATTGAAAATCCACAGCAACTTCACAGTCACAAGGAAATCTGCCCTGCCCCTCATTCCTGTAGACTTGAGTCTCAGCTGTCTGTCCAATTGACTCTGCTTAGAAAATACATCACTTTTATTACACTGTTAGCACCCTTAGTTAAAGTCACCAGCAACTTTTGGTACCTTGGTCCTCTGCTTCCATCTGCCCCCCCCCCAAACTCAAATCTCCAGGTATTCTAAATTCTTCTTCAATATCATATTCTCTTGGGATAAATTCTGAGTTGATCTGTACCCCCTGTAAACAATGCAGCAACCTCCAGTGATCGAACATAAAGTCCCTGGTCATAACCTTCACTTCCCACAATCTTTTATTTACTGTTATTTTTTATTCCAAGTCAACTTTCTTCCAACTTGAGGAGATGGATATGTTTTAGGGATACCCCCCATCCTTGTCCCATAGTTTGACTCCCTCTCTCTTAATGCAGGGCTCTTGGTAAGATTTTCTCTGATCACTTTGCCTAAATCCTGTTTCTGTCACTCTGGCCCCTGTTGTTTGCTTTACTTTTCTTTTAATCTGACTTTTCAGTGTCAAACATTAGGGTCAATTTCATTTATTTTCAGTCTTCCTCAGGTGAGGTGAGCTTCACAGGGGCAGGACTTCATGTCTCCACTCCTAAATGAATGAATTGGCACCATTAGGAGGAAAGAATTGGGTCCTCTTTGTAAATACAGAGAAGCAAAGTCCCCTCCACAGCAGCCATACAAAGTGATCCTGGGAAACACTAAGCTGCCTCCAGCCTTGGGGCTTGTGTTGTAGATGCCCTTTGAGGAAGGCAAGTGAACATGGGTCATGGTTAACCATAGGAGAAGTACATGACCAAGGAAAGGGATGAATTCCCATCTAGAAGTCAAGAAGTTTCCCAACTAACCTCACAATACTTTTTACTGACCAAGGGATAATGCATTCAATTCTCATTAGTTATTTCCAGGCTTTTGGCCAAAAATGAAAGCTCTTAAACTACACCTGCTAATAATTCGGTTATAAATTATCTTTTTTATTTTAGTTCATTTTAAATAATTTGTTTTCATTTTTGAGATTGTAATATAATTCTTTCATTTCCCCCTTCAATAAAAAGTGTTTGAGGTAGGAAAAATTTTCCCTAATCTCTAAAATCTGAAAGGAATCATAGAAAGTTAACTTTTGGGGAAGAAGCCATTGAAAATAAATAAGTTCATTTTTGGTATTGTTAATAAAAAAAAAAAGAAAGAAAGAAAGAAAAGAAAGCCGGGTGGTGGTGGTGCACGCCTTTAATCCCAGCACTTCGGGAGGCAGAGGCAGGCGGATCTCTGTGAGTTCGAGACCAGTCTCGTCTACAAAACTAGTTCCAGGACAGGAACCAAAAACTACGGAGAAACCCTGTCTCGAAAAATAAAAAAAATAAAAAATAAAAAAGAAAGAAAGAAAAGAAAAGAAGCCCTAGGGTGACTTTTCTTGGTCATTGTTTTGATGCGTTTTCCTAGCCAGTCATTTTAAGACAACATTTCTCAAAACTCTGCTCTGACCACTGCTCCTCCACCCAATACCCTGAAGAGCTCTCAAGGGGATCATGGAGGCCGTGGTAGTTTCCTAAGAACGACAGAGATCTTATTTGTCTTTTCATTCTCTTTTTCACACATGTGGGCCGGGGAGTTTTGCAAAAGACACAAGTCTTATAATGCTTGCAGCAGTTCAAGTGGAGAGACAGATAGGAGCACAGGTCTCTCGTCTCCTAAGCTAGATTGGAGAGAGAGCACACACACTCCTCTCACAAGTTGTACTGTCAAATGCATCCATTTGTGGTTTCATTTTTCTCTAACTGGTTGCTGTAGTTTTGGTTTGGCTGCTTAGAACTAAAACCAGGGTCCAGGTGTTCTACTGCTGAGCTGAACACACATCCCTGCCCTGGGAAGCTCAGTGACTTTTACAAGTTGTGTTGTCTGTGTTACCATGCAGTGAATATATAGTTGTTGTTTCTAGACGAATAGTTGCACAAGTTTCTATTTTAATTTCTGATGTCAATATCTATAGATATTATTCACATAAACTACAGTTGTGTGGCACTCAGAATAAGTTTTAAAAGTAGCGGGGTCCACAAAACTTGACAAATGCTAATCTAAGTCATAAGCCACCAATAAATACATTCCTAAATATGTATTGCATTTATGAGTGGAAGTTAAGATAATTTAAGACAGGGACCTTAGTCACTGTGGTACATCTATTTCTCTGCACTGCAAGACAATAGCTATTCTGTGTACCATTATGACTTTCTCTTTCCACAAAGGTCCTCAATAGATCCAGACATTCGATGGAATCTATTTGTCTATAGCAAGTGTTCTCAACCTTCCTAATGTTCTGGCCCTTTGTTTACAGTTTCTCATATTGTACTGACCACCAATTATAAAATTATTTTTGTTGCTACTTTGTAACATATTTTGCTACTGTTCTTAACCATAATTTACATATCTGATATTTAGGATACCAGATATGTGATTCCCAAAGGGGTCATGACTTAGAACCACTAATCTATAGCATTAATAAAGGCTCATAAACATTATTTCTCATCAATCTTCAGAAAGTTTTACAATATAACATCGGAACCAAGAGCGTGTGTTCCTGAGACAAACTTCCTGGTTTATTCAACCTTTCTAGATAATTCTGAGAGCTCTAAATGAGGGAGGATATGGTTTCCTGCCAGTTGGTTTCCTGGCTGCCCATACCCGAATAATCACACAGAAACTATATTAATTACAACACTGTTTGACCAATGATTTAGGCATATTCCTAACTAGCTCTTATATCTTAAATTAACCAATTTTTATTAATCTGTGTGTCTCCACAAGCATGTGGCTTACTGGTAAATATCTGGCATCCTTCTTCTTCAGCAGCTACATGGCATCTCTCTGACTTCACCTTCTTTCCTCCTCTAGCAAGTGCAAGGTTCAATCTCAAGCACCAAAGACTATTTTCTAGAGAGCATCATCTCATTAATGCTACAGTAAACAGGACCATCACTCACCAATTAATTATGATAGAAACCACGCACATTTTATCACCACTCATTGCACATTTTGGAAAATCCTGGCTTATTTATTCAAAAATATTCATGAACCAGTCCCTTCTCTGCAGCATGCTATAGCAATAAGACCTATTAAACATCTTCCCTAACACGATGTATATATTCCAGAACAGGACATGTTAATAAATCATCAATAAAATTAGACGACAAAAATGGTGTGCTATGGAAAAAAGTTAGGCAGGGTAGATGGACAAGGAGTGTTGGGATGGGCTTGAGGGTTGGTTAGCTGTATAGTGAAGAACATTTCCAAAAGAGACAAGAGTAAGACGTTGAAGAAGGTTTAAACTTGGCCATTCATGGAAAGTTGCTACCTGGATCGATACCAAATAAGCTTATTTATAATCATCCCAGGGTTATTCTTTAATCTCCCATGGAAAATATCTTAAGTGCCTTCCTATCATGTTCTTTGGTTTCTGGATCCTCTGTGTCTCATCTCTTTCACTTGAGCAGAGCCAGGCTGGAAACAAAACTAAAATACATTGCAAAAGACAGAAATGTCCCAATGGCATCATTCAAGTCTACCTTCTTTACGATGTAAACAGCTCCTTCCATTTGCTCTTTTGAGATTCACATCTGAGTGTACCCTGTACAACTGACATAGCTATATTATGCCGTATTATAAATTCACTTCAAACTTGGCAAGCTCCGGGCTGCCTTGATAGCCATGAACTCTGAAGCCACAGTTATACTAAATGTTGTTTCACTACCATCCTCTGTACGTGACTGCTCACAGGACACTGAGTCCGCAAATAAACAACACTCACAAATATAGTAAACTATAATTCTAGTTTCTATTTATGCAAATTTCATGAAGCCAGAATAGTTTATTAAAATTTTATTGTTTGTTGGTGTAATTGTAAGCCCTCAAACAGATGAAACCCACATTAGGCCTATAAAACACAAGGCTGCACACTGTGAGCTAGCTACAATGGGTGCTGGTTACCATCCACACAGGGTCATGACACTGGCAAATAATATTATACCTGTGCTTTATTTCACACCGTGTTTCACTTTATGCTATGTGCTTTCTCTGTGTTTCCCAGGTAATCTCCCCACTTCTGTAGGGTAGAGAGGGACAGAGTGTCTTCCCTTAATTTTCTTAAAAGGCAAGATTTGATGAAGCTCCAAGGATTCAAGGAGAATTTGAGTAGCAGATATTGTCAGGCTTGGAGCCTCAATTCCTGACAAACTCTGATTTGCTTGACTCCACAGTGTGCAAGGATAGGTTTACTATGGGGTTTATGTGGAGAAGGCAGATGGTCCCTGGACAACACTTGGCTCTGCACACCACTTTGATTCTTCTTCTTCCACACCCCGTGTTTACAGCTCCCCTGACTCAGACCTAGGACATATTTGTTGAAGTGAATCCCAGTCCATTTTTATTCTATAGTAGGAAGAGTCCTCTAAAAGAGTCTTTGTGTGCTAAAAGAGTATGTATTGTGGGTAGATTGTAGGTAATGTCTTATTTTCAAGCTTCGCCAATACAATGCTTTTGAATAAAATGTAGGCCTAACTTGCTTAAGGCCTCTACTGCTTCTAGTGTTTGTTTATTTGTTTGTTTTTTAAGCTTCAATTTATTAAAACTGCAACAATCTTTTCAGGTTTCCTTTCTTCTTTTTGTACTGGGGTGAATGAATAGGTATTTCAAGACTAATGCTCAGGTGAACGACTTTTTACTTTGATGAAGGACACACTCTCTATATGACTGATGGGGAAACATTGTATTTATACAGCAAAAGGAATACGGTGAGTTTAACTTGCAATTTGTTGCTATCTTTCTATAAGGAGGGGAGAAGCATATCCTTTCAGAGACTGAAGTTCTTCCAGTGTTGTGGGAATGTAGACATGGGTGGAACAGGCAGTGAATTCAAAGAGACGTGTAGTGAGAGAGGAGTAAGTAAGATAGTCTCTGTGTGGTCAAGATTTATCAGGTAGGGCTTGAAAGGCAGAGATGGAATGCAGTGGTCAAACAGGTGAAGAAAGGATGTGAAAATAAAAGTGACCCTGGGTCTGAGATTTGTATATCTTTATTACCTGCACAGCACTTATTAATACTTATGATAGAGCCAAGTTCTAAAGATTAAAGAGTATAATATCGATAGAACCTCTGAGCTCAGAACATGTGCTGAGTTCACGATTGAAAAATAGAGTCTTTGTTGCAAAGCCTTCCTCAGGGCTTCCCAGTCAGCATTTTCACAGATTATAGACATTGAGTCTGTAGATTACATTTTACAAGATGGAGCTGGGGGTAGGAACTCCTATAACACCAGCATCTGGAAGGCTAAGGCAGAAGGGTTGTTGCAGCTCAAGATTGGTCTGCTCTACCCAATGAGTTCCAGTCCAGCCTGAGATATAGACTGAAACCCCATCTCAAAACAAACAAACAAACAGAAGCAATCAATCAATACATAAATGAATAAATGAACAAACGAACAAACAAATAAGTAAATGCTGGGGTGCTGGGTTGCACAATGCAGTTATAGATAAAATGTTACCTATCTTGTGTGATATATACACTGAGACTTAGCAGGGGAAAGTTAGTAGTTTGTATCACACGGAAATCCTAAGACTTTTTTCCCTGATTGAGGATACTTCTATAATCATAAAGTTAATTAAATTTAAATAGTTTTTCTTGTAAACAATAATGTTTTCAGGAAGGAAGCGATATCCAAAAGAAAAACTATTCATATGTCACCACCTAAAATTAAAAATATAATAACTGAAGGGACAACTTTTCAGAATTTTCAGGTATACATTATATCAGTATATTTGTATCTATAAATGTGTAAGCATAAAACTATTTTCTCAGTCATCATAGGATACAACAACAGATGAATTTTTTAACATGGTTCTAACTATATTCTAACAATGTATGTTCATGTCCTTATTGATCTGTATTTATTTATATGTCATGCTGTTAATGTCAGCATAGATCTTTAATGTCACTTTAGTGACTATTTATGATTATCAATATGAGTCTGTCAACTTAATTTTAGACACTTAAATTGTTTGTGGTGATTTTTTGCCACAGAAAATTCCATTTTGAATTTGTGTGCATGTATACTTCAACAGTCTATAATTGTTTTCTTAAGATAGGTTACTCTAAGGATATGCACATTAATACTTATGTAGTCTGTCAGATTGTCCTTAATAAATTTTTAAATTTAAATACAGTGGGAAATGTATAGTCTCTGTAAAGAGTAGAGAGATAAACAAAAAATGAGGATTAGTTCCAAGAAGAAAAAATTAAAAAATAGCAGGTACTCATCAGATTTAGTGAAAGCAGTAAAATATTATTCAAATAAAGCTCTGGGATAAACCAGAAGTTGATAAGACAAATTCTTTATTTCACAATTCTAATGAATGAATTATATTTTTTCAAATAGCAATGTTTTTGAGATCTTTAATGAAACAATAGATGGAGGCAAAAATTATCAGTGGCTCATTACAATGTTGGGTGGGGAACCTTATAATTGAACCACCTTGACAAAATCCTAAACACATTGAGAACTTCAGTAACAATGAAAAGCAAGCAACCTGACTCTATTTCTGTCTTTTATGTGGCAAAGTAAAAAATATATACACAACACTGTACCTATGACAGAATCACAGCCGGTATCATTGACATTTACAGGGAAGAAAGACAAGGGACAGAAATATCTATTTTAAAACACCAGGAACTGTATTCAGCAAATTCTAGAGTGTGAAACTTGGCAGAAGAAAATGAATTCATTTTCTTTATATATTCATACTCAAAAAATTTAATGTTTTAATCTTGCTTGGATCAATTTTTCTCAAACCAACCATAGACATATTTTAATGAGATCATCAGGGATCTGCGGTGAGCACAGAGAATTATTGTTAACTTTTTAACGGGGATAATATTATAATTATAAAATATAGTCATTTTAAGGTATAAACTAAAGTGTGTGCTGATGAATTAAATGTGGTTTAAACAGGCATTGAAATGATCAATGTTTGTCAAATTTACCTGTAACAAAATTGACCATCAGTTGACAACTGAGATTTTTGTCTGCCCTCAACTTTGTATCCACTGAAATTTGCTCAATTATTTAAACATTGATTACTATATAGACAATACTTGTGCACACTGACTGCACAGAATTCAGAAAAGAACACCCTTTAATTAAGAAGTTAAAGGTAGAGACTTCAGAGATCTAAAACCCTTTCTGGCTTAGAAGTACTTCGGCACTTACTTTAACCTAATGCATTTTGTTTATAATCATGTTAAAAGACACCACAACATTTTCAGAATAAAAATGCTTCAAGGGACTGGAAACAGGCACAATGGTTATTAGTCTTTGATTCTTTTTACTGGACCTAGGTTTAGTTTCAAGAACCCATTCCGAGCGGCTCACAACTGCCTGTAACTGCAGTTCCAAGGGTATGATGCCTTCTTCTGACCCCACAGACACACGCACATACTCACATACATCATATCTTTGCAAATGCTCTAAGAACTATTCTACCAAACTGTTTAAATTCATAGGAGAAAAAGCATATTTCTAGGAAAGGCCATAAAAGTAAAGAGTTCAACAAACATAAACACTAAAGGAAGGGGTAATAAAATTAGTTTCACTACAAAGTTATGTTTCAAGAGAAAATGGATGACTATAACTTGTACATGATAAAAAGTTCCCACAAATGTGGACCATGGCTGATAATTTCACAGTTTTCTCTTACAGAATCTGATGCATGTCTAATGGTAAACAATAAGATTAAAAGATAAAAGAGTAAACACTGAGACTTTATGACACTAAAGCTCAATGTTTTAATTGGAAAAGAAACCTAAGTCAATTCAGCTCAGATAATTTGCACATACTCAACTTGAGATCTACCTGAACTGATTTGCTCCAACTTATACTAATAGTTAGTGGTTATTAAGTCTCACTTGTTTATATATAATGATGTAGTCAAGTGCAAAAAGTTATTCAATTTTGTAACTCAAAACCACTTTCTGATGATTAAAGGTGAAATTCAAGATCACCGATATACTAGGTAAAACAGAGTGACTAGTGAGTTCGAAGGTGTGCTAGAAAATAACTATTGATTTCTTTGGAAATAAAAATCTTAGAGTGGATTTAATTAAGGGAGACAGCATTGAGGAGAGAATAACAAGATAGACACTGTGAATTAATTTATTTGAATGTCAAATGGGAGGACACATCATATGACCTTTAATTAGTACAGGGAGGGGAGTCTCTAAAGATAGCCAAAGGGTAACAAATCCTTATTCTGCAGAAGAAACGTGAAAGGAGACAACAACATTAACCATTGCCTTTAATTGAGAAAATGATAATTTAGAGAAGCAGATTAAGTAGCTCAGGCTTTTGTTCCCTCTCCATCTAAACTTAGCGTCAGTTAATAACACCGTCATGCCCTTTTCCCTGTCAGGATCAGCGAGGATGGTGACAAAGTGTTCGATGGGGTAAATGCTTTCACTTAGAAACACTCGTTCAGTACACTGGGCTCATATCAGTATCCCACTCTGAGCTCTAGGCAGAAGACTGTCACGTTCAAGGCAGAAATGTTAAGAGTTAGTTTAACAGTAGAGAGTTTGCATGTGCAAGAACTGAGACTGAATCTTGGGGACTAGGTAGATATCTTAGAGGACATATTAGGCAATCTGTTCTAATCAACCTAGTCATAGCCAACCTTGGGGATTGGCTCCAGTCTTCTCTACAGGGCCTTTAAATAATTCTCCTCCCGGCATGTCCCACCTAGGATTCTACTTTCAATCAATCTTTTAAAACTCATATTCAGCCTCCCTTGAATTATTTTAAGTTCATTTTTTAATAGTTGGTTAATAAGATTAATAATAGTTTTCCATGTACCTCATATACGGACATGAAGAAATTAAGCAGTATCCATTAGAAATACAATCTAAGTCACAAATTGCTGGAGTCTGTGTTTCACGAGTAGAAAAGGGGGACACATTCAACCAACCTACATGAATTATGAGTTATTATTATATGCACAGCATGTGAATGGATACTGCAGAAGCCAAGGAAATACATAACCATATTTCTTGTCATTACACAGCACTTCTTATTGCACCCTCAAGACTCTCAAAATAACATTGAGAAAGTCAGAAAAGTCATTAACAGCGTCAGTTTGCAAGGGAAGCAAGGCTCAGAGCAATTGTGAGTATACCGGCAGCTAGTTATCTTCAGAATGGCCATTCCACCTTCTTGCTAATTTTCTGGTGTGAAGGTCTCTGGCCATCTTACTGGACATAAGAACTGGAAGGGAGTCTTCCGATGAGGGCCTCCAGGGATGTAGCAATGGAGTTTCTTCCTTGCTTCTGTTCTTTGAAGAATTGTCAGTATAGGAAAGTGTCATTCATGTATAGCTATTCTAGTGACTGGTTCTTTTCTATTTACATTTAAATGTAACTTTTAATTAACTGAAAATTTTCCTTAACATTTATTCTTATGAATCAGCCTTTGAGGGGCGTCATAAGCTTGGCGGTTATCAACGCCATCAGACTCGGTTTCCCTGTTGTCTTGGTTCATATTGCACTGTACCATGTTGCACAAAATATCAGAGACTGGAAATTTTTGAAAATCAGACATTTTATTTTCTCATAGTCTGGAAACTGAAAATCCCAGGCCATAGAACTACTAATGGAGTTCTCACTATGTCTTCTCATGGCAGGAGTTAGAAGTCAGAGAGGTGACAACGACAGAGAGGTGACAAAGGAAACTACCCTTCTGCTCACAAAGAGGACAAAGAGATCACATCCACCCCCACACACCCTTTCATGGTGGCAGTTACTCATTTGTAAGGACAGAACCCTGAGGATCACAGACCTCTCATCAGGCCCTACCTCTCAACAGGCACGATACTTATCCAAGGATTAAGTTTCCAACACATACATACATATAAAAGAGCACTCTCTGAGATCCTATTACTCCTTTTATATTGGCCATACTGAAGTTCATTGTTTTAATCGGAAACTGATGATGGATCCTATGCCATACACGTAATGAAAACGCTATGTGTTCTTCCAGCTATAACCCAAAAGGCTATAAATTGTAGTGTTTTACTAGCAAATTCATTTTTATGGTATAAACACTCAGATATGACAGAAAGAGATGATAAAGTGTCATAATCCATCTTTCCCTCATTATGTGGAACTATATTAAGGCCAGATACACACTCTAACAGGCACTATTGCCATCACTGAATTAAGTTTTAGGAATGGCCTCAAAGAGATGGTAATCAGTTTGGGTTTAATTAAAAATGAAACAAAGTACAATCTATCTTCAATATACACAATAATTACATTCCTGGAGAAAAAAATTAGTGTAAATTAAAATGCATTTTTAAAAAGTATTGGTTCTTACATTAAAAAAAAAAACAGATAAGACTGAAAAGTTGGATAATAGATTTTTCTTCTACCCAATGGTCTGTAGAACTTTCAGAACATATAGGGAAGGAGGGGCCGTAATTTATTGAACCCAACTGCCCCACACATTGCAAGATGTGTTGTTTTCCTGGCTATTATAGCAAGTTCTGCATCCTTGTGATAACTACGCACCCCATTCCTGAATTTCCAGACTGTCCCTAGAGAGTAGTACCGTTCTGATGGACAAGCTTGGTTTCACTCTACCTCCTTTCCCAGGCTTCCACAGTGTCTGAACGAGAAGAGTCTAGTGAAGACTTCCTGGCAAAGGCTGCAGCAAGTTCATACTGTGGCCAACCTGCCCCATTGGCTCTGTGCTCAGCATTGCCTCAGAGGGGACAGAAAGCTTCAGACACCATGAGAACTTAAATGTGAATGTCCTGTACTTATAGGTGACCTCTCTTTTGTACCCTTAATACATCCGCAGCTGCCGTGGCATCTCTCTACTGAAGATATCCTTCTCATGACATTTAAAATACTTCCCTAGTAACAGATATCACCTGTATCTAAACAGTGGGAATACAGTGATCTTTTAACGTTGTAGAAAGCACTGTTTAGATTGCAGAATCAAGTCAGTGGGTTTTATTTTGTTGTTGTTTTTTTGCTCGCATTGACAAGCAATATTTTTTTTCTGCCATCCTTCCTTATCTGGAAGCCCAAAGTAAAGATGCAGAGAGCACTGTAGAATGCATGCAATGCACAGGGACAAGGTACCAGGTATCCAGATAAAGCAATCTGGAATAGAATTTTAGCCACGGTGCTAATTAATGATACTCACAAGAAGACACCCACATAGCATAACAAAGAAAGTAAAACTGTGCCTATATGTGATTCAATTAGTTTTTAATCTTCCCAACTGTTAGTTGTGTGTGTTTGCTTTTGAGACACAGTCATGGGGTCTCCTTGTAGCCTAAGCTGGGCTTTGAAATTACTATGTACCCTGAGCATGACCCTGTGCTTCTGACCTGCCTTGCCTGCCTCCACCCACGTGGTGTGTGTCCTCACGCCTGACCTCTCTCTCTTGTACTCATCTCAGAAGAGAGAGAGAGCAGAAAAGAGTCTTCAGAATCATGTGTAAGGAAGGAAATGAGGCAAAGGGCTGGGGAGTTAAGGTGTTGTCGGGCTGATTCACTCCTTGCTGAAAGCAAGTGTGAAGCAAGCAGATGATCTTGTCCTCAAGAAGGAACCAAGGCCAGGCTTCTCAGCTCTTCATGCAGTGGTCCCCAAACTCAAATAATTGCTCCTACAAAACTGCAAACTCATCTGTGTTCTGATTTTTTTTTAACACAAGACACTTTCCCTTTCTTACAAGGAAAAGAAAAGTGCCAAGAAATTCATTAAATATTTTTAACATTCATATTTATATTCTGTAGTGGTTTAAACAAGAATGCCCCCACATCTCAGGCCCAGCTCTCTGAATACTTGAACCCCAGTTAGAAAGGCTCTTTGAGGTGCTGTTGGAGGAAGTGTGTCCCTACTGGAGGTCTTTGATCCTTAGAAGTCCTTTGTCAATGCCTGTTCAGTCTCTGCTTCCTGATTGTGGCTGTCAGTGTGAACTCTTAGCTCCTTGCTGCTGCCACTATGCCTGCTCACTGCCGTGCTTCCTGGCCACCATCACCCTCTGGAACTGTGAGCCAAGACCAACTCAGTCTCAACTTGCCTTGGTCATAACATTTTATCACAGCAAAGGAAAAATAACTAATACACATGCAAAGAAACGTTTGCATATTTAAAGTTGCAGGTAATAATTAGATTTAATTGACTAATATTAATGACATATACCTATTTACATACAAATTCAAGATTACCTTAAAAGAGAAGATAAAACGGTAATTTTTGTTTGTTTCTTTGTTTTTTTTTTTTTGTTATGTTTTGTTTTGTTTTTCGAGATAGGGTTTATCTGCCCTGGAACAAGCTCATGTAGACCAGCCCGGCCTCAAACTCACAGAGATCCGCCCACCTCTGTCTTTTGAGAAAAAGATAAAATTCTAAAGTGTGTTTTTCATTTATAAATACATTTTATAATAATTTTATATAATCAGCATTATATGGATACTATGTTTTTTCATAATAATGAATGTATAGGTTTTTTAGGTTGTATCACATTAAAAATGTACCAGAAGAGATGTTGAAATGTGCATAAAGAATTACATTGAGAGATTTTGTCTTTGAGCCTGCTACGTGACAACTAAGACAGCTCTTAGACGAACAATGCCCTCCTGTGGATGGATGGATAGATAGATAGATAGATAGATAGATAGATAGATAGATAGATAGATAGATACATGCATACATAAACATACATACATAAATAGGCATATAGATAGATGTAGATGGGTGATGGTCTCAAAAGAAAATGATTTGATTGAATGCTGTGATTTTATTCAGATTTCACTGATTTAGACTATTTCTAAAGTTTTAATAAATTGGTTGTGATTAGAATTAAGAGGCTTGCTGGGTGGTAGTGACACATATTTTTACAATCTCTGTAAGTTTGAGGCCAGCCTGGTCTACAAAGTGAGTTCCAGGATAACCATACATGTAAAGAAGTCCTGTCTTGAGGAAGAAAAAAAAAAAGAATTAAGAGACTTGCATGAAGTATGTACTTTACCAACCTTAGCTCTGTTTTTCTTTCACACGTAGTGGATTGGGGAGGGAGTTTTTTCACCTGCTAGTAAGATCAGGTTAGGTGCATGTCATAGGAGGAAGACCAGATATTCTTAGATTACTTTAACCTCTTTTAAAACACAAGGGCACACAAAGAAGACAGTAAATCTACTGTTCAAAGACCAAGAGGGTGCGTTGTCTGCAGAGAATTTAAACATGGTCATAAAACCAACCCAGAGTCTGTCTGATTTTTATTAATACCATTCATCATCTCATTAATGAAATATCCTCTGGCTGGGAGTGCGGGCTACCACCCCACCCCCACTATTGAAAGGGATTGTTTTCCTTAGACTAGCTGCATTATAGAAGTTATCTGTGTTTCATCCAACAGAATGATTCTCTTCGAAATGAAAACATTACTTCTGGAAACTACCAGTGTGGGAGGCTATGGTATTCTGCCAGTAGTTGAGCCAGAGGGGGGAAACTGTTATGTTTCTCCGTTTGTTCCTCCTTTTAAAAATCATCTCATTATCCACGGTCATGCTCACCTTAACAAGTCTCCGACACATAGTCAAGGTGCCTGTTCACAACTATAGCACCCACTTCTTCAAAACCATGCCTCTCTTCGACCTGTAAGATAAAGACCCTAGAAGTAAGGAATGGTGTCAGATGTACTTTTTAAAGTAATCACAGAACTTAGTTCATGGCTCTGAATCGAATGGTCACTTCCCATTTTTCTTTTGCAAGATGAATTAAAATCTCAGGCACTAAACTTTTACCCCACTGCCATGTAATAAAGCAAGGGTGGCCCATTAACTGGTATAATGTAGTCAAAGTGCACTTACATATTGCTCATCTGAGTCAGGAATCTACTTTAAGTACTGAAAAATTTCCACCTAAGCACTGCCTTTTCTTGAACACTTTCTACATTCAGGATTTTTGTTTTACCTTGTACATGAGTTAAAAACAAATTAAAAACTCACAAAAGAAACTAAACGAGTGCGTCTGTTTTATACTTTGATGCATAGTATATGCACGGGCCATATTCTGTTTTCGTTTATAAGCCTCTAATTAAAATTGAAACTAAGTATATAAAGCCCTAATAGTAAAAAATCATGATATTGAATAAAAATAAAAAGTAAGTTGCCAGTTTGGAATTCAATATAAAAATTGTGGCTTTTGATTTGGTGATAATTAAATAATTGAATATTTGATCACAGATAAGGACAAAATATATCTGATTCCATGTTTTTATAAGCCGGGGCTGGCAGGCTGCTTGTTGTCCCAGCGACCCAGCTAGCTTATGCCCAAAATAATCACACAGAGATCTCTATTAATTAAATTGCTGCCTCTTATTGGCTAATTCTCACATCTTGATTCAACCCGTTTCTAATAATCTATATGTCACCAAGAGGCCGTGGCTTACCGGGAAAGATTCAGCATGTCTGACCTGGCAGCTTCATGGCAGGCAGCTCTCTCTGACTCTGCTTTCTTCCTCCCAGAATTCTGTTCTGTCTACTCCACCCACCTAACAGCTGCCCTATCCAAAGGCCAAGGTAGCTTCTTTATCCAACCAATGAAATCAACACCAAACAGAAAAACCTCCTACACCAGTTAGGTTTGTATCCTGTGACAGCATCCTATACAGAGCTGTTTTCACCTGTCCCTGTGTCTGCCCTGAGAAAGCTCTCTGTCCCTGAGGAGGGTCTGAGAGAGCATCAGTGTGGGACAGAAACAAATTACCAAACGAAGCACCATGCTGCGTCATTTCACCATTTGGGAACTTGAAAAGATGGCAGTAGGATCAATAGGAGACCTTCTTTTTAAATGGCCACCTAATTTTGTTCCTCCTCCCTAAACTCTGTACTACAGTTTCGTTGTTGCTCTTTGTTTGTTTTTACTTTACTGTTTTCCTTGTCTTGTTTCGTATGATACCTAAGACATGTTTCTTTTCTAAATTTGTTCCAGTCCATCATTTGTCCATGTTAGTATAGAATAGGAATTTTCCTTCTGTTTTTTTTTTCTGTTATCTCTTCAGTATCTGAATATATGGCCCATAATATTTCTTCATAAATGTTGTTGCACTAAGATATAAAGGACTAGGGACCAGCGAGTTGGTCAGTGGGTTAAGGCACTTGCCACCAACACTGAGGATCTGAGGTTGATCCCTGAGACCTACTTGGTAAAGGAGAGTGCTGATTCTTGGGTGTTGCTTGGCCTTGACCTCCACATTGCATACGCTGGACCATCTATGCCTAAATACACACACAAATGTAATCAAATTTAAAAACACACAAATGGTCGAATGAACCAATACATTAAAATGACAACCATGAATTGTTTTTTCTCTGCTCTTCCCAGTTACTTTTCTTTTAATGAACTGTTTGATGACTTTGAATACAACTAAAAAGCTTAAAACGTTCCTTGATTCTAAAATAGCAACGCAAATTCAAGCTTAATGTTTATAAATATTTGCGCCATGAACCGTTGTTAACAGACAAAATAAGACAGCCTTTGAATTGTTCATAAATTGAGCCAAAGGACAGTTTATCAGTAATTCCTAAGGTAACTAACAGAGGGTCAGCTTACAGACTCAAGCCTGCAGCTGGGTCAGATTGCCATCTCAGTGTGCTTCAGCCTCCTGCAGTGTCCCAGGCAATCTGTCTGTCATCACAGAGCAGGTGGCCAGCCAGGACTGTGCTGTGGATATGGTGACTCTGTCAGTTGCTAACCGGGATCTGTACTGCAGGGACAAGAAGGTGATGGGAATTAAGTTGCAATTTGCAATGGATAGGGGCCAAAGAGTTGTACCTTACAAGAGAAATCAGCCTTGTTCCCACATAGCCCTGCCCCCCTTGGAGTAAACATTATCCATTCTGTTAATTTATTTCCTGTGAACTAAACCTTCTTGAGATTCTACATGTGGGATGAGTATTCTACAAGATGGATATGCTCTACTCATGGACTGGGCTTTCTTGATGCAATATTCCAATCTGCTTATGTGTCTTGTAAGGTAACTTTCAGTATTCACTCCTGCCTCTTAAAAACAAAAAGGCCACAACGCACACATACAAGCCTGTTTAGATTTCCAAGAGGAGTGTCTGGCTTTATAATTTTAGGCATCAATATTCAATAGAGTCACAGAGTAGGAGACAATGTGCTAGATGGGTGGGGCCATTTATAGATGTCTATTGAATTCCTGACTTAACCTAAGCCAATCATTTTTTAGCCCTGACTAGATCTTAAGACAACCAAGAGAATCTAAAACAAAAAACAAAATGCCGCCAGTAAGAGAACCCCCTGAAATACAGTGTCCAGACATGACTTCGCAGCAGGAAGAAGACAGCATCCAATGGTACAGCCTTGGCTTCAGCTGCTATTTCTTTTCTTCAAATTAACGAAATAAGACATATATGCAGTCAAACTTAGGCAAATGAATCTCTGTGTATTTTCTTTCTCAATCTACAAAATAGAAGTAATCATAGCCCTTCTGACTAATGTATAATGATCTCATATAAAATTAAATTATAGGCAGCAGCAAATATTCTCAGTGCCTCCTCAAATAGCCTGCCATTTATTTAGCTGAGCATTCTAAGAGATACAGAAACAATTCCAAAGATAGTCATGTTCTTCTGTGGCAGAGTAGAACTGATGTGGGGAGGAGATTTTAGCTGCTGACCTTCGTTTGTTCATGATCACTATGTCCTTGAATTACATAGCATGAGTCTGAGTTCACAAAGAGATGAGCACACGCTGGTTTGTTATTCAAGCACCTCCACTGGCAGCAGAACCAGGGTTGATAACACTGTGCATTAAGACACCCCGAGCTTCATTCTACTTTGCCTCCAAGTCTCTTTGCCATTTTCATTTTGAACAACTGCTGTCTGGGATTCAGGCAACCCCTAAATCACTGGCATTTTTTTCAGAAGATTCTACCCAGAAGCCAGCAACTGAAGATGTAATAAGGGAGCCATGCATCAAGGTTGGTATGTCATCAAGGAGATTTATTAAAATAGCTGATGTATGACGTCTCAGGGACGAGACCTCATAAGTGAATGCTAAGGAGCAGCTACCTGATACAGAACATTGCAAGCGGCCCTTGTGATCTTCAGCCCCTGTGATGGAGAGTCTTTAAAATAATGTTGAAGAGAATCTGTAGAGGTTTTTGTCCCATAGATAAGGTCTCCTTGGAAAACATTAATATGAGCAAAAACATCATAGTTGTATTCAGAATTATTTCAAATGCATACCTTGATGCTCCCAGTTTTAATAAGATGAGTGCAAATTGTATACACAACTATAAAGAGCAAAGGAGTATTATCAGTAAGTACAGATAAACCGAGTCCTTACAAAATTAGAGTGTACAAGTGGCTTTTTAAATTTGTTACAGAAAAAGAAATTGGTTCCCTGATGTGGAAGCCTGTTTTCCTGGTTTACCCACTGTATAGGTGTAACGAGGACATAGTTGTTGCCAATAATAAAATGCCTTAGCTATGGAACTACTTGCTTAATTTCTTTTTATTTGTGTGACTTGATTTTGATAGCATTTCACTCCCAACAGTTGAAATAGGAGCAGCGGGGCTGCGTACCCAGCACCCCGGCCACCTGCTAGCTCATGCCCAAAATAACAACACACAAACTGTATTAATTTAAAGACTGCTTGACCCGTTTCTATCTAGCCTCTTCTAGGCTAATTCTCACATATTAATTTAGCCCATTTCTAATAATGTGTGTAAGCACCCCAAGGTGCGCTTACCGGGAAGATTCTAGCCTACATCCATCCTGGGTCTGAGCTTCATGCTTCTACCTCAGAGCGCAGAGCTATCGCGTCTACCCTGGAGAGCTGGGCATGGCGTCTCTGCTCCAGAAAGCAGAGCTGTTGGGTCTCTCCTGGAGCAGAGCAGAGTCTGACCTCACTTCCTCTTCCTCCCAGAATTCTATTCTGTTTACTCCTCCCACCTATGCTTTAACCTATCAGGGCCAGCCAAGCAGTTTCTTTATTGCTCAATGACCTTCCTCCATCACCCAACAATAAGAGCAAAATCATTTGCTGAATAACTTCTACAATCAATAACTCTGTGAAGTATAGTATTTATATTTTATCCTTCCTACAGCTTTTTTGAAGGAGACTTTGATTCTAGCTTCCCTGACAAAAATAAGGCATTTTAGAGGTTAAGAAATTTCCAATGGTCACAGGACCAGAGCAGAGTTGGGAATCCAGGGCAGACATTTTGACACTTAAGCACTGGATCTTTTGTTCTTTTCTGTCCCTACAAGGTTTCTATCTTCCAGCTACCATTGGAAAAGTTGGAGGATATGAACTAGATATTTCCTTGGTCTAAAACAAAGTAAAACTGAGAAATGAAATTGCTGGATAAGTCCTGACTTTAGATAAAGGTTTCTCAATGTAGAACCACAGTCCCCTGATGCCCCTAAATCTGGGAAAGCTTCATTGTCCCACCAGAGGAAGTGGACGATCCCTCAGTGACCAGGCACAGAGACGAGGATTATCACTACCAGTCTGTCATGAAGTTGGTCACACGCTGCGAAGCTTTATGTGCACCAGCACTGCTGGATGGAGTACTAGGCTGGTATTTTAGCAAGTCAAGACGCAGCAAAGAAGTGTTCAACCGCAAGGCTAAGACTCAAGGGACAAAGACCAACAGAACTGGAAGTCAGCACAGACTCCCCACAGGCATTCCTTAAGCGAATAACCTTGGATTCAGTCAGTGGCAAAGGAAATCTAAAGAACAAAATGAGGTGCTCTGTGGTCTGCGGAGGTGCTTAGGCAGAGAGTTAGCTACTGTGTTCTCTTCTGGACAGTTCGGTGTACTGTGGAACATTTTCTGGAAGCAGAAATCTAGATAAGACTGAGTTTAAGAAAGAGCAGCATAAAGAAAAGGGTAAAGGCTGAAAGTAGAAAGGAGAATGGGGATGACCAGGACTTCAGTAGCTGGTTGAATTTTAATGGAACTTTTAGCAACGGAAAGAACAATAGTATCTCTGGCCAAGTCACTGACGTCAAAAGAAAAGCAACTATAGTAGAGTACTTGCTTTCTCCATGACAAAAAATTATTATGGGTTTCAACCCAGTACTAAATGAAACATTTTTAAATGTGTAACTTGGTCTCCTCTTTTTGGAGACGAGATATAAAGCTGAATATAATATGTGTCACTTATATTTGTTTTGCAGTGAATTTTCTGAAGGCCCCAGAAAAGGTTTTCTAGAAACTAACTCATGAAAACCTTAGTATGCGTTGACTTTTAGTAACAATCTTATGCAATTCACTAAATGGTTGTACCATGCTTTTTAGCTAGTGATATAGTGAAAACTAATGCATGAAAACTCAGGTCCAAGGGGGGAAACACAGCTGTCAATATATGAGAATACCATAAGAGATGGCTACCAGGACTTTTGTGACTAGGATAGGAACCCCCACTTTCATACGTGGTACAATGCTTCTTCTTTGTCCTGATCCAGCCTGCAGCAGCCTCGCCACTTCTTTCAGTACAGCTGCAGTCTCCCACAGCCCTTTGCGGGTGATGTAGACCTTGATAATTCTTGCAATAAAAATCCAGCCATGTACGACATTTGGGAGGGAGGGAGCAAAGGGTTTAAATTGCCTTGGGGCGCTAGAACCATTATAAAGTTGGCTTTAATTAGAAATGGAAGACAAAGAAAATTAGGGGCTCAGATATTAAGTCAGATCAAAATGGTTACCAAATTAAGAGGCATGGGGCTGCCTCTTAGTGGTGCTAGATAAGAAGAACACTTAATGTAGGTTTTCTCCAAGATTCAAAATTT
Source organism: Alexandromys fortis (assembly GCF_014885135.2). Taxonomy (NCBI): domain Eukaryota; kingdom Metazoa; phylum Chordata; class Mammalia; order Rodentia; family Cricetidae; genus Alexandromys; species Alexandromys fortis. The sequence goes on from NW_026067934.1 coordinate 12,592,396, forward strand.
ACTTACCAATTTCAAGTAGAAAAAAAATAAAGAAAACGGGATGCCACTTTAATACCTTTGTAGACGCTGACATGATGGACTCAGGGTGCCCTAAAAAACCCATCCCTTTTGCCACACTATGTTACAAACATACTTACACTTTCAAGAAAATTGGAGCATGCACTAGGCAGTCCGTTAAAGCAAATCTGCTTCTCGCGCTACACAAGATCTATGCCAATGGAATACAATTCGCTCACATTACTCTTCCATTCATTCGCTCTCTTCCTCCACCTATGTTCTCTGCCCTAAGAATGGAGTGGACTCTTTCCCTACAAGTTTTTCCCTGTGTCATGTAGATACAGCCACTTTTTTTATAACTCTCTCTCTCTCTCTCTCTCTCTCTCTCTCTCTCTCTCTCTCTCTCTCTCTCTCTGAAAGTCAGAGTTCCAAAGCAGTTATTAGTAGAGGTATACACTAGCTGAGTGATGGCAATCGACTCTGTCATGCCATGTGTCAGTAGTCAGTGCCGTCTCACAGAAGCCTGCATAAATAGCCATGGGGCCTCCAGGAAAAGCCCTGGACCCAGCAAAGAAAGGAAACTGTTGTTAGGCAGGAAGAATTCCTGCGAATGTCGACAGAAAAGGCAGCTTGCAGTATGTTCTGCCAAGCTCAGTGCCCATGAGCACTTAGAAGGGCACCGCAATACTTGCTGTGTGCGGTGAAGCCCTCCTTCAGAGGCCACCCATAGCATGGGACATTCGCTAGAAATGGAGGCGCTGCCCTGAGCAAGAAACTCCATCACCAGGAGATCGACATCCATACCTTATTGAAAGGATACTCTAGCCCAGAGCCCTGATTCTTTACCCTCCTTGAGCCTAGGATGGACCAGGGCACCTGAAAAACCATTCCCTGATGCCTGCATTCCACCCCATAGATTGCCAATTCACCAGTCTGGGGTGTGGCCTGCGCGGTGGGATTTAAAAACCCTCTCCTGCATAGCTGAGGTGCAGTCAGGCTCAAGAGTCCCTGATGGGCTTCTAGAGAAAGGCCACTTCTCCCACCTTACTTTGTTGCAGAGTCACTGATTGCTGGAGTCCTAACCTCTCTTCACTTAAGGCCTGACAGCCAGAGCTGCGCTGTAAGTAGGAGAGCAAACTCTACAGAAAGACTTGAACTCCCGCCCCCTGTCACTGCTGCCTCTGCTGCCTCTCAGCTCTCTCTTCCGTCCCTCACCATATAGCCACCCCTGACATGGCACTCACCTACCTTTCTTGGCAAACAACAAGGGCTACTATCAAGTAGTGCTTTAAAGGCACAAACCTGCAACTCTGCTCAGAGTCTGTGGCAGCTTTTGAGCCTGCATCCCCAGGTGTATCTGATGGGCAGCCAGGTTTGGGTGTCACTGGGCTCCTCAGTGGGTCTAGCCCTTCATCCTGCCACGTCATTAAGGATTTGTAAGGATGAATGAGCTGTCGTGAGAGCAAGGGCCTGCGGCAATGCTCCTTTATTAATTATGGAGAAGTGATGTATTGGCAATGGCATGGCTTCTCTTGGAAAGGACAATGAATGATTCGTCGATTGCTGCATTAGGTCTTTCCTGACTCAGTCTTAACGCTCAGTTTCTTACTCCTGTCTGTAGTTTAAAAGCAGCACAGCATTCATGCTAAAGGGCCTCTTGGTCTTTATTCCCACGGAAGCTGCAAGGTGTGAGCGAGGTAGCAACACCTTGAGTCTTTCCGAGATCTCCGCTGGGAAACCCCTGTCCTCGTCCGTATTTGATCCGCAGCATCTAGGAGCTAGCATATAATTCTTCCTATCTCAATACGAAGGCGAAACCCAGAGTAAGGATTAACATAAAAATGGTGATACGTCGCCAGATTCCCTTTGCTAAAAAGAAAGCTTCCATTAGAAGAGGACTAGAATGTGGAGGAAGAAAGATGTATCTGGAGTAAGGAAGAAGTAGGCGACTTGTATGGGGGGGGGGCGTCAGGTTGTCTTATGGATCAGTCTAGCAGGGTTCAAAAGAAAAGTTGCAGTAGCTCGTGTTTGCGCGTGTCTGTGTCTGGGTGCAGAAGGGAGCGCTGGCTTGCGCGGCGGGTACGCACTGCGGGGGGCCCCCGCGGCCGGGGAATTCAGCCACTGGTGGAGCACAGGAGACCCGGTGGCTGCAAGGGCTGCCCGCTCGGCTCGTGTTCCCACAAGGCACCCGGGGGTGGCGCGCGGGGTCCAGCTAGGCAGGAGGCGGCGGACCCGGCGCGTGCGAGCCAGTGCGAGGCTGCGGGCGGGCGGGCGGGGTGCGCGGGAGGGAGGAGAGGGAGCGAGGGAGGGAGCGCAGCGCGCGCGCCGCCCGGCCCCGGCCCTCCCAGCCTGCCGGCCTCGCCGCCTCCCGCCCGCGCGCACCGCTGCCTGCCACCGCCGCCGCCGCCACCGCCGCCGTCGCTGCTCCAGCGGGCGCTGCTCCGGAGTCGAGCCGCCGCCGCCACCACCGCCGCCGCCGGCTTTGTGCTTCCAGCCGAGGATGGGAGCGACCTCTTCCTGAAAGCGAGCTGTCTCCAAAAGGGAGTGAGCGCGCCCGATCGCCCGGCGGCGTGCAGGGAATCCATCCACAAGGCTCAGCCCAGGTAAGGAGCTGGTCCCTGGTAGGCAGCGACATCGAGAAGGAAACTGCTCTCTTTGAGGTTCTCAAGGCAGGGCTTCGTTTAAGCCAAAGGGTCGGCTTCTTAATTGTTCGTGTGTGTGTGTGTGTGTGTGTGTGTGTGTGTGTGTGTGTGTGTGTTTTCAAACGCACGCCTGCAGATTTTCTGGGTGTCCGTGGTTCTCCGAGAGTGAAATTGCTCAGGCTGTTTGGTGGTTTGGGGCGTGAGGGTCCCCGCCTGCCAGTGTAGATTGCCAGAGAAGAAAGGGCTGCTGGTAGGGGGGTGGGGGATGCTGCACCCTGGACAGTGCTGGGCTGCGAGGATTCCAGGCGCGAAGAGCTAAGTCCACCCAGAAATCAGGCAGCGCTGCTGGGAAGCCAGACACCTCCACCCACTGGGTTCCTCACACGGTCGGTCCCCCTTCCTCCTGGTAATCCCTGGGGTCTACCCCAAGGCTCCACTTGTGAGCCACCTCTCCTGGCGGATGTTGGGTGCTACTAGGCAAGGGCTGCAGAGGGGAGGGAGGTGTGGCTGGGTAGCCGAGAAAGAGGAGGGAGAAAAGCTATGGGGAGTGGGCTGTAGGATTCCCGTGCACCGGCACGGTGTTGGGGATTCTGCATGCACTTGCGTCTTTACCCCGAGATTCAAAGGGAACTTCACAGCTGCAACATTTACCACTGAGGCTGGGCTGGCCCTTGGGGAAATGGCCAGTGTGTTCTGAGATTCAAGGATCTCCTTCTTGGCTCCTCCTTCTCAAGGAAGAGGCAGGACAGTCCGCAAGAGAAACCAAATCCGTCCTGGAGACGCTTTAAAAAAATACAACATATGTGCTTGTTTGCCTCGTTGTCTGCCCCCCCCCCTTAGAGCCATAGATTCTGTCTCTGTCTGGTGAATGACTTGCTAGCAGTTCCTACTTCCCTCCCCAAATAAAGAGGAGGTGCTTGAGTTAAGAGCAGCAGTGATCCAATTTAACAAAGCATTTTTGGGAAGAGACCAACGTGCTTGTTATTTGTGATCACGGGCAGAAGAAAGTCATGCTTTTTGTGCTAGGTATGGCTTAATCTCCCCCCCCCCCCCGCCCTCCCTTAGCCTGGCTCCCTGGAAGGCGCTCTCTGCTAGTCAGCCACTAGTGGTTGTGAATATAACAACACAAACTTTGTCCTGCTGGAGGTGTAAAGCCTAACATGAGAAAAAAGGATATCAGTGGGAGGTGTAGCGGAAGAAGCTTTTCGAAAAATGACAGATGCGCTAAAGACAGTTCAGGCATCCTGGTCAGGGAGCCAGCCGCTGAGCGGGTGAAGATTTCTCATCAGATTTGCTTCAAGAGATTGTTTGAGGACCTCAGCTTGGAGAAGCAGAACGTTTACAACCTTAGATCTGCTGTCCTGCGGTGCGAAGGTTTCTCAAGGGGCTTGTGGGGGGGCGTGAGAGGGGAATTCTGAAAGTATGCCCCACTAAAACACACACACACATGTACCCATACACAGAGAGAGACACACAGACACACACACACATGTACTCATGCAGAGAGACACACACAGACACACACACATGTACTCACGCAGAGGCACACACAGAGACACACACATATACTCACACAGAGAGAGACACACAGAGAGACACACACACATGTACTCACACAGAGAGACACACACAGACACGCACACACATGTACTCACGCAGAGACACACACACAGACACACACACCACACACCTCCTCTCTAAGGCTCTTGGGGGAGGGGAATGAATCTAGAGTCTTCATTCATTTGCAATAAGAACACAAAGCCAGAAAAAGAATGACAGCTTAGGTTCCTCTTTCGAATTCCTGCCTTACTGGGATTTTGCTCTCTGGTTTTGTCAAACTTGCTTAATTTTGGAGGTTAGCTGGGTGTAGAAGGCAGGAGGAAGGACGGCCTGCTCCATCCATCTTTAGGGTTTTGTGAGAGCGGGTGCGGGGAGGACCCACTGCTCTCAGTCAGGTGGGCTTTCTTCAGTCATTTTCATTCCACACTTTCTGCCTGCTTTGAGGGTTCCATTTGGATCTCAGAACTCTTTAGCTAAGATCTCCCGTATAAAGACAGTCCCGATCTTTTCCTCCTTTTAAAATGGCTGTTGCGTTTTATTAAAAACAAGTGATTAGTTCCTAGAAAAAGAGTGAGGGAAAAGCAAACAAGCAAACAAGAAAGCTGAACTGAGAGAAAGCAGTATTCACTGCTGAGCTGACCAGAGGTAGCATCAGGATGTAAGCATCTAGGGTGATTATCTCAACTCTTCTGCCTTGAAAGCAAGCTGCTTAGCCTGGCTGGGGAGAGAGTGTTGGACTAAAGGCATTGGAAGGTAGTGCTTCATGGCCCCTGTCTATTTGTAGACCTTCTATCCTATAACTAGAATGGTTTCTATGGCATCAATTTGGATTCAGATTAAGAGACAGACGGAATTCCTGTTGACCATGAAGGAGAAGGAAAGAGCATAGCAGTGTGGGTGCTCTAACTCCAGATGAAAACCGGAGGGGAAGGTGAGGAATCCCCTGAGGACTGATGTGCAGGATTTATAGAAGTTGGCTCTTTCAAGCTCACTATGCTTTGAAACAATAAAATACATCAAGAAGAGCTTCAGCATTTGTTAGCAAGCTATATTTAACATGTTTTTTTATCAGACAAAAATAGACTTTTATTTATCTTGCAAAGTAAACGCATGGTTCCTTCCCTCTTAGTGCTTAATCTGTTTCTCTGACAAAATAAATGAGAAGGACTGTGAAGCCTCTAGAAATTGCTTTTCTCCCCTAAAAAGAGAATGGGCAGCAAGAAGAAAACACACGCGATGTAAAGAAAATGTTTTGTGACTGATTGTGTTTGTCACGTGTGTGGGGTGAGTCTTTTCGCCCAGGCACTCCAGGTAGAGGGAGGACAATATACAGAAAAGAAGCAGGTATAGGAAACAACAAGATCCAAGCTGAAATGGAAGTTAACTCTGTAGCAAGAAACATTTAGAGAAGATAATGGTATATCAGGCTGCATGCCTCATGTTCTTCGGCTGTTGTATATGTTACTTTAAAGTAAAACAAAAATGTGATTTTGTTAAGCATTTAGTGGTCCAAGTACTACTTTCTGTCACTTAGGGACATAAGTCTTTTGCTTAGCCATCATTCATACTATCCATACTCCATGATTGGATCCTATAAACTCACAGTTAGACACCCCCTTTCCCTAGTAGGAACATTTACCCATCTGACCAAATTCTACTGCTCCCTCTTGTGGCAAGTATTCTCCCCGACTTTCTCTAGATCCCCAGATCATCACTTAGCTGTCTGCCTCTCCAGTTCTAATTCTCAGTGGGGACTGAGAGTAAGCAGGCCAGTGGGTTACAGCACTAGCCGTTCCCACTTTTCCCTCTGTATAAAATGCTTTGGGCTCCCGGGGGATATCTCTCAGATTTAGTGGAAGTAGATGTCAGGTGTTTTCTGACCCGTTGGGATGGACTAGACTCGGGAAATGTGAGCTTTCAGCTTTTGCCTTTTGGGATTTTTATTTAAAGGCAAGACTCGTCCAGTGGGGCCTCATTAGATGCTGTAGGATTATTTTCCATTCTCTCTCTGACTTTCTCTTTCTTCCTCCCTCCCTCTTTTTTTCCTCCTTCTGGCCTTCCCTCTCTTGTCCTTTCTTTGTCTTTTTTTTTCTTTGCCCCAGCCTCTAGCCTCTCATGTGTACACATGCATGATGCTGAAACTTTAAATAATCACGGAGTAGGCTCTTAGTCTTTTTTACATGCAACCCAGACAGCTCATCTTCTGGCTTGGAGACTTCTAGGGTAAGTGCTTACTGCTAGGCTTTCATCAAAGGGGTTCCGAAGACAAACAGGGAGTGTCTTGATTCAATAGTCCTTACCTCTGTCTTTCCCTGCCAACTTTGTTTTGAACCTGGCTGCCTTCTGCTCACGGTTGCAGCTGTCCTTTGGTCCTTTTATTCCAGAGTGTAACCAGATAGATGAAGGTTCAAATGGCACACATTTTGACTTTACTTCCTGCCCAGTTTTCAAAGAAGGGAGGGAGCATCCTGACTGACAAGTGAGGCAAGAAAAATGTTTCCGTGGCTGAGGGTCAATACCTCCTTTATAACAAGTTGCTTGAGTCTGGCCTAAACAGTCATAGGTTCTAAACCTTTATCCATTGGCCAACATAAGATCTGAGATCCTTAGAGTGAAAGTCATTCATTTGAGCGAAGGTATTCTGTCAGACAGATCCCTAACCAAATATAGAGGTACTGCCTGGCTGAGAGGTACTCTGTATGAATCCTTGCAGGGAATTATCATATGTTCATCTGTGAACCTGGAATGGTTTATACAATTAACTGACAGAAAGTCCTGAGATGCGGAAGACAAAGAGCAATTGAATGGGATTTAAAGCTGCGTTTCTGCCCAGGGAATGCCCTTCCGAAGACTGTTCTTATGGGCAAGTATGAGGAGTCCAGTGCCAGGGAGCAGAGCTTCTAACAACGGTGTTGGTAGCCAGAGAGTAACTAGAAATAGGCAAACATGCATTCCCACACTAAGGGGCTACTCTTAAGCAGCCTTGGATCTTTTCTTGAAAGTTACCCTCTTTTTTTGTAAGGCTTCTGAGAAATGGGCAGAGTATTTTCTGCAGAGTAAATTGATGGTCTTCGAATTCTGAAGGTACTATCTTGCACCATATGCAGCATTCCCAAGCGCTGAAGTGCTGTATGGTACCATCATCAGCGTCCCCACTGGTTACCTAGGTGATAGTAGCCTGATGCCAATTAGGGTAAATAGTCACCTGGACATTCAAGAGATGGAAGATAGTATCGGGGGCCATCTTAAACTCAAAGGCAGAGTAATCACTCTGCAGATCTCACATGGCCATTGCAGGCAAAGTCACAAATAATAATTTCTTTGTTGACTCTAATGTGAGATCAAGTCAATCAGCAAGGCAGTGATTCAGCAACTTACATAAATCCAACTATGACATTTATTGAGCCCTAGATGTATATAAGTCCCTGCAGTGGGCTTTTCAGAACACACACACGGAAAGTGAATTATTTTCCATTTGTTGGAGCACTTGTCATGCCAATTCTAGACAAGTTGCTGTACATATGTATATATTTTTCTGATCCGATATGTTTAAGTGTCCTGAAAGGAAGCATCACTACCTTAATTTAAAGATGAAGACTATGCCACAGTTGCATGACTTCACCATGGGTGAGTAAGAGCCTGTACAAAAGTTGCGCTCTGGACTGAGTGCTTCTTGTCCTGATCTAGAACAACTATAGATGAAATACCATGGCTGAGTAAGGCAGCTTCTGAACTGCAGAAGAATGAAGCGCTGGATGAGATGAAAAGGAAAGAGAAGGTTGACCTGTGATTTCCTCTAGGAGAAGGTATTTCAGGTCATTTGATAGGGGGGAAAGGGGTTTAGAAAACCAGTGTGCCCAGTCCCTTTGAGCCATATGAAGCCTGCCCCAGGCATTTTATGACAAGGACAACAGTCCTGTGCAATTCCATAGCTACTGATCTACTCCAAGTCAGGACCATGCTTATGAACTGTAGAGTTATGACAAATAGTAACTTTATGGCATTTTACACTTGAAAGCAACTTCCCACATGATCTTGGAGCAGAACCTTGAAAGACAGAGGCTGTGGAATAAATAGTCAGAAACAAATTAAACCAGTGGGTCACCTGCCAACTCATTTCTCCTTTTACTTTTTGGTTGGTTTTAAAGATCAGCTCTCATTATGGAGCCCAAGTAGGCTTTGAATCCTCCTGCCTCTGCCTCCAGATTTCTGAGATTGTAAGTGTGATGCTACCCTGGGTATTCCTTGGTGCCGCTCTAGGTTGATTTGTTTATGTATCATTGTTGGCTCTCATGAATTTCCCCTTTCACTTCTCCAGCTTCTCCAAGATCTTCATTAATACACAAGACATAGGGCCACTCTTTGGTTGCTTTTATTCCTTAGTAAAAAGCCTCCCAGCCTAGTAACAGGTCAAGGTCATTGGACTGCTTATCCATCTCCGATGGGACACTTGCTTTGTAGACCTTCTCTGTAAGTGGCATCAGGGAGAGTTTGAAAAGGTACTACCGCTCAGGAGTATCATTCCCCCTTTCAAAATGCCTTTCTTATGATGGAGATTGTGACCACCCCAAGCTGAAGTTGGTGTGTGTTGGACAAATTCACATTCTCCCCCTCCCCCCGTGAATCTTTTCTGTCTTTCTTCCCAGAACATGCAGTTCTTTCAAGAGCTTCTTTTTCATCGGTGCTCTCATTTCAGACTGTCCTCAGCACTGGAAAACATGTCAGATGGCATGTAGCTTTTTTTTTTCTTTTTCAAATAACAAAATGAAGAATACTTAATATTAAATGGCTCTAAGATGGAAAAAGAGGGAGTGATACCTAGAAGTCACCCTGTCCAAGTCAAGTCTACTTCTTCCTCTTTGACAATGTAGAAGACCTTCCCAAATGCAGATGTTTTCCAGCCGTAGGAATACCTAAGATATCTAACAAAGATTCCCCAGGGAGGAACGAGTACTGAGACACTGCTTTTTTTTTTCAATGTTGACTCTTCAACTGCAGGCCCCTTGTGTTCTTGGCCTACAAGGCTCCGAGATCAGCAGATGTAAGCCCATTCATATTTACATTGTCTGTTTGAACTTAGCATTTCTCTCAGCTCCCTTCGCTCATCTATTTAAGGAGGGATGATAATGATAATAATAGTAATAACAACATTAATGAGTGTATGGATTTTGTGGGGAACCATACATCAGTGCTATAGTTTCTGGTGCACAAGTATTCTATAAAGATTTATAAATGGCTTACAAATAAATGAGAGTCCTTGTTCCTATCGTGCCTTCACATGAATATGCTCAGTGATGCAGAGTATTGCCATGGGCAGGTGGAAGGCAAGTATACACTCGATGACATGGACCACCCAACCATGATGTATTTGTTTGTACTCTTGTTTAAGATATTTTTGTATAATGATACAAATTTGAGGGTTTTTTTTTTGTTAGAACATACTCTATATGTTTCTACTCTTGTTTAACTTATTGTACCTAAGCAGCTCATTTAACAATGTAATGTAAATTTCTAGTCCTTGAAAGTTATTGCTCTAAAACTCTTTAGGATAATTAATAAATGCATGTTAGTAGTTAGTCATCTATAATAGTCAAACTTGTAGTCACTTTAGGTAAGTTTTCAAGGTCAGAAATACATCTTAAATAGATAGGTTGTCTTCAAACACTTCAGAGACCTATAAAGTATTTTTAAAAAATGAATGACTGACATCGAAGAACTGCCATATGGAGTTTGTGTTTATTGTGGCAAAGTTAGTCACTGGGCAAGAAACTCACCTTGCCTTGACTGCTGACAATATAGTATCCAAATTGGACAAGTGGGACACAATAGAAGATGACTGCTGAACTTTACCAAGACAAACTCGGATAGTCCTTCAAAATCCCTGCTTTAGATATAAGTCTGTCCGATATTTTAGGCCTGTAGTCCAAAGATGGCTGCCCCTATGTTGTAGGAAAACCTGGTGACTATACAGGCAGCCAACTATCTTTGTCATTTCTGTAGTTTTGGAAGTTGTTTCCTCTGCACTTCCTCTTTACTTGGATAATATTTTATTCTTCTTGGGTCTGTGATGGGGATTGAAAGCTAGAGAGTTGTATGGTTTTCCTTGTTGCCAAATTCAGATAAAAAGGACTTTCATAAACGATGTAGGGTACTTATGGTTGAAAAACAAAAATCCTAAGTTGTTTATCTAAAGAGATGTTTGAAGTTTTAAAAAGATATTTTTAGGATGGTAATACAAGTTATTATAGAAAGTGACTTAGGTATAAAACTTTGGACTAACTAAAAAAGGATAGATAACACAGTAATTTCCCCGAATTTGCCAAAACAAACAGACTGGACATTTTAAGTATAATACTTACTTAATAATTGTTCTTATTGTATGTAGTTTTACTCTATTCGAGTAACTACAACCTTTCCTTTTTATTTAGGTAAAAGGGCAAAATGTTGTGGGACATTTTCACTGTGTGAAAGGTATTGCTGTGATTGGTGTAATAAAAAGCTTTATGGCCAATAGCTAGGCAGGAGATATAGGCAGGAAAACACTCTGGGAACAAGAAGGTAGAATACCCAGCCAGACTTAGAGGATTAAGGATGAACAATACAGAGATATGTAATAAGCCTCGTGGTATGTGGATTAATAGAAGCAAATTAATTTAAGTTATAAGAGATAATTGGGGGCAAGCCTAAGCTAAAGGTCAAGCTTTCATAATTAATAATAAGTCTTCATGCCATTATTTGTGGGCTGGTGGTCCTTATGAGAAAGCTTACTACACCCACGCACATGCGCGCGCGCACACACACAAATGTTTTAAGATCACACGTGTTTTTCAATAGTGATAAAAATTGCTTTTTGTCTTTGTGGACCATGGAGTCTGTCACAGTCATTCAACTCAATTTTTTCTACAAGAAAGCCAGCTCAGATAATACATACATAATGGAAGAGCTGTTTTCTTTAAGAAGTTATTTATGAACACTGACTCTGCATATCTCATAAGTTCCCTTTGAAATGTAAAATGTCCTTTTTTTCCAGTTTTTAATCATCTAAAAATTGGAAAACATTTTAATTTCATGGGCTGTACAAGACCAGGTGGCAGGCTGGGTTGGGCTCCATTGGACATGAGTTGTCGATTCCTGACAAAGTACATTGTGTGAAAGACACAAAAAATGCAATATCAGTGAGTCTATGACATCTCAATATCAGTGAGTCTACAACATCTTAGCAGTTGGTTCAGAGTCAAGAGAGGTGGCCTAGAAACACAGACTTTGTTTTAGAGTCTAGTCTGTCACTTTTGTGACATGTGGCTTTGCAAAATCTTTGCAGTTATCAGTCTGAGGTTTCTTACTGAGAAATGGGGAGAAAAGCTATCTAACTTTTAAGGGCTTTCCCAGGGGGAAAATAATAATAGTAAAGGAAATGTAACAGAGGGAGATTTGGATTTAAGGATGGATCAGGGAGGTTAGGTATAAAAGTTTGGAAAAGGAAAATATGATTCATATTTAGTTTTTTCTCATAATTAATAACTCAGCTTACTGTCAGAAAACAGCAGACCCAGAGAGGTAGACAGGTACCGTCTTATGAATGGCACCAAATACCAAAATGTGATATACCACAAATGTCAAATTATTACCAGAATTCCCTGTGTTTAACAGTTGAATGGGAGAGCATAAGAGAGTAGAAGGGACTTGTCCAAAGTTCCTCAGTGGAGCTAAATCTGGTATTCATTTCTTGTAGTCCCTAGACCAGTGAGCCCTTCATCCACCCCACTCCCCAGAACAGTGTATCGGAAAGCAGTTCACTGAAGGGGGATAGCTCTGACTTCCAAGATGAAAAGTCTCATATAAACTATAAAGCTATTTTCAGTGTTTTCCAAGAATGATCTCATATCCCACATAAGATAGTAGGTCTGTGAATAATCCTATTATCCAGAAGGGTAATGTCAAGGGGTCAGCAGAAGCTTTGCCCTGAAGCATCTGATTCTCCTGATTTCCTGCAGTTTTCTAAATTCTGAATAACTCAGATGTTATTTTCTCAGGGAACCTTCACTAAAACCCTATCAATCAGGCCCCAGGCTTCTATTTCTATATGATTATATTTTTCTGAAAGAAAATTTGCCACAGCTAATGATTACATTTTGGAATAATTTAGAGTACCATCTCTTGCCTGTCTCTCAGTGAGGTCATGCATACATTCCATGAAGAGAGAGGTTGCATTTATCTAGTTCGTAGTTTTAGATCCCAGAGGCACCTTACAGACATCCAGTATTTGTTGGATGTATGTATGTATGGATGGATGGATGGATGCATACATGCATGGATGGATGCATGGATGGATGGACAGTTGCTTGAGTGGTACACGACTCATCAAGATCGATGAAAATGATTCGTGTTTAAGCAAAAGCTTGGGAAGCAAATGTTTTACCGCCATGAACTGAATGACTAAATAGCTAACTGTTTTGTTTTGTTTTTCTTTTGTCCTCCACTGACTTTTTTTCTAACTCCCCCAATATCTCCTCTCAGGATTAGTTTTATGGCAGACCCTCTGTCACAAAACAGACAACCATAAATCAGCTTCAGCGTCATTCCTGACATTTAAAACTACTGATATTTAAACAATTTTTCCAAGATACAAATGTTTGAAGGACACACACACACACACACTGCATGTCCTATGTAATAGAGAGCATGTATGTTTCACAAACTGCTCAGAGATTTGTGTAAAAACTATGTTTTCCCACAGGCCATCAACACTCCATTTATTTTGCTGAGTAATCAGAGTTGACAAGTTCCTCTTTAAGCTTACTTCCCTCTTAAAATTGTGCTGCTTTCCTGTGGATTTGTACATGGTTGTAGAGCCAAGCCACTGAGCATTCTTTCAGGAACTTTCCAAAACTGCAGCATAGAATATTGACAGAGGAGACACAAAGATCATTTATGTACTTCATTACAATGTGTCATTTTTCTNNNTATATATAGCTATCTACCTCTGCCATTCTCAGAAGCTTGTGACTTTTCCATGGATTATGACTTGATACCAAACAGAAAAAGAACTCCTCACTCTCAGTGATAAAATCCATCTCCTACGAAAGTATTTTACTTGAGGATGAAACGGGGTATGCTCGTTAGATATACCAGACTCCACTCATTTAAACAGAATTTTTTTATAAGAAATAAATTGAAAGAAAAGAAGAAAGATATTTGAGATATTTTTGTATCATTTATCCTGAAATTGAAGTATAGCGTAGAGTTCCAGGATCTGAGAGGATGCTAGAAAGGAAGAGGAGCAACTCACAGTTCGGATTAACTCTGGAGCTGAAGAGAAAAGAGTGGGGGAAGTCGGCAACACCCATGAAAAGCCTCGAATTTAAGGAGCAGATTTCTCCACTACTCAAACCATTCCTAGGGTGCATGGTCCTGCATATTTCAGCTTCTGCTTTAGGGTTCACGTCTGGAGGCTTCCAGTTTTCTTGCTTTTGGTCAGGTGTTGCTGGAGTGTCTGGCAATCCCAGCGTTCTGCTTCGAGAGGCAGAACTGACGCTGATAGACCAGCTGCTGTCCAGATTACTCAGCGCCTGCATCTGCCGCTTGACCATCTGCCCCAGCCTGTTTTCCCTCGTCCTCTAGTCCTCCACCTCTCTGCCAACACAGTCATGAAGGGCCTTCCTGTTTTAATCCCACCATCGGTCTCAGTCTGTAAAAAGCACATCCATGTTCTCACACCAGTGTTGTAATGCCATCCGAAGCCCATGGCTGCCCTCAGATAGATATCCAGGCACTAGCTGAGTGCCACTTGGTTCATTTTTATGCTGAGGATGTGTTTGCTGCAGATGGCGCTTGCCTCAGAAGCCTCTCTGCACTCTGCTCAGCTCTTCCTTTTCTTCTCACCTGGCCTTTGTTCCAGGTATTTTCAAGGAGGAGTGCCAAAATCACACTACCTTAAAATTGCCGGTGTCAGCAGGAACATTATCCTTGTCATCTGCTGTGTATCTGAGGAAGGGGCCCGGCTACCTGGGTTTTCTTGTCTCCAGGTGATTCTTGGGTGACGTGAAGTTAAGGAGACCTCGATGTCTGCAGTTATCCATGCCTCGTGTTCCTCTAGATGTCTGCAGTTATCCCTGCCTCGTGTTCCTCTAGATGTCTGCAGTTATCCATGCCTGTGTTCCTCTAGATGTCTGCAGTTATCCCTGCCTCGTGTTCCTCTAGATGTCTGCAGTTATCCATGTCTCGTGTTCCTTTTGGATTCCTCCTGCTTCCATGCTCTAGAGAGTTTTGTTCTCCTTGGATATTCCTTCTTTTATGGGATCTTCTTCTCTTTGAAGTTCTACCATGAGTGTGTTTGCCTGAAGTTGACATCAAGTGACTTTGTTAATTGCTCTCTTTATTTGCTAAGTCAGGGGCTCTCAATAGAACCTGCCGCTCCCTGGTGGGCTAAGCTAGCTAACCAGTTTGTTCTGGGGGAGTCCCTGCAGTTTATTTTGGGGATCCTCTGCACTTTCTTCCACAGTGCCAAAGCTGCAGCAGGCTGCCATGCTTACAGGGGTATTGAGTGGGTTCTGCAGATCCAATCCCTGGTCCCCACACCTGCCTGAAAACCACTTTATCCATTGATCCATCTCACCATCCTGTATCTCTGAAGGCTGATTGTCTCTAGACCAGGATGGAGAATATTTTTGGCAGCAAACCTTTTTTTAAAAAAAAATGGCTTACATATAGAAGCCCAACTATGGTCACATTCTTTCCCAGCATGCACAGTTAACTATCAGAAAAGGGCTGTTATTTACCCTCAAGGTTGGTAAGCAAATTTCAATCAAAAGCTGTTACTGTTGTCAACCCAGAGGCCCCTGGAAGAATCAAAAGTGTTCGAGGATAGGTTCCAGGCCCCTGTCTCCAGGAGTTAACTCTTGAAATCCCTTGATTATAGGACCAAAGGTGGAATGATCTGGAGTTTCTAGAAGCATGGTTGTAGTACTTTGATCCAAGAACTTCCAGTTAGTCCACTTGAGTGTTCCAAAGCACTGTTGAAATGCAGGTGAACTCTTGTTTTCTGGGATTCTTTAGTGATGGAAGATGCCCATTATTGTTGAAATGAAGGTGAACCCCTCCTCTTTTGGGATTTCCCAGTAATGGAAGATGTCTGTTTGCTAGAAAAGAGGTTCATAGTTTGACTCCAATATCACCTTAGTGAGCTTGAGCTGCATTGGAGGGGCATTTTCTCATCTTTGCCACACAGTGTTTGCCACATCTGAGTGAACAGGTAACCTTGCTCTTGCAGGGCCTTGTGTAACTATTTATTCTTGATCAGTTTAATTTCTCTATTAATCCCAACTGTAAAACAGTGAACTTTTGAGCAGCATTGAGATCCTTGATCAGATTTTAATTATTAATAATAAAGAATTACTTCCTTGTGGCAAAATTGTATTCCAGTTCCCATCATCCCCTCCTTTTCTATCAGTTTTTCTATCTTCCTGTCTCCTAGCATCTCTCCCAACCTTTGGGTTTCTCCTGAGCAAAGTGAAAACCATTCAGTTTGTCACATGTCTTGGAATAATTTGGGCTCCCAGACTTCAGCTGATGACCCTTAATTACCTTAATTCACCTTAGAGGATGGAGAAGCAGAAGACACAATTAAAGACCTGAAAAGCATGGAGATAAAGCAACCTATAAATCTGTAGTCAGATGGGAAGGAAAGCTTGAGAGCTTATTCTGTACTAAGTATCCTAACACAGAGCTCTTTGTTCTCAAACAATAGTATTAGTAAACTGTTGTAGAAACAAACAAAAATCGCTGTGATGTAACATCAAGTGCATGGATTAAAAAACCTTGTTATAGCATTTGAGGCTGCATAACTTTTGTCAATGGGCTAGTACAAACCATATATTATATGGTTCTCATTTGTAAAATGCGAACAGCAACACAAACCTCCTTGCACTATTGGCAGAAACCTCAGGACGATGAAGAAAAGAAAACTGGTGATGTGGGGGGGGAAGAGGGGGGTTAGCCAGCGATTTCTGCCTTTATTGCCATCATCGCTCTAAGTGCACTTGTGCTGCACTGCCCAGGTGTAGTAACTCTGAAGTCAGTCCTTACTGGCCCCTCTCGGAGCCCCAGATTATCAAACTGTCTTTTCCCTAAATCCTTCTCTGTCATCTGTTGGAACCCTTTCTTCCTTTTCCATCATCTCTTTCCTTCCCACATGTACACGTTACCAGGCAGAGTTAGCATAATTAGATTTGGATTTTCTTCCCTGTTCTGGAATGTCTGGCATGGCGGGTGTTGGCGGAGGTTTGATCAGACATTTTTGAGTTACATTGAAAAGATAGGGAATAGATGTGCCCTGAAGTATGTTCACAGTGTTTGATGCTCTCCACAGAATGGATTCAGTCAGCAAACCAGAGCTGGTATAGGAAATCCTGAAGCCACCCTGTAACCACAGACTAGGGAAGAAGCCTGGTACCCAGACCCTCTCTCCAGGCTAGAGACCAGCTTTTCCGGCTTGAGATCATTGCCGTAAGCCTGGATAGCAGATTTCCTCTCTTCTGGATGGCACTGCTCTTGGCTTCTCATCCTGATGTCGACCTGTGCTGATGGAGTGCACATCCATTTCACATAGTGAATACTGAGTGCAGGTGCCCAGGCCCCGTTCCCAGATTCTCATATAGCACCAGAGAGTTGATGAACCAGCATAGGACCCTATGAGAATTGTTTGATTCATCCAGTAGATACGTGCTGTGCGCTGCAGTGCGTCTTCTATGCACCAATTCTGACTGTTAAAAAATAAATAAATAAATAAAAAACACTGTTAAAAATAAATAAATAAAAAGAAGAAACAGAAATCTCTGGTTCTATAAGGTTTAGGTTTGTTGGATGAAGACAACAATAAATAAAGTTATTGAATAAATTATTTAAGATGTAAAAGTAGTAAGTGCTCTGGATAAAAATAGAGAGAAGGACTTGTGGATGGGACACGTGGCTTCTCTATAATGTCTTCATTTTCTTGAAGCTTAAATCTCTCTTCCTTTTTAGGACCCCATTGCCTAATGCTTACCCCAGTCACTTCCCTAAGTGAGTGTTTCCTGACACGAGACAGGATCCTGACTTCGGTTTTATTAGTTCAAAGAGAAGGTCATGAGCCCTGATTTGGCCTCTCACAGCCTGCCTCCTTCAAAAACCTTTCAATTTATTCATTACCCATCAGCAGAGATGGACACTGCTTGCTCTATTTGATATGTGTCGGGGGAGGGTTGTTACCATGGTGTTGACACAGATTGACTGGGGGAACTGAGTCCTTTCCTGAAGTCTGGTTTTGGTCTGATGGACTATGGTTGGGAACTAGATGCTGTACTTAGCATCCTAGATGGAATGGTCAGATGCAAAGAACTTTCATCCTTGGCTGTTCCCTCTTTATTTAGAGGAGCTCAAATGTCCTTGCATCGGTTGTAGATAAAAGTTTACATTTGCTTAACTGTTGTCTTAAAAATAGATTAATTGCTTAGCTTTAAAGAGTTCCATCAGCAAGAATGACATGGAAGGGAATTTCAGGTCCCTAGGAAAAGAAGTCAAGGAGTTACTTGGAATAACACCAACTGCCAATCAACAAAATGTGATTAGGCCATCTAGTGAGCTAGGCTGGTGGGAATCCAGCATATTCCTTTTCTCTGAGTCGGGGACTCTTGGATAATAGAAACTGGCTACAGTCTCCAAAGGCGACAAGCACTCTGCTTCTCTTTGCTGTGGATGCTCTTTACCTTGACAGCTGGATGAGCATCCGCTTGCCCATTTCTGTTCCTTACATCTTTAACTCTTCTTTTATATCAGTGACCGACTAACTTGCACCTGCTTGGCTTTTTATCATCATCCGTCACTATCATTCAGCTCTGTAACCTGTATGTGATACTGGTGTCTTGTTTTAATTTTTTTTTTAAAAAAAGGCAGTATATAAAAATAATACAGATATTCTTGACATAATACTAAGAACAATTTTGGATGGTTTAATGGATGTTTCTATGTGATCCTTGACTATAGTTGATCTGAATCCATCATAATCAACCTATACTTGTACTAGTATTCGGTAGATTGGGCAAGAATATTTAAAAAAAAGTCTGAAAAGAAACAAGACTTGTATTTGATTTTCTGTGATCTTAGATTATCCCCTTGCTCAAGTTCTATGGAAGTATGCTAGAGTAGTGTGTAAGGAAGATGAAGTAAAACTAGTCAAATGATGAAGAAAAAGACTCTGGGCAGAGGGAGACAATAGGGCACAAAAGGAACTGCCTTGTATATAACACCGATTCCTATCCCAATGAGTATTTGCATTTGGTATTAATTTAATGGAGACAGAAACTGAAGTCCAGAGAGTTCCTTCCAGCTGCATCACTGCCAATAAGTTACATCAGTGTTTTGTAGCCACTGATTTCACAAATTATTGTGCTGTCTCCTTTTGGAAATCACTGTGATGTTTTCAGGTCACCTCAGAAGCCCCTCACTGTCCCGCCTCTCTTTTTGTCGATAGGGATCATGATGATGGATTTGTACAGATCCACCTGCCTTTCCACACCCTTTAGCCTTCTGGCTAAGAACAGTGTCAGATATGGGCTACAGTAGGGATGGAGGGCAGAGCTTTAGTTGGCGGACTTGAGATTGCCCTGACAGTGTACACAGGAAGTGGTTGCCAGGCAATTGCTAAAGGCTAGGGCGTACAGGGCAGCTGTCTCTAGGAACATGCCAGCTCTTGTGCTGTCGTTGATGCTTGTCTGCTTCAGTGTCTAATCCATAAGAGAAAAAATCCAGGCTGCTTGGCCTTCCAGGAGACTGATGCTAACGCAGTCCTTCTTGCTCCAAAGGGGGTTCTGAAGGGTTAGTTCACATAGAAATACAACTATTATCAAATATTACTTTACCTACAATCAAGGCGAAACTATTAATCTCTGAACCAGACCAGGGTTTAATCTTCATTCAAGAGTTCACTATGTGTGACTTTCACCAAGTGTGCCTGCCCATGCCTCAGTTATCCCACTTTGAATATATAGTTATATTTTCCATATGGAGTTAACCTGTTTAAGCTTCATTTATCCCATTTTAACATAGAGTTATTGTTAGGGTACCAAAAAGTTCCAGAAGGGTGCTAGTTGCCTACATTGCCATGGAAGCCTTAACACACTAGGCGGGCATAACAAGAAGTGGTTCTTGATATTGTAAATAACTGAAACCCATAAAAAACTTAACATGATTTCTACAGCAGTGTTTATATGTGGAATGACTTAGTCTCAGGAAGTTGATTATGAGTTTACTATCATGCTTTTAAAAAATATAAGGCTCAGTAGGAAAAAATGGCTGGTCTGTTACATAGAAAGCAATCTGTAATAGTTCAGAGATAAGCCAGTGTTGTCTTCTCAGCAAGCAGGAAAGACTGCATCCTGGAGCTCAGAGATCAGGTTTTTAAAGGGTCTGCAGCAGAACCTAGTCATTGGCTACAGAGAAATAAGTGAGAGAAAGAACAATAAGGAATTTTCAGGTAGGTGAAAATATCTTCGTTGCTTTGTAGAAGTTAGTACTGACTGAAGCATCGAAAGTGGAGTATTAGATTTGACAGAAATTTGGACAGAGTTGTTCATGTATCAGACACAGAGACAGATAACAGTCTTGACTCTTCCAGTTAATCTTTCTTATATTTTTAGGCTCTCAAGATGCTTTGCATAGAACATCTCAGCACTACAAAGGCTCTCTTCTTTCTGAATGTTAGCTGTCTGATCTTTAATTTGTCTACCTGCCAGCCTTTGAGCTCCTCTAAAACTCAAATCTTATTATAGTCTCGAATCCACAGCCACTCCCACAGTCAATTCAACACTGACCCAGTTGAGAGAGCTATCCGAAAAAAAAAAAAAAATGACACCACATTGCAACCAGCTGCCTCTTCAAGAGGATCTGTTTCCATTCCTATCAAGGCCAAGGCCTCCATACCCCAGAGTCTTACCTTCCTCATTCACTACTTACAGCACAGTAGTGTCTCGGTGCAGCTAGACACACTGAGCCAAGTATTATTAGGCCCTTCAACATTTTTGGTTGGCTGGCATCCTCTTCCTGTAGGTATCTACGAGACTTGTCCCCTCCGTTCCCTTTGGACTTTCCTCAGCTGTTACCTCACCTTTGATGGACTCAATAAAATCAGGCATACCTCTTGTGCATACACATCAACATATAAACAGTCTGTCCTCAAACTGATTCTTTTCTGTTCCACTATGAGGCATTTTAATAGCCTCATATTTTTATTTATCTGTTACCTCTGAGCTAGAAAATAAATTAATGAAGACAGAGATCTGTGCTTTAGTCACTGGTGAATCCTCAGGACAGAAGAGAAGAAGTGATTGTGAAATTCATATTAAACACACAAGTGTGTGTGGCCTAAGTGGACCCATAAGTTGGAATTAAACCTTTCACTCCTCTAGTTAGCTGGCTCATTGTAGGCAAAAACTCCCAATCCACACAAGTTCTGCAATGACTAAGCAGGTGGAAAGACCGACTGGGAACTTTTGCATGCTTTGAATATACAGATTTCTATTTATCATCCTTTTATTTAAATTAGATGTCTGAAAACCTGTTTTTATTTTTACTGTGTGAAAAATGCAAAAAAAAAAAAAGAGTCATCTCTCATCAGTTATAAGCTAGAAGGGATCTTGGCTACAGTAGGATCCCAAAGGTCTGCTGCTATGTGGTGGGTGATGGATTCTGCCAGGCCGTGCTGTGGTTTTATCTACCAGCCATCCATAACAGACATGGGTCGGAAAACCTAGGACAAAGAGCCAGATTGGCAAAATGAGGACATCTGACTTTGGTTTAACTTTCTACAGATAACACAGAGTTCTGCTTAGGACCTCTTTTCCATCCATGCTTTATGGATGCAATAAATGGTCCTTCCCTGAGGCATTCCAAATGAATATTATAGACCTTCTCTTGCACTGACCCCAAATCCCAGGCTTTGGAGGCAGAGGTGATATGAGGTTTCAGCTGAGTTTTGCATGAGCTAGTGGGTGAATTTAGGACCTTGGTAGCCCAGTCAACAATTTCACTTTTACCATTCTTTGTGTTGCTCAATGTCTTTGTTGGCATGTCCTTAACTGCCAAAAGCTCTTCATTATATGTACACTTGGTAGTCACAGTTTTTATGCTACGTGAGCTAATTTAGAGGGAATCATTACTCCTGCATGTTCTGGTCACCTGAGCTCGCTATAGAACTACAAATGCCTGTCTTGGAACAATCTGGAAAGTATGTATTGACACTGAGAAAGAAGGTTTTATGGCTGCTTCCACGGCCCTCCTGGCTCCTCCACACAGCTCAGCCCAGGCCCGGTTATCTCTTGTTTTTGCTGCACGATGTCTGCAGCTTCCAAAGCAGGCTGTGCATCCAGATGTGGAAAGCTGTGCTTGAAGAGCCATGTGATCAGCTGAGCACCTATCAGGAGCCCAGACTTGCCGAAATTGGGGCGGAGAGGGTGCTCTAAGAAAACATGCTTTAAAAAACTGTACTTAAAATACAGAAATACTGCATTTTCCGTAAGATACTTTTCCCTCACAAGAACAAATGCTCCTGAGTTTTGATTGCCAGCAAGTTTGACAATTTCTGTTTCCAAGGAAGCTTGGAGCAGTGGGATGTGATTTTATGAAAGAAAGTAAAGGTGTACTCCAGGATATAAGATAATCAATGTGGCTTGTATTCAGAGGATCTTCTCAGAATCCGAGTTTCAAGATGTGCATCCTAATAAGATGGTTTTCTCAATGAAATAGTTTCCAAAGATAATGTTCTAACTCAAATGTAAAAGAAAATCCACTTGAGCAATAAGGAAGAAATTACTTAATGCTTCAAAAGTTTCGCTTTCTGTTTACTGTTGGTTGTTAGTGTGCACCAGTGTGTGCTCAATAGAGCTGCACTGTAACGGGACTCGTCATTTCCAGGGAGTCATTGTGTGTCTTGCTCGGTGAATGGGACTCCACGTAGAAAATCCATCGAGAAATTGAACTGTAAATTTTACAGATGATTGTTTAGCCACTGGTAGAATCTTAGAATAATGATTCCCTGGAGATTTTGTGATGGCTAAACATAAAGTAATATGAACAAATTATTAATTATGATTTGGTACTAATTATGTGATTTTTTTCTTCCCCTTCCTTTTCTCCCCTCCTCCCCCTTTTTTTTACTATTAGGTTGGGACATTTGGAAGTCTCATTGTACAACATGCTGCGATTAAGTCTCTCACCGACTGTTTCAATGGGATTTCGTCTGGTAGCTATAGTGGCTCTCTTGTTTTCCCATGTTGACCATATAACTGCGGAAGCAGAGTCAGAAGCAGGAGGAAATGAAACCACTGAATGTACTGGCTCATATTACTGCAAGAAAGGGGTGATTCTTCCCATTTGGGAACCCCAAGACCCATCTTTTGGGGATAAAATTGCTAGAGCAACTGTATATTTTGTGGCCATGGTCTACATGTTTCTCGGAGTTTCCATCATTGCTGACCGGTTCATGTCCTCCATAGAAGTCATCACATCTCAAGAAAAAGAAATAACCATAAAGAAGCCCAATGGGGAGACCACCAAGACTACAGTAAGGATCTGGAATGAGACGGTGTCAAACCTGACCTTGATGGCTCTGGGCTCATCTGCTCCCGAGATTCTCCTTTCTGTCATTGAAGTATGTGGCCATAACTTCACTGCAGGGGACCTTGGTCCCAGCACCATCGTGGGAAGCGCTGCCTTTAACATGTTCATCATCATTGCGATTTGTGTTTATGTGGTCCCTGATGGAGAGACAAGGAAGATTAAGCATTTGCGTGTGTTCTTTGTGACAGCAGCCTGGAGCATCTTCGCCTATACCTGGCTTTATATAATTCTGTCTGTCATCTCTCCTGGTGTTGTGGAGGTCTGGGAAGGATTGCTCACTTTCTTCTTTTTTCCCATCTGTGTCGTGTTCGCTTGGGTAGCAGACAGGCGGCTTCTCTTTTACAAGTATGTCTACAAGCGGTATAGGGCTGGCAAGCAGAGGGGGATGATTATTGAACATGAAGGAGACAGGCCAGCCTCCAAAAGTGAAATTGAAATGGATGGGAAAGTGATCAACTCTCATGTTGACAATTTCTTAGATGGTGCTCTGGTTTTGGAAGTCGATGAGAGGGACCAAGATGATGAGGAAGCAAGGCGTGAGATGGCAAGGATTCTGAAGGAACTTAAGCAGAAGCATCCGGATAAAGAAATTGAGCAATTAATAGAATTAGCCAACTATCAAGTCCTAAGTCAGCAGCAAAAAAGCCGAGCATTTTATCGGATTCAAGCTACTCGCCTGATGACTGGAGCTGGCAACATTTTGAAGAGGCATGCTGCTGACCAAGCAAGGAAGGCTGTCAGCATGCATGAAGTCAACATGGGAGCGACTGAAAATGACCCGGTCAGTAAGATCTTCTTCGAGCAAGGGACATACCAATGTCTAGAGAACTGTGGTACCGTGGCTCTTACCATTATCCGTAGAGGGGGCGACTTGACCAACACTGTGTATGTTGATTTCAGAACAGAAGATGGCACAGCCAATGCTGGGTCTGATTATGAATTCACTGAAGGGACTGTGATCTTTAAACCTGGGGAGAGCCAGAAGGAGATCAGAGTTGGCATCATTGATGATGATATCTTTGAAGAGGATGAAAACTTCCTTGTGCATCTAAGCAACGTCAGAGTCTCTTCTGAAGATTCAGAAGATGGCATACTAGAAGCCAATCATATTTCTACACTTGCTTGTCTTGGGTCTCCCTGCACTGCCACTGTGACCATTTTTGATGATGACCATGCAGGCATCTTTACGTTTGAGGAACCAGTGACTCACGTGAGCGAGAGCATTGGCATCATGGAGGTGAAGGTTTTGAGAACATCCGGAGCTCGAGGAAATGTTATTGTTCCCTATAAAACCATTGAAGGAACAGCCCGAGGTGGAGGGGAGGACTTTGAGGACACGTGTGGAGAACTCGAATTCGAGAACGATGAAATTGTGTAAGTTACGTGTGTGTGTGTGTGTGTGTTTGTGTGTGTGTGAATATTTTTATGCATGTGAGCATCCATGATTTTAGCAAATGGAATTCAAGGAACCATAGTTATATTCCTTTCAAAATAACAGATCTCTCATGGGTGTTTCTTTTCAATATGCACTATACACAAGATCTTAATTTCATTTTTTCACTTTTGCCTTTTACATATTTTTTATAAATTGTAGGGCATGATAAAATGAATTTGTAGCACAATTTAATAGATTACTTGAGATGAGTTGAACATTTTTATTCCATTATAAATTGCACAGAGTACTTATGTGTGGATACCTAACACATAAATATTGAAAACAACTGTTCAATAAACCACAAGACTTTCTAACTCCATTGCTGTGCACAAATCTGGAAAACCCTAAAATTGAAACACCTCTGAGACTATCTTGGCTACCAGGCATGACTGAATGTTTCTCTATTGTTCATTTGATATTGTGTATCATGAAAATATATAATAATGCATTTACTTGAAGGCTAATGTTGAATCATGACACATGATCAGTCCTGCTTCTTCAATTGGATGCCAATTTATTCATTTATTTACCAGTCTGGTTTTTTTTCTGTGATTATGCAACCCTTTTTACCCTAGTGATATAAAACAGAGTCAAAATAAGATTTCTACCAAGCATTCTCACAGATGAGGAGTGGGACAGAGACAAAGAAATGGCAAACGATTGACTTTTCTCTCTTCCTTATTAGTGCTTAACCCTGTCATGGTGCCTTGCTGTAATACTGAGTAGTTAATTATGAAATGATTGTTCTATGAAGAGCTGCTATTGAGAGAACAAGGTTTCCTGCCTAGTCTTGGAGGCAATTTTGTATTCAGCCACCCAGAAGGACAAAAGAGAGAACATGGTAGTATCTGCAGTACATCAAAGGACCTTATCATGAATAACAGTGTTGACTGAAGCACTGGTAATTTATGAAATTAAGGAAGGAAAAATATGTTCCTGTGATGAATTCTAAAACTGGTTAATTTCGGAGCTACCAACAGGTAACATATTTAAACAGCAACTGTATGTTCACCAAGAATGACATTCTTCCTGCAGAGTCTGCCAAAAAGAAAAAGCAAAAATATGGGGATGGGTAGAGGGAGTAGGTTTCCTTTGTAGGACTTTCTGGGGTCCGTAGATTTCCTTGATGTTGTACAATAGAAATGAGTGGTCCTTGAATTCAATTAAATATTGACATTAAAGAAATGAGGGATTATGCTTATCATCCTGTAGTGTATAGAGGTGGGCGGTGTTTGTGTTAGTATCTGTTCTATGTTGTTAAGATTCTACCTACTGAGATGTATTTTATCGGTAAATGAATTTTATGGAGATAGAATTTAGTAGCAATATATATTACACACTAAAGAACAATCTTCTTCCAGGGACTTGCTTTGACTATGATCATGCCCAGATTAGTTCACGTCTGTTTTATTTTTCTATTTCCTGTTTTCCCGCACTAAGTTTTCTAATAACTTTAGTCATAGACAACTCTTGTAATCCCTGTAAAATTTTAATGAACTCTGAAGGTAGTCCTTAACCAGGTCAAAGCTGACAAGGGTTTTGTTTGCTTGCTTGGCACAGGATGGTTTCTCATAAGGAGAAAGCAACGTTCTCCATACTTTCTAGAGTTAATCTTGTTCTTTCTACTCTGTTACTAAGGTTTTTTTCTTTTTTTTTTTCTTTTTTATCCATGTCATAGATAAGCAATCTTCGGTTTGGTGGCATAAGCAGATGAAGGTCTCAAAAAAGTTCTGACTGGCAGGGATTAGATGGAATAACATTCTGCCAAGCTTTATTGAAAACAGTCATTCAATGCAATTAAATTAATTTTATTCTTGCTAAGGGAGGACTATGGTCAAACTCCATCTTTACAAATTGATGTTTTCTTTGACATTTTGTAAGACTTGGTGGAACTGGTGAACCTTCATAAGAATTGGTACTTTTATTTCTTTGTGGATGTGTCTGCAAGCATATGCATGTATGTATGTGGAGGACAGAGGCCAACCGTGCTGTCATTCTTCAGCAGTATTCTATCGGGTTTTCTGAGACAGTCTCTCACTTATCTGTGACTTACTGGTTAAGGTATACTTAGACCAGCTGGCTGGACAGCAAGCGTGTGCCCAAGCATCCACCTGTCTCCACTTCCCCGGGGCTCTGATCACAGAGTTCTGAGAATCAAATGTAGGTCCTCAGGCCTGAGTGACTCCTCTCTCTCTCTCTCTCTCTCTCTCTCTCTCTCTCTCTCCNCTCTCTCTCTCTCTCTCTCTCTCTCTCTCTCTCTCTCTCTCTCTCTCCTTGAGTTTCTAGATCAACCACCAGTGTATAAAATTATTATTGTATTATATTCTCGACAGTGAAATGAGAGATATTAGAAATGGAAAAGCATTTTTTATAAGTAGAATGAAATTATGGCCCTCCATTCCCAGCATTTTAATCTTAAAAAGGTTTAAGCTTGACTTTGTAGAATTTCATTGCTACCATGTATTTGAAGGTGCCGTGTAGGCTTGTTGCCTCTGAATATTTCTTTGTGTTACTAAGATTTATTCTTGAGCTAAGCACCAAGAACTTAAACACAATATAGAAAAAAAATATTTAATATATGTAGCTGTGCTGACTTTCCGCAGTTTAGAAATACTAGTATTTTCTTGTCTTCTTTTTATAATGAATCTCTATGTTCTCCAAAGCTAGGTCCACACATTAGATCCAGAGTAAAGGGGTTGGGGATTTAGCTCAGTCGTAGAGCGCTTGCCTAGCAAGCGCAAGGCCCTGGGTTCGGTCCTCAGCTTCAGAAAAAAAAAAAAAAAAAGACAGAGTAAAGAGATGTTCCCATCATGTAATGGAGTTGGATGTGTGCACTCAGCCTAGGTTGTTGTTAAGAGAACGTTTCTAGTTTACCCAATTACATAGCTAGTTTTGAGAGAGATGGCTTTCTTTGAACCTTATAGTACACAGACAGAGCTGTTGACACAAGGAAGTTTCATTGAATACTTTGAATAATGTTTTTGTTTGTTTAACGCTGCACACAAAGCCTGAATTTATTATTCTTTTCAAGGCACGATAAAGAAATTCATAGCTAAGCTTAGATGTAAAGGTTATCTAATTTCAAGGGTCCATTAACCATGGTTGAAATCGGGTCCAATCTGATCAGCAGCAGAGACAGAGGCTGTATACTTTTATTGATTGTTTGATTTCTAGAACTAAAGAGATCTTAATCATCATCCGTTTCTTTGGCACATTGCTTTTCTGTGAATAAAGGCCTTAAATGTATCTACAGAGTGTAGTAATATCAGCAGTGGTGTTTTAATGATGTCGAACCACATCTACATAAATGTAGAACAGATCTGAGAACAAAATTAAGGCTGATAATAAGTTGTTATCTTAGCATTCAGTGTTTTTTATTATTAGAAATGCATCAACTTGGTGTGTGTGTGCATATGTGTATCTGTGTGTGGGTGGCTGAGTGTGGGTGCACATGCCAGTATGAACATATGCTTGTGGAGGCCAGATGTTAATGTTAGTCTTCCTCGGCCTTTCTTCGCTCTAGTTTTTTGAGACAGATTCTCACTGAACCTGGAACTCACCAACCGGCCAGTCTGATGTAATGTGAGTTTCAAGGATTTTCCAGGCTGTGCACTGCCAGCCTATATATATATATATTGTGTGTGTGTGTGTATGCTAGGAATTCAATCTTAAGTTTTTATGCTGGTGTGGCAGACATTTTGCCAGCTGAGCCCTCTTCTCACCTCTAAGTATCAGCATTTTTATTTGTAGTCAAGGCCTCCTAATTCTGTCTTGTTTTGAAGTGTTTAAGATATTTAAATATTTAACAGAAAAATGTCTGCACCTATTAATTCATATTCTAATATAAATGACTTGAATTATTTCATATTGACCTTTTCTAAGATCATATGTATAGTTGTGTTTAAGTGCTGATAAGTAATAATTGTTGTTATAATATCTAATAAAATGTATTATCAAGAAAACTCTTAAAACTAAAGTGTAAAACTCCATTCAAGGGATATAATTAAAAGCACATGCTTTTGTACAAGATCAGTGACAAAATGCAAGCCCATACCAAACAGTCTTAACTTTCAGTAGGGAATTCTGTCTAATGTTAATAGCTAATGAAAAAAGTAAATTAAGAACTCACTGATGTGATTTGTGGTTGGTAGATGATACCCACACATGTGAAGCTCGACTGATGGTTATTCTCTAATGATGCTAGTGTAGTGGAAATAATTACAACAAAATACAATCTGGTCTTTCAAGATCTATTATTAGCTTAACTGTTCTGGGAAATGTTAAGGTTAATTAATTAATGTAGATGCAAATCAAATTTAATTACTTAGTGGTGGCCCAATAATATTACCATTTGGGAAGATAATTTGAGGGATTATGATTGTTTATTGTTATATATATATATGTATGTATATAATGCTGAGCTGAGAAAACACAAAAGAAGTAGGAATATTTGCATAGCATATAGCTTGGCAAGTTATTTTACAGACACTTCTGTACTGTAATATAGTGCAATAAATGATGAGTTTATCCAATTTAATTTGGACAATTATTAAATTTTTAGGTATTGTGTATAGATTTATTAATTCTAAGAAATATTCAAGCCATTTTAACAAGTACAGAACTCCAACATCAGTCTTTACATAATTTTTGAACAAGGATTAGAAAATAAGGAAACATTAATATTGTATAAGTTGCATATTATCATTACTGTTAGTATTTCTTCTACTTCTACTACTCTTGCATGTCAGGCGAGATAAATACTTTACTTTTAGCCATTTACATTGCCAGAATTCATATCGTGCTGTGTGAGATTCCATAGGATAGAAATCTAGATACATGCTGAATCAGTTATGGGACCAAAAACAAGAAGTAATATGATAAGTTGTCTAAAGCAAAGGTGTCAAGAAAATCTGACATGATCCAAACAGACCAACGAGAGTCTGCCAGAAAATTGGAAATGACAAATTACTACGACAGATACCATTACACAGAAAGAGCAATCAGCAGCCACTGCTTTAAATCTCACTTGTTCTGAATGTACTTTATAGCAGAATAATTTTCTCTCCTATAGTTAGACTATTGAAAGAATGGGCTAATTTATCTGGGGATATGTTTCCTATAGGTAATTTGCTAATGTAATAAATTTGGATGGGACAATTTGAGTACCAAAGTAACTTTCTACATTAGTGGCTTATCCTCTCAGACTGGAATATTTATCCCTTTTAGAGCCAACACCACATGTAAGCCTAAATTATAACTATAGAAGATAGATGCTGGTGTGAATATATATGTTTTATTAATTTACAACCATTATAAAAATTAAGACATGATCAGAGGCAAAACATTCATGAATTGTAATTTCATATTGCTAAGAGCTAAAGTTGATTATATGTAAGGAATTTCTTTACTGTGTAGCCAGATTGCTGTGCATGGTGCTGTATTTTCATTTCCCCAGGATTAATTAGAGTCTGAGATTATAGTATACTTATATAAAGAAGTTTTACCATAGAAAATGAAGACATTTAATAGGTTAATTACATTGAATGTTTCAATTATGGGCTCCTTTCAGAGTCCTAACCCAGGGCATTTTCATGGGAGAGTTATATACTTCACAATTTTTATACATTGATCATTGTAATATTCCAATGTGTATGTGACACTGAAGAGGAAAACTTGAACCTCAAAGAGAGTAAAAATACTCCAAAGTAGTAAGAAATGATAGAGCCTGGATTTGAAACCCTGTGAACCAAATCTACGATTTGACTTCAATCCCTCTATATGGTTGTCTATAGCTTCTAATGAAAAAGTGCAGGATTCCCAGTAGAATGCCTTCACTGATTTGTTTGGTTGTTTATGAGGTATCTTTGGTGTTGACGAAATGTTGGTTTGTTTTCTATTTTTATTTTAGAGATAGAGTTGTTTTGTAGCTCAGACTGGCTTTAAATTAGTTATGTAGTCAAAGGTGGCTTTGAACTAACTCCTGATCTTCCCGACTCCATAATCCCCAAGTGCTTGACTTACAATTGTATGCCACCATAAAAGGATAGGACTGGTTTTGGTTGACTTTAATTCGGAGGATTTACAAATGCTGCCCTTAATCCTGTGGATGAAGCAACCTTGAGGGCGCAGCTCCTGGGATGGATAAATTGTTGTCATCTTTCTGCTCCGTCCTCATTAGCTGAGGAAAACTGCCTAAAGGTAAAACTCTAAAGCCATGGGAACTATAAACACTTTCCTGTAAAATGTTCCCGTTGTGCTGTGTTCTGTCGTGGTTTATGCTGTCTTATCACTGTGAGGTCCTGATCGCTGGGAGGTAGAGGAGTGCTCATGTGAAAAAAGGATGCATGAAGCACTTATGTTGCCTTGCAGTGGTAGAAGTGTCTCTGGGCCAGATGGCATTAAGAAAGCAAAGGAAAATGTGAGATGGCCAGTTAAATGTGATGTTAGCTATTTACAACTGCTGTGGGTAAGCTAGCTGAGTCCCAGGGAAGATGCGGATAGAATAGGCAGGACTTTATCTGCTAGCATCCCTCAGTGCCTTACAGGAGAACTAGAGAAGGACCTGGGAGGAAGAGATGTGAACAAGTGTAGAATTATAGGAAAGCTGCTTTGCTTCCTCTCCTGGCTGGACCCACAGCCTACATAATGCTCATCTATTTGTCAAAGGTTGAGCCAACCTCAAGGCCCTTTCTTTTCACAGACCTGTACTATGGAGTAGGGCTAAATAAATGCTGCCCCTTTATTTCCTGCCTTCCTCCTGAGCACTCAAGACTCTAGATGATGTTTTCCTCCTTCTTCACGGTGTCTCTGTTGGGTCAAATATGACAGTGGGAGTTGTGCTCTGTTGTGACAATTGAAGACATAGAGGCAAGGGACAATGGCAACCCAAAAGCAGAATGTAGGTTCTTTGTTTTTGAGATGTCAGAACTATTTTAGTATTGCGGATAATTCAAACGTCAGTGAGGCAGCTGAGAATATTCACCACATAGAATTTCAGTCTCTCTCTCTCTCTCTCTCTCTCTCTCTCTCTCTCTCTCTCTCTCTCTCTCCCCTCTCTCTCTCTCTCTCTGTATGTGTTTGTGAGTGAGTGAGCAAATGAGTGCTTTCACATGTGAGTATGCTTTTAGAGGCTAGATATTGATGTTAAGTGTCCATTTCACTCCATCTTACTTTTCTTGAATCAGTTTCTTACTAAACCCAATTTCCATTATGCTTCTTTGTCAGCTAAGCCTGGGGAGCCACTTGTCTCTGTACCCTTCGGTCCTGGAGTTATAGGTGTGCACCACTCTACTCAGCATTTTATGTGCGTGCTAGGGATCCAAAGTCAGTTTGCCAGCATGATGGTGGTGATGGCGATGGCAGATCTGTGTTTGTGGTGGCGATGTTTAGGATATGGTGGTTCTCATAGACGGGACAGTTTGGGCTATGTTGATGGTAGTGGAAGCGGCAGATATGGGTTGGGGTATATATATGGTGTTAGTTGAGATAGTGATGGCAGTGGTGGAGGGAAAGGAGGTGATGGTGCGGATGGGGTAGTATTAGATGTAGTATGACGGCAGTTGTGATTTCACATTTTTGTGGTTGTCGCACTGGCTACAGTAGGTGTGGTACAGTGGTGGAGGACATAGCTATGGTGGGTATGGTAGACAGGGTTAGAGTGGCAGTGATGGTGACAATGCTGCGATTTATTGAAGACAAGTCATCTGCCATTTTGACTTACTTTTCACAATTGTATTTCCAAGGTGCTCGCACCATATTTATTGTATAAATGGAGAAGTTGAGATGTACCCACTACCTTTTTTAATTCTCAGAGCTAGTATAGAATGGCTCTAGAGTTTATCCGCAGAACTGCCTGACCCTAAAGCCTACACTGTCATCAGGGACTCTTGTATCCAAATATAAGCCTGTCTGAGGCTATGGGACTGTAGCCCTAACTGCATGCAGCACATGTCTAAGCAACTCGGAAATAAGAAACAGAAGTGACCATTTATCTTCCATGTAACTCTGGAACCCATACCAAGTGCGCTATAGTACCACACTCCCACTTCTCCTAGAAGTCATGGCTGAGCTCAGAGAGCAAGAGGACACAGTCATTCTGTGCTCTGCCCTGGCCAGAGCACGTCTATCCTCTCTTTCTTTCCTCGCAGTATTCGTTACACCTCACTCCTAATTTTAACAAGGAAACTTCATTATGAGTGTTTATTTGTTTTGTTTTGTTTTGACATTCCCTGCTCCGACCCTGTAGCATTTGACTTCCTTATATGGCTAAGTACTGAATGTAGCTTTCCTCCACACTTAAAATAGCCTTTCCTTTGCCTCTCTTTTTGTGATATGTTACAAGGCTATGTAAATTAATAGACGAAGAGAATTAATATAGGCATACTTATTATCTTGTGTTGCTGGTTTAAGCAAGAAGCAATACCAATCTGGAAGTAATTAACAGAAGAAATTATTGATAGAAAGCTTTCCTATGATAGGTGACCCTCATGATGGTTCTCCTGGTGTAAATTATAATTCCGAATTTAGCGGGAAGAGCAGTTTTATGTATACTTTTTTATTTTCTTTATTTGTATTATGATACAGCCCAGACTGGCTGAAAATGCACCGTACTCCTTCCTTAGCCTCTTGACTCCCAGAACTACAGTTGTGTGTCATACACTTGGTATAGATACACTATATAAATTTCAAGTCACTTTGCTTTTACTTACATTCTCTCTAGGGGACAATAAGAAGAAGAAAAAATTACATAAACTCTAATGACACCTTCCATATACTTTTATAAATTCAAATCTGTCTTTAAACTATTTTTAGATGAAATCACTTTGTTTTCTTTTATGCTTTAATTTTGCAGACCAATCATGAGTCTGTTTGGAGTAAGTCCATTGGTAATATTCATAAACGTAATTAATTATAGCCTTTAAAGAAAAATCAAAATGGTTCTCCCTGAACACACATTTTTCATTTAGAAATAAAAGAAGTAAGAAGGTAAAATTATGCCATAATCATATATAGTTCAATTCTTAGGGAGAAATGAAACACAACCAAGTCCCATAATGAAAGAAACAGCTTACAGTCTTACACATCAGACACTGCAGCCCTAACTGAACTATTCCATTTAATGTGTGTAACTGTGTATCAAGGATTTTTGTATCTAGAGAGAAGAGAGAAGAGGAGGAAATGCAAGGGGCTAGAGGAGAGAAAGGGAGATGGGGAAAGAAAGGAGAATAGGGAGGCTAAAGGAGAGTTAGGAGGTTGGAAGACAGTATCATTAGGGAAAAAAGAGAAATAGAATTGGGGAAGGGCAACATACAGACAAAGGGACAGAGATGGTATAGGGCCCTGATTAGGCTCCAGCTATTGTTAAAATGAAATGAAACCTGGAATCAGTTCAGATTCCTGCTCAGCCAAACAGCAAACAGTGTGAGAATAAGGAAATAGAGATGGAACTCACTCCTGATTTGCTAAAAATATATAGAAATTTTGCCCTTAAAATCATGAAGGAGCCCAAGTCCGTTTGAGAAGCCCCAATAAACTATTGCAATCTGATAGGGCTGGAACCCTTCTGTCAACATGTTCTATAAACACCTAGTCTCTGTCAAGCTCCTTGCAAAACGCTGCAGAGCCGACTAAGTCTTAGTCCCTCCCATGGAGAGCTTTGTATCTACGAGAGGAGATAAACAATATCCAACCAAATAGCTCTGTGAGTGTGTAGTCATCCCTGACGGTCCAACTGTGCCTTCCTCAGCATGCCTGTCTCTCTCGGTGCCTCTGGATAAGGCCCCTGCCTTGATGTTCAGGCTGAGAGCCAACGATGAGCTGTCCACTTCTGGCAGCTGGACCCTGTATGTGGCTGCTCTTCCATGGAAGAGAACCACACACCGTGGCTCTTTCACTGTCGCCGTCCCAGATGGCTCCTTCACGGTTTGGCTGCCCTCTCTGATAGAGACAGAAAGCATAGAGAGTGTTCAAGTTCAAATCAGATTTATGTCTCACAGCACAACGAGGGGAGAGAAAAGTGAACTGGAGAAGTAAGTGTTCATCTTCTCCCATTGTTTCTTAACCCTGTGTGTTACCTGGGAAAGCAGAGGTGGTTCCCATCTGAGTCCTTTCTATACAGAGCATCATTTTGCCAAGCAGAAGTGAATGAAGCCACATCGTAGGACTCTGAGAAGTGGGAGCATGGTGACTTCAGGGTCTTAGGCACAGAAGGCCTAGCATCTTCGGAAACCATGATCTGATACTGAATGAGCCCAAGCAGATCAGAAAGGAAAGACGAACATTAAAGGCAGAGGTCCCCTTGGGCTGTCGTGTTGAAAAAGACCATAAATGAGTTCTTGGATAGTGTAGGTAGGATAGTAGAATGTTAATGTGATGTATTGATTAATATGCTTATAATACACGTATCCATAAGTGAAAAGTCCAATACAGTAATGACAAAACGAGTAGCAAGACTATGTGTTTAATCAGAAATATACAGAGCTGACACAGGTGGATAAATCATGACAAGTAATTGAAAAGTACTCTCTAGGTTTGGGGACTTTCTTTTTTTTTCTTTTTTTTTTTATTGAGAATAAGAAAAAAAAAGTTTCCGCCTCCTCCCAGCCTCCCATTTCCCTCCCCCTCCCCCCACTCTTCTCCCCCTCCCCCCACTCTTCTCCCCCTCCCTCCATTCTTCTCCCCCTCCCCCCACTCCTCTTGGGGACTTTCTTAATAGTCATGTAAATTATAGTTTCTTAACTCAGACTTTTTTGTTGTTGTTGTTCCTTTGAGACAAGGTTTCTTTATATAGCCTTGGTTATCCTGGAACTAGACCAGGCTGTCTTCAAACTCACAAAGATCCTCCTGCTTCTGTCTCCCAAGTGTTGGGATTAAAGGTGTACACCACCACCATCTGGCAACTTAAAACTCTTTTATTCCACGAATAATCATAGATCCTTTCTTATATATGTAACCCTTAAAGTGTGTCTTTGTACCTACTTAGCTTAAGTTTCCAGTCTATTGAATTTTATTGATTCATTCTGCTTACCATATACACAGATATATCTATAGCTATGTATATGCATATGTAAGTATGTGTGTATATGTATATATGCATGTATATGTGTGTATATATATATATTTCAGGCAAGATAGCGGTGGGATTGTTTTATCATCTATGGAATGAGGATATGCATCACTATTTCTAATAAATACATGTATCTGGTACCTACTGTATAGTCAGAAATATTAGTTGTAATCATTACCTTTAGCTGTTTTCCAGAAAGTTGTTTACAAAGGCCTAATCTCCAGTTAGAGATGGTATCATAAAACTATGTAAGTTAAATATAAAAAAAAGAAGAAGAAAACACTTTTGGAAAGTAGGCAAAAGATATTTCTCTTTTGACTTTCCTTTTCCTAAAACAGACACTTTCAATTTAATGAACCACATGTTTGTGGATATGTGCGTGCATGTGAGAATACGTATGTGCCTCTGTGCCTCTGTGTGTGTGTGTGTGTGTGTGTGTGTGTGTGTGTGTGCATTTGAATGTATATAAGCTCAGGGTAGAAGTACTTGAACGTATAACTGTCTATTAGCCTATCAAAAAAGGTAACTCTAGAGAAAGATGAAAATTATAACAAGATGCTACCCCAACAGTGCGCCCTACAATGAACTCACCATTCTGATAAAGGAAGTGGGTGAAGCAAGATGGATATAATGAGCAGACCAGGGAGTCCGGGCCACTTGAAAGCCTGAACACGGGAAAGGACAGAACTGAGCCTTTTCTGGTGGCAACCCTTGGCTGGTTACAGGGTCTCTAAGTCTCCATTTTATTTTCACACCAACCCTTTGAGGAATTAGCAGATCTATTTCAGGGTAGGGTAGTGTTACAGTGATTAATATCTAGCAGGGCCCCAACAGATGGCTTCTGAAGAGAGAGTAGAAAAAAAGATGGAGGCAACAAAGACTTCTACACAAAGGAATTAAGTAGGTTCAAAGAATTAAGTAGTGGCCCCAGCTGACACAAGTGAGACTTGACACTGCCTGCCAGTGGCATTAGCAACCTGTCATACATCTTTAGCGTGCCCCCAGATCTAACACCTAGCTGAACTTGTCTTTATGCCCCTTCCAACTCTGACCCTTGAACTTTCTATATTTTAATCTATTAGCATGTTCAGGAAAACAAGACAAAAAAAAAATACTACCTTCTTACTGGTGGCTTGTTCTGTGCCTAGTTTAGAAACTTGAAGACTGACATGTTCTTTTTCTTTACCTTTAAACTTAGTGGAAGAAAAAAAGAAAAATATCACAACGTAAAATGATAAATCATAGTTATCATGAGTGTTACGAGAATTCAATAACCCTAGCCCCAAATAATACTAATTTAACATCTTCCCATTTTTCTGTGTGCATATATATGTGTTCTGGGAGCCTAGAGGTTGACACCTGATGTCTGCCCTTGTGCTGTGCCTGTCTTTTTAGTGAGTGCTGGGGCTTGAACTCTGTTCTTCATGCTTGCACAGCTGCATTTTACCAATGGGTTCATCTCCCAACCCTCCATTTCTTTTTCTTTCATCATTTTGTTTTTGTATTTAGTGGACCTTTAACTTTAAAAAAAATAATGAAACTCTCCTGGCATTTTTGAAGAGTATATCAAAATCTGATTCGCTCTGCCTGAAAACAGTAATCATTTCTCCCCTATATTTGTGGTCATCTGGGATTTCTGCAACCTGCTATGTCAGTCCTTCCTGGAAAGAAGTCCCTGGATAATCCTGAGCCTGTCAAAACTTTTATGTGTATCAGAGATCAAATACATCATCATATTAAGTAAAATTAAATCTACATGAAGAAAGCTCTAATGTAATTTTTGCTTCTTGAATATAATGGTATGGTAACTTCAGTAAACATATTTTCTTGAATTCAAATAGAAATTCAAATTCAACTCTCATATCTAATGATGAAAAACATGTGTCAAGAAGAGACACGTGTGTGTCAAGAAGAGACACATGTGTATCAACAGTCACTTTAAAGATGGAGCCTTCTCTGATTTCATGTTTCAAGAAGCTCATTGCCAGAAACATTTTGTGTGTTTTAAAATATTGCCCTTTCAGGGAACAGGGGTTGCCTAAGATTTGAGGGTGTCCTGGCCTACATAGGAAATTTCAGGCTAGCCTGGGCTCCAGAATGGGACTCTGTCTCTAAACACTGCTTTGCCACCTTTAATTTCTGCTTGAGGAATCAATACCACTTCTTTGCAGTCTGAATTTCCAGTGTGGTGTAGGCTACCCCACATTCCTACTGTTCTTATTCCTTCATGCTATGGAAATCTGCCATGTGAGAGGCAGCAAAACCCAAACCAGAAAGCTTCCTCTTTGTATAGTCATCAGAATATATGTGAAAATTAATAAAGTAAGACATTTAAAGTTTTTTATTGACACTACACTAACTTTTCCTAATAAGGAAAAAGTTAATACGTTTTTTCCCTTCTTTTCCTTAATGAGAAAATTTAGTGTTTAAGGAGAAGCTAAAAGATTTTGTGACTTTGCTCCCTGCTAAAAGATTCATAAATACTTTCTTTAAGTGAAGAATATACTCCAGGAAATAGGATAGAATATAGAAGTAAATAAATGTTTTAATATTAGAAGTTGCCCGACCCAACTTGTCTCTTCAGACCAGTTGCTCATGGTTGGTTTGCCACTAACTGCACCAGCAGCTCTGGGCAAGTCATTATCTGCCTTGGAACTTCAGCTTTCCCACTGCAAAGTAAAGACATTAAGTGCTCTATGGATCTTCTGGGATCTATGTGTCTTCTCCCATCTCCACAACACAATCATGAGAGAAAGGAGAGAGAGAGAGAAAGGAGAGTGGAGAGAATAGAGCTTCAAATAAATGTATAGTCAAATAGGAGGAAATTTGACTTGTAATTTTTAATATTTAAATTACCCTTTGTCTTAGCATTCTTTACATGCTTAATTTACAGAAATAAACACTTCATGAAATGAAAGTCAAACAAGAAGCTCTTAAATCCTCCTTTCTTATATAATTTCAATAAATATATAATTGAAAAAGTATCTGTGACTCTAGCATGACATTAAGTAAAATTTACCAAAATACTTTTTAATATTCTGTATAAATTAGCATTCCTGTTAGTGTATTTAGTGTACCTATATATTTCTAACTTATATCACTTTGACAAATACAAGGAGTCCCTCTCAGTAATTATGAAGTCATAATGATAAAGGAGTGTGCCTGGTCACTCTGCTGGCAGTCCTAGAAAGTTAGAAACCGCCTCTCATTTGGAGACATCTACAATCTGGGGACAACCGTCATCAGAAACTGAAAACATTCTATTTGAGGTTTCTCCCTGTCAGCTTTCCTCACCCACATCCTCTTTTTGTTAAGTGAACCTATTGAGAAATATCTTACTAGAGCTTGTAGTAAACATGTCTGCTGGAAAAAAAGATGTATTTGGCAGCTTAATTAGACGGAGAGGAATGGAAAAGGGATCCATGATGCCTAAACCACAGCTCCAGCGGTTTGCTAGTCAAACCGTCTTGGCAGTTTTCTTTCTTCCCCCTCCACATATGGATGAAAATAATTGATTTATTTTCTCCTTTAAGTCTTTGGGGAAATGGTAGAGTTGTCACTTCAGCAGGTCTAGAAGACAGAGCATGAGGTTGCTTTTGTAGCAATGGTTGCATAAGCAATTCTGCTTTTGTTCTTTGAGGAAGAAGTCTTGAAGATCCTAATAGACCTAATATTCCTAAAAAGACAGTTGTTCAGCACCATATCTTAGACCCCTTGAACTTGCCCTATCTGATTTTACTCCCATTGCTGGTTGTGCCAACCCAGGTAATATGTGGTATGCTTCTAAGCTACTGTGACTCTGAGCCGTGCTTCTCAGCCTTCCTAATGCTGCGGCCCTTTAATACAGTTTCTTATGTTGTGGTGACCCCCAACTATAAAATTATTTTGTTGCTACTTCATAACTAATTTTTCTACTGTCTTGAATTATAATGTAAATATTTTTGGAGAAAGAGGGTTGCCAAAGGGGATGTGAACCTTTAACTGCTCTAAAGCCTTTCCCAGAGAATCCCCCTGCCCTGTCTTTCGATTTGTCTAGTCACCTTTACCACAAGTGTCCTAGTCATACAGTCAATGCTTTTTGATATCTAGATGGAATCAATCAGAGTGTGTTTTCCCCAATATTTCCATCTTTTAAAGTGTCCCCCTAATTACTCCCTCTAAACTTATTAAGAATAATCATCTCTATATTCTCCATTTAATATTGTTTTTCAGGGTAACGTTAAAAAAAGAGAACATTATTTATCTTTAATTATAAGCTAACCCAACTAAGATGAAGTTAGTTCTCTACATATCATAGTATATATTTTAATGTATTTTTAACACATAACAAATTATGATTAGTAATTTCAAAAGATGGAAGAAATACCATAAAATTCCCCAAGAAGGAATAGACTGTCAGGAAACTAAAATATAATAATTGTTTTAAGTATAAACTTATAGGTGGAACAAAAAATAACTGAGGAATCAAATATTTTAATTATTTCGGTGACTTTTAGATGTAGTTCAGTTAAGACATAACAGTGTAGATTTAGCACAAGGAAGAAGCAATTTAACCACAGAAGCACATAATTAGAACCATTAAACCTGTAGCTGTCCTCAGATAAAACACCAGAAAGTTTCAATTGGCCACAGTGTTAGTTACTGGGCAGAAAGAATAAGTAGCACCAGGTAAGGGTTTCAAGGTCATAGGCTGTTATCAGATGCATGCACTGTCTCATCAAACCTTTCGTTATGTCTCCCAAGAGAACTGATATATGGTTACAAGTGATTTTATTTCCCCAATGTCTAGGTATCTCTATGCCTAGAGCATCAATACTTCCCAGAGCTCTGGCCCCAATGTCATTAGAAAACAGGTTATTGTTTTCCAATAATGCCAGCACTTATGAGGAAACAAAGAATGCAGTTTGTCATCAATAGCTCTGAAACACTCTATGTTGTATAAGGTACTTGAGGGGCATGAGCAATATTTTATATCAGAGAAATTATGCAGCTACTTTTCTCTTTCTAAATTGTTTATATCATTAAGGTGACATTTATATCTTAAGCTATTTTTTATTGCATATTCTCATGAGTTTTCCTTTTCAATTGATATAAAATGTGGTATTCAGGAAATAAATTCCCTTATCAGTTACTAGGTAGTAAAGCAACCTGTGTTGTCCCATTTAGTGCCTGGTGAAATATCGTGTAGCTGCAAAAGGCTAGCTCTCATAATTCAAGAATTAATGATTTATCTTCCATGGACACCCTTAATATCTGTTTATTCAGGGATCAAGAAATATAAATCTCTGCTCATGAACAAAATGCATTTGAATAAATATTCTTAACACATATTATCCATTCAAGTTTCTGCTTCAAAGACAGTGGTTTGTCTCATGCTGTGTAATGATGTTATTGTGTAGAACAGGGCCTCAAGTATGCTACCAAATGTCAATATTTTCACTGCAACTCAAATGAGCCTTTCATGAGAGAAAATAAACAAATAAAGAATATATAGTAGACCAGCACTAGTGAATTCTGACTGTCCTTAGCTTTTTTTTAACAAGAAAGAAGGACTAGAGGATGGGCAAAGACTGATTTTTCAAAAATTTATTTTTATTTATTTAAATTTATTTTTCAAAAATAAAGATTTTTCATCTCCAAAAATCATACAGTGGAAAGAGAGGCCTGACTCCTACAAGCTGTCCTCTAAGCTAAAGGCATGTGAACATCACACACACACGCACACACACACACACACACACACACTAAGCAATTTAAAAAGTGATGGATGCGATAGTAAATACCCATAAATCCCTGCAATTTGGAGGTAAATAGTTTATATACACTAGTAAATAATATATAAAGAGCTATCTGAGCTCTAAAGTAGCTCTAGGCTGGTTTAGGCTACACAGCTAGTTCGATACTAGCCTCGGCTATATGAGAGCCTGACTCATAGAAATAAGAAGTAAAAATGAAAGAGGGAGAAGAAAAGAGAGAATGAAGAGAAGAGGAGAAATAAAGAAAAGAAAAAAGATGGGAAGTTGCTACGGGATAATGGTCTTTTATCCTGACACTTGTATTTTAATAACACTGATTGGCCAGTAGCTGGGCAGGAAGTAGAGGCAGGAGATGAACAGGAAAATTCTGGGAAGAGGAACTGGTCAGTCTAAAATCATCACCCAGAGAGGAAATAAGATGAGAATGCCTCGCTGATGAAAGGTACCAAGCCATGTGGCTAACACAGACCAGAATAATGGGTTAATGGAAGATGTAAGAATTAGTTAATAAAAAGCCTGAGCTAATAGGTCAACCAATTTATAATTAATATAGGACTCTGTGTGTGTGTGTGTGTGTGTGTGTGTTTCTTTGAGACTGAAAGGCTGTGGTGACCAGGCAGAACAGAAATCTCAGTCAAAAGGCAGTGACAGCACATGCCTTCAGTCTTCAGTCCTAGCACTTGAGAGGCAGAGGCAGATAGATCTCTCTGTGTTTGAGACCAGCCTGGCCTACAGAGCTAGTTTTAGGGCAGCCAAGGCTATACAAAGAAAGTCTGTCTTCAGAAGTCAAAAGAAAGAAAAGAAGGAAATAGAAAGAAAGAGAGAAGGGGAGGAGAAGGAGGGAGGGAGGGAGGGAGGGAGGGAGGGAGAGAGGGGGGTTCCAAAACAAACAACTTTACTTGAATCTTCTTGCCATATTTTATTAACAAAAGCTCTTCTCAGTAGTGAGCATCCAGAGTCCTGTCTATTCCTCCTCCCACCCAGAGTCCTTTACTCCCACCCATTACTCCTGATGTCTGCTGTCATCACAGTTCTCTGTAATTCTTGTCATGACTGGCCTATGTCTTTGCAGTTCTTGCAGCTATGGATTTGTGTAAATAATATCAGTCATTGAATTCAGAAATAATTCCACTGAAATCAATAAAATAGCCTATGTAATGTTTGAGTGATACAGACACTAACTAAGAAGCATACACTAACAAGGAAGCAGAATAAATCTCCTTGCACTTAAGAAGAATACCTTTCCTGTAGTCTAGAATTAGCTTCCACTGAGGGTGCATGCCTTCTCCAAGGTAGTGTAAAATCAATGCCCAAAACTGTTATAATCATCATTGATAATAATTATTATTATCCTTAGCATTTAATCAAGTCTCTGATATACTTTATATGATTGTAGATGGGTGCTTATAAAGTAGGTATGATAGTCTTCTATGTAAAACAACCTTTGTATTCTCAGGATTAAGAGTCAGCCCATTGGTGAAAACCGAGTATATATGACCATTCAGCTTACACACCATCAGAATCACAAGCTGCCTGGTCAACAAGGTTATAGCCTTTTACAGACCGAGTACACAGTTGTACAGGATTGATATGTTCTTAGAAGATGCTAAGCAACCTATGCAGTATAAACAGTATTAGCTGGGATATAGATTCTGGAATCAGACCATGTGGTTCTAAGCCCAGATCAAATATTTACTCAGAAAGTGATATTGGGCTAGTTACTTTTGCTCTTGGTTGTGCAGTACAGGTCTGTGTTAAAAGCAGACATCCACAAAAGAACGCTCTTTAAACCGAACTGTGTCTGAATTAAGTTTTTGTTATATGACCATAGCTTCACTGACGAGGGTCTGTCATTGCTTTTTTTCTTTTTTGACATTGTATTTAGGTTTCTTTTTTACTATTCTTCATATAGCAATAATTAGTACTAGAGTGCACGCTTTTTTTTGAGAAACAGAATCTTAGTCTGTGTCTTCAACTAGTTCCTTATGCTAAATCTTTAAATTAGAATAAACAGACCAGAAAACCCCAGACATGATGAGGCTTTCAATAGTACTTAGGATGCTTTAAAAGAGTCTGTAACCATTTACATTCCTGATGTCTGCTTACAGCCTTCAAATGTTAGGATGCTTTATGAGTGTATGCATATAATTGATTATATATATGTATATATGCATAATCTTCTAGTATTTACTGAGCATATTTGATGACATATAATATGCAGCCCTGCATATATATATATATATATATATATATATATATATACACATACACACACACACACACACACACACACACACATATATATATATATAGTATATAATGTGTTTTGATCAAATCCACTTTCTAATTCTTTTCCCTTCCCAACATTATGGGCTCATTTCTCAACCCACTGAATGAATTTAATGGCTTTCAATATGTGCATGAATGAAGGACCTCTACTAGAGCATGGGCAACTTCTCAGGTCTACATAACTGAGGAAAACCGACTCTCCTCCTACCAGCAACCAACAGCTCCTCAGCAAGGGGATGATGAGCCACTTCCACCTTCCATGCTGGGATTTTCCTACCCCCATATTTTCAAATAATATCTGCAAAGCATTCTTCTTTCCCTTCACTAATCATCTATGCCAAGCACACTGATAGCTGTTCAGCAGTCACCATGTTGAAATGCAAAACAAATGCAATGACATTCTGCTGCGCTAGATTCTGCTTTCATCTAGGACCACTTCTAGTTGGAAGACTCTGATGGCATTTCTGCAAGTCAGAATAATTTATATTTTTGAATAGGAGGAATTTTCCTCGTCTCATGACTCTCAGAGAGATACTACAATCATCTAACAAACCACCCATTCAATTTACAATTTGTAGCTTTAGTAAAAAGAAGCATTCACCTTACCCCTTGTTCTGTGATTTATTGAGATGTTGAACCAGAAAGGTTTTTTTTTTCTTTTTCTGATGGGAATTTTGGGTCTTAGAACTTTCTGATGATATCCCCAGGCATCAGGGAAATGACCCTTAAAATACATAGCCTCGGAACTAACAGAGGATTAGCTGAGAATGGTGAGATCATTGGCTGAGGTTTCCTCTACAACTTTCTTCTTGCCCAGGTCTTCAGTAACACATACTCACTTGGCTGTGGGTGGAGGAGGGCCTTGGCTTCCCTAAGGCTCCACCATACCGATTTTATCAGGCAGTCTGGGAAGACATTCCGTTCCTCTAGCTGTACAGCATTCCATCTGCTCTCAGCCTCCACCTTAGAATGTGTTATTATCTGTTCACCCTAACCTGCCATGATGGAAAAGCTGGACATTACAGCTCTACAACTCATTTAGAAGTATTAAAGTCCCCAACTGTCACCTCTATATTGGATGTTGTATTACAGTTGTGTAGAGAATGTCCTAGCATCTTTAAATTGAAGAAAATACCATACTCCAAGAATGTCAATGTTTCTGATTATTTGACTGTCAGTAGGAAATACATTTTTGAGGTAATGCCTGATATTTAAACTTCATGTCTGTGCATATGTTATGAAGGTAACTGACAACAGATAAATCACTTCTAATGGAGTTTATCTACCAGTGGTAAACACTTAAAAACTTAGTGTTACAGAGTAGAATACAGTGATGGGAGACATCTAATA
The DNA here is from genome assembly GCF_014885135.2 of Alexandromys fortis. Lineage (NCBI taxonomy): Eukaryota > Metazoa > Chordata > Mammalia > Rodentia > Cricetidae > Alexandromys > Alexandromys fortis. The sequence continues at coordinate 12,637,138 of NW_026067934.1, forward strand.
ATATGTTCTTAAATCAAGATTATAATGGTCTTTCATGGCTTAGTTAACAGGTTTTCCAAAACCCTATTAATATTTTCAAGGAAATATATAGAAATTTCAAAAAGATGTCAATTGAAGACTTATCAAAAGACAGAATGTCTTGCTTATTAAGAGTGTTTCATGAAAAAACAAGGAAAAGAAGAAAGGAGTGAGAACGTGACAGGAAGAAAGTGGGAAGAACAGGGAAGAGAGAAGAGAGAGAGGGACTGAAAAGAAGGGAAGGAGGGAGGCAAAGACGCAGAACAGGAAGTGCAGAAAAGACTCATTGGCAATCAGTATAACACTGAAGATCATGAAGCCAGTGAAGACTGAGGCAGTTGAAGAATGACCTTCTGTTCTTCCAGTTCTGATGCTTCTACAAGGCAAACACACCCAAGCTACCCATAAACCATTACATGAGTGCAGCAGAGCCATGTCAGACAATGAAGCTCCCTTCTCTTTCTTGGAAACTGAAAGGCACACTGGAGCATGGGATCTCACAAGAATTCTGATTTGTAGATCATACTTGGAAAAGGGACAGTTGTTCAATCATGAGTCACTCAAGCTCTGACAACCCACCGTTCCGAGATATGAAAGCACTCATGTACTTTTCTTCAGAAATCTATATTTATGGTATGCCCTGGCTTTCATCCACGATGCCCTCCACATACATTTTCATTTTTCTTGCAGAAATTGTTTTAGCAAACAGAGACATGCAGCCCATGTTAACCCCAGGCCTTTCATTCTGTTTTTGCATGTTTTCTGTTGGGTAACAAGAGCAAGATTCATTTGTGCTCTGAAATTTGGCATTTTGTCCAATTACTGGAGCGCATCCCCCTAGCACTCTTCTCCATTTGCCTTATGAGGACCACTTAATTTACATCGTTGACTTCAGTTCTCATTTGAAATGAGATACATCCTATGGGGCTGGGGCAAGTGGTGGGGATTGCTTCGCGATTCAGTCAATTACAGAATTTTCTCAGGATTATAAGTCCACTTCTGGAAACAAGTTATTTGACAAACAGATAATTACTGTTACCTCTCAGCTTTCTCTGGTGTTGAAAATAGAGAAAATTAGTCTTTTCTGATTGTTTGGATGTTCAGCAGCAGCAGCAAACGCTTTACTGTGACACCCTGCTATGCAGCGTTCCTTTGATCTGTAGTGGGACCTTTTTATGGACAGTCTGCTTAGCTGTTCAAGAACGAGCTTCCTGGGTAATTATGCATTTTTTTTTTGAGCTCAGAAGCAGGGTCCTATGTGAGCCAGAGGCAGCCGAGATGCTCTGCTTCTACTTAATATCGTGAAAATGTAAGACATGTGACTATAAGTCAGAGTCACTGTCCTTAAAGTCCATATTCTGTCTCCTAATGAACACTGGTCATGGAGGGCAACCAGGGGAAAAACGGTGATTCATTGACCCCCTTGACATGTTTCGTGGTTTTTTTTCTTCAACATACATAAACAGATTTTTATAAATGTAAGAGTTGTTGCATAAAATCACATGTTTTAAAAATATTACATTTGTATGTGTGATGGGTGGGTGAGGGGGAAGTTAGCTGTCCACTTCACCTTATGTATCCCACTTCCCTATGGGTCCCAGGGATTAAACTCGGGCCACCAGGCTTGGTAGTAAGTACCACTATTCCATATGTCATTCCTCTAGCTCCCAAATCATGTGTTTTAACGTGTTCTTTGAAAATCACCATCTCTAGCCAGGCGGTGGTGGCGCACACCTTTAATCTCAGCACTTGGGAGGCAGAAGCAGATGGAGTTCTGTGAGTTCGAGACCAGCCTGGTTTACAAGAGCTAGTTCCAGGACAGGCACCAAAGCTGAAACAGAGAAATCATGTCTCAGGAAAAAGAGCGAGAGAGAGAGAGAGAGAGAGAGGGGGGGGGGGGGGGGAAGGAAGGAAAGAAAACGAAAATCATCATCTCTATTAGAAACCTTTAACTCTCTTAAAGGCAACAATACAAACAAGGAGTCTGAGAAGGTGCAATACTAAGTAATATATATAGATGATCTCAGTGTTTGCAAGTAAGAAGAAAAGTAACTCAGAAAGCCTGGGGGCGGGGGAGATCTCTTGTTAAATACATATAGGGAAAAGCTTTCTTTTTACATGACTGATGAGTAAGAAAACTGTAGGAAAGTATTTTGAAATGCATGAATTTGCTTTATCTTCAGAGCCTGAGGTTACTATTCCCCTTCTAGTGGCATTGGATCTACAAATCCGTGATAATCTCAAATTTATGAAGGCTGTCTTTTAAAATAATGAAGTAAAACAGTCGTCCCTAGTATTGAGAACCAGATTTCTGCTTGCTTCCTTCAGAGCACATATGGTGCAGCCAAGAGTTTATTTTTACTGCATTGCTGTGTTGTCATGCTCTGTCCTTTGGAGACAATGCTATTATTGTTCGGTATTAGTTACACATTTGTTTTGGATGCCAGGGTGCTTTCTATGAATAAACCCTGGACCATTTGGATCTCACACACCAATTATTGTCTTACTATTGTGAAGCTAGTGTTGAATTTAGGTTGATAGTATGTGAAGGGAGGAAGGATATGGGAAAGGCCTTCGGATTACTGAGAAGGTTGAATAAGGGACAGACAGTCAGTGGCAGGGCTCCTTGAGAGTCAGCGTTCTACTGAATTTAATCATGTAGGGAAAGGAGAGACAAAGATCAAAGGGATCCCACTGTGGCCAATGATGTCTTTCTAAATAAAGAAAATGGTAGCTAATGGGTAAGGATGGTGGTTCCTCTTCCCCGAGATAAATCTGAGGATAGAGGATGGCACTTTCAAAGGAGCCGCCGAGAATGTTCTCTAGGCTATTTCTGCTGCTGATGTGCCAACCAGGGAGCAGAAGCATTTCCTCTTTGAATAATCAAGAATCTACTCTCTTCTCAGTTCTTGGGTTTAATGGGAGAACTGTTGCTTTGCAAAATGTTTGCTTCTGAGTAAAGGGATTTGGTGTGTTGTTGTACTGATTAATGCCCAGTTGCCCGATGCATTAAATTTGCCTTATATCTGATGTTTCCTATTCAGCAAAGATTAACATTAAGTTCCAATTTAAATCTCAATTTAAGCCCCAGAATGGTTTTATGTGGTGCTAGTTTATGTGCCTTGTGCATGGGACCTGCATCTCATACTTGTGAGTGTCATTTATGGGAGACACAAATGCCTAATTAGGGGAGAGCTTCATGGTTTTAATTTTGCTAATCTTAGTTTTGGAGCAGAAAGTCACAAACGAAAATCTAATGACACTACTGTGGTAGCAGCTAATAGCAACGGCTTTCATGTGAGAGAAAGACAATTTACTAAGCACCAAGTTAAGGAAGGTGAATGATAGATGGTTTAGTCGAGGTGAGAGCAGCTGAGTGATGATTTCAGAATAGTATTGAAGGCTAGCCCTCCACTTTCCTTTAGGGTAAAAGACTGAATATAGGTTCCTCTCTATATGGTACAGAGGTTTCTTTGGCACTGGAAAGATTTCCAATAACAAATACAACTAAATAAACCATAGCTATCGATCTTGGTTATAACAACAGCGAAAATAATAAAAGGAAATCTGAGGTTCCTTAGCACTTATATTTTATTCAATAAAAGCTTAAAGTTATTCCTTTAAAAATGGGAGCTCAGCTATAAAACAATGTGCACATATATTTCTTAGTCTCCAGTCATACAGGTTTTTAATGGGTACTGAATTCTGTATTTAAACACATGACTCACAAACTCAACAAAGATCAGAAGATTCAAAGATTCTCTCATTTTAATAAGTTGAACAACTTCACAGTCACATACACACACACTATATATACACATATACACATATATTCAGCTAATACATAGAAGCAGATCTAGACAGCATAAGCATAGGATATTATATACACACATATATCACATATGAACATATATTACACACACACACACATATATATATGTATATAATCGAGTTATCAAATTCTTACAGCAAAAGTAAATAGAATCTGCTTTGGCTTTGAAGAGTATTTCTTTCATTACAAGAAATACGTATGAAGAAGACAACAAGATTTTGTTAGTTTTCCACTAGCTCATTCAAAACTATTTTCCTCTCTCTGCAAAAACAGTTTTAACATATCATAAAGTGCAGAAAAAGTTAAATTTAGTTTGGGAGAAGAAATGTATGAATATCATAATACAAAAACTCGTGATTAAAAAAAAAATGTCATGGGAGAAAACCAGAAAGCATAGAGGTTTAGACCTTGTGAATCCTGGGTAACATTCCAGTAGCCCAGGTAAGGAAAAGATTCTCAGTCAACACAAACAGTATAAACAAAGCACAGGGGGACTTAGAGCAGGCTTGAAGGATGGCACAAATAGAGCTTCACTCAACCATATATGCAGAAAATACATGGCATTTAACAGGAAAGTGTGGTAAGTGTGTCATGCCCCAGCAGAGCTGCTGACAGGTAGTAGTAGAAAGGACATTAGTGCCATAAGAGAAGGTTAGCCATCTACCACTTGCTCTGGGCAACACTCTTCTCATCGGGACAACAGGGACAGCTATGTCACGGGTATGCTCAGCTCACACATCGCTGCTGTAATATGACGGACTCCGTGTTTTCTAAACTGGAAATCGCATTCACGGGCACTAAGCATGAGTGTCTTTTTAGATCAGAAACCACCAAGACCACCTCACTTTCTCAGCCTTGTCCTTCAAAAGTGCATTTCCTCACTGCAGCTCCCTGCCCATTTCCTGCCTCTCCTTGTTAAGGAGGGAATTGGCACTCAGAATCGGGCTGCCTGTGCCAGTTGGCAGACAAAGGCCTTTGAAGGCAGATGCTCTCTTTCTGACATCACCGCCCAGTTCTCTCCGGGACAGGAGCCTGCCCCTGCCCCCACCGCTCCAGGCTCTTCCCTCCCACTGCATTCTCACTGCTAGAGGAGGCAGTTCAGTCAGCCCAGCTTGCCTGCAGGGACATCCTCTCACTTCCTTCCTCTCTGCAGGCCTCTCCTCTCTCCTTTCCTTTCCATCTGATCCGTGAAACCTTTACAAATGGCTTCTCCTTGGGCCAAAAGGAAACAAATGATTGTAAAGGAAATAAATCAGGTGAATGTACAACTTTGACTTGACATGGCTTTTGCCATCTTACAAGGACTTCGAGTCACCCTTGTGAAACTCTAAGTCCACTCTAACACATACACCCTTTTTTTTCTGTTTCCAGCATATTCCTCTTTCTCGAATTATTCACCCTGATCTTTTATTTCTAGGAGCTGCCTTCAGCTTCTGACCTTGTTCTTAAATGGAGCTACTTGTTAAATGTGAGTCAGTGTAGTTTCTTACCCAGATTATTAACTAGCTGAGGAGTTTCAGGACGGAGAGGAAAGGCAGTTTTCATTATGCCTCTTACAACTAAAAAGAACTTTCTAATTCTTCATCCGTCAGTGCACTCTCCCCGAATGTCCTGATCTTTAAACGAGAGTGCATTTGCTTAATTTAGTCTTTCCCACAGCGCAGCGTTTCTGGAAACACAATATAAGATCCCCAGGGAACATTTAGGTGGTTTTTCAGATGGTGAGAGTCTAAATAAAAATCAGATTAAAATTTTTGTTTTTGGATCCAGACATCTAGAGACTTGGCCATTCTATATCTTTATCAAATTCCTTAAGTGGACATCCTCTGAAAGGATCTTTTTGCTGGTTTTTTTTTTTTGACACTCCATGGTGGCTCTGAGCAGGGGTAAGGTTCTAGTGGCCACAACCTAGATAGCCTATATTTCTGCTAATTATCTCCCAACTGCTCCCATCCTAGTGTTGGGTCTGAGAGGAGGAGGAAGAGTGAGAGATGCACAAAAGAGTACCAGCAAACCCCATGTTCATTTCCCTACGGCATCCTACTAACCACGGCGTGCCTTGCAGGAGCAGTGTTCTATACTGGGACGAAGGAGAAAACCTTCCTTCCTTTCTGTAGATCTGATCTCAACCAGGAAAATGTACTTAGAAGATGCCTGAGCTGAGTTCCCGGTGCCTTCCTTCACTTGTGAAAATGTTAGCATAGATTTAGAGTTTCAAAATGACAGCTACTCCAAACTGAGGAGCCACTCAGGGATGCTCTTTCACTCTGCTCGCCAGGCTCCCTATCCTCACCTCGTTTTTAAAAGCTAGTTCTCAAAACTTTTTCCGAACTTCTGTTATAAAGTTGTAGTTGTCTTAGTCGGTGTTCTGTTGCTGTGAAGAGACACAATGGCCATGACATCTCTTGTGACAATGGCCTGAGCTTTTGAAACCCCAAAGCCTCCCCCTGTGACATGCTCCCTCCAATGAAGCCACACCTCCTAACTCCCTGTTGAACTGGAATTCATATCTATGAGCCTATGGGGGCTATTCCTATTCTAAATGCCACAGTACTGAACTACAGTGGTTCCTGGTTTTTGAAGGATGTGAACATGGCAACAATGCATATTAGTCGGTTTCTTATGAGCCATGTTGACAGATTTTTGCAAACATCCCAATCTGCTGCTTTTTCCTAGGCCTAGGAAGATGTGCCATTTATCAATCAAGATGGGGAAATAGAAGCTGGGAAACAGCTACAAGGATTGTTTTTTTGTGTAACTTACATAAGCAAAATGCTTAGGATGGTTAAGTATTTATGAATGTGTAAGTCCATAAAGAAATTAAAAACAAATTCTATCTAGTCATTCAAAATGTTGGATGTGAATAATTATCAACTATTAATAAAGATGATTATATGTTTTAATAAGGGTGGGATACTTTTATAATGTTAATTATTCTGTGACTGAGTTCTGAAAAACAGAAAAAGAATGTGCACAGAAGGACAGCATTTGGAAACTGTGGGAACAGTTGCTAACCTTTGGTGGTATGATAATAGATGTTATTTTCCTCCCTATGTTCATCTATGTTTTCTATTTTTATGTTGAATTTGTACTGCTATGTGACTTTTAAGATGTTTAAGACTTGACTAGCATGTAGTAGGAAGATTGCTGTCCCCGCAGTAGCCAGGAGCTAAGAGGTCACGCAGTTGGAAATGGGTCAAAATATGGTGCATTTGTTAGCAATACGGCTCAAAAATCAGCAACACTGATAATTCTGGGAGATTTTTTATAAAAACCAGCCAAGTGAGAGGTCAGGTCAGCCAGAAGAAGTGAACAAGAAGACCTGTTAGGTCTCAGGAAGTCCGTCTATCCAGAAATGACCTCAAGCTGTAAATGACCTCAAGCTGTATCATAGGGGGATTTCTGGAGTCTAGATAAAAACCAGTATTCCTCAGGAACGTGTGAAGCCAGTTCCTATCTGCCGGGAGGAGTCATTCCCCTTACCTCCAGCAGACGGGCATATGGCTACCTGTGGTTACATATCAAAGTCCATGCCAACCTCCTAGCTCCCTCAGCGGTACTCTCAAGTACTTGTTGTACATTTTAAAGTCCACACCAGCCTCCGCAGGCTTCCTTCCTCCCAGATACCCATTTGTTCTCTTTATAATGATAAGGTTTTCCTCCTTTCTCCAGCTATCCTTCTTTCTTACTCTGACCATGGGCCTTCTGCCTCCCTTTTTCTCCATTCTGGACTCTTCCAGATGCTTATGGATATTTACCCTCTTTTACCTATAGTAAAAACCTTCACCAATAATTGAAGGGTCCTGTCGGCCGTTTCTTTACTGCACCCCCTTATATACATCTGGTGCAGAAAACCTCACACACATCTGCTGCTAACATCCAGAAGAGGCACAAATGGACCGCTTCCCAAGGGGCCCAGCCTCTAACAGAACCAAGCTCTCTCCCAAGGTGTGCATTATTTGTCTCTGCTGGCTTCTGTCACTCCAAATTTTAACATCCTCATCTTCAGCTGGTTCTGCTTCACCGGCTCTAACCAGCCACCTCTCCTTGTCTACTGCAGTAAATGCCAACTCCAAGATGCCTGCTTAGTCTCTGTTCCTCTGGGCTCCTATAGCCTACTCAGGCTGCAAAAGTAGAGCTGGGTGCACCGGGCAGTCTCTCCTGCCCTACTAGGCACCCATCACATGGAAAGGGATGCCCCTCCTTTTTTACTTGGAACATCTTTCTCTCTGTCAAGTCTCTCGATATCCTTGGGGACTGCCTGGATTGAAATCCTTGTCACAAGAGCACTTACCCTTTTCTCTCCAGTCCTTGCTCTCCCGCCCCAGATGCCCTTCTGCCTGCTTCTGAAGATTGCTCTGTCTTTATGCTTGCCTGCTGGAGCCAGAACTCCACAGCCTTTACTCACCCGCCTTCAGTAGCCACTTTCCTCCTCAGACTCATATTTCATTGAAGCCTTTCTGTCTTACTGCAAACCTCTTGGCCTTGGTACATCTAGATAAGCAGTCTCAATGGGTCAAAATGGGATGCATTTATTAACAACATGGCTCAAAAATCAGCAGCGCTAATAATGCTGAGAGATTCCCAAAAGCCAGCCAAGTGAGTGGCCAGATCAGTGAGAAGAAGTGAAGACACAGTTGAAGACTGAAGCAAGTTAACATGTCACACTGTTTCATTTGAGCCAGGCAAGATTCAGGCTTGCACTGAACATGAACACTACAGATTGAGCTACCTTATTTTCTTTCAGTGATTGCAACTAAAAATAAAAAGCACTGTTTTGCCAAGCTGGCACTATTGTCAAACGCACGTAGGGTCTCTCCATTCTGTTACTTTCTTGGCAGTTGAAGCATCCGTTGGCTCAGCTGCTTAATGTGTGAGCAGAGTGTCCCAAGGGCCATTCTCCACAAGGCAACAGCTACCCAACCATGATAGATCCAGTGTCATGTCTGTAGTATAAGCGCGCTGTGTCCCACTTTGAGAAAGTGCTGTTGGTCGCTGAGCCAATCACAGAGATTTGTGGAAATTCTGGTGATTCCCAGAGGAAAAGGGCACATTTTATTTTGACCTCTAGTCTTTAGTGCTGTGCAGAGTGGCCCTTCTGGTGAGTACATTTTCCACATGTGAGCATGCTGCTCCGCTTTGCTCGGGATGGGACCCGATCCTCATCTGTTTTTAGTGGTTTTGCATGAATGTGTTGAAGCTGGTCTGGGCAGGCAGGCTGAGCAGATGTGTGCAGACGTGTAATAAAGATGGCATGACAACCTTTCACTCCATGCAGGGTGCCTGTGCTCGTGATTGGTCAAGAATACCTCTTGCATTCATTTTTCTCGCCACCAGTGAAGTTCTCATCCATAATCCCCATTGTAGGTGGGCGAAAACTAGGTTACAAGTGGCTTTAATGCCAGAGTGAGGCAGCAGCACAGTTTGCTCTGTTGGGACTGATCTGGAACGTCATTGCTCATCACACTCATTTTTATCCACTGGGAAAAGCTGACCTAAGGACCACAAGCTAGACCTTTAATGGGTGTGCTAGCCCACAGCCTGTATATGCCATTAGCTTTGGTCACATAAATATAGTTTGTAAAAAGAAAAATGTTAAAAAGTAGAATTAAAAATAGTTTATCTCTCCTGTGTGCCAGAAACTATTTTAAGATCTCTTTCTCTGTTCTTTTTTATTCATAAGATAATAATTTTTCCTATTCATCCCTACAATTTGCTGATCCAGTCCCTGCATGGTAGACTGAAATATTCTTATCACCATTTTCCAGATTAAAGAAAAAAAAAAGCATCATTGCTTTCCTGGGGCTGTAGACTTTACAAATTTGAGCCCTGTTTTTCCTGCTTAGAACTAGCAAACCTTATAAAGACTTGGAAAGGATGCTTACCCTGCTTCCATCCTGATAAGTAAGTCCCGATGACCAACCCAGAAAACCACCCTCCAGAGTCTAGTCTCCATCGCTGGACTAGTTGTCATCCACAAACCTGTGTGCATGGCTCTTCCCTCGACCTAATTTCTCCTTTCTTCTTGTGTTTTATTTGGTTTTTAGAGTTTGTGGTTGTTTAGAAAGATACTGCCTAACAGAGACAAGAGTTCATCACAGCCTGATTATCTCTTTAATGAATAAATCAGATTCCATAGGATGTTGATATATTAATAAAGTTATGTATCACCATGATTTTTTCCTGTGAGCACTGGTTTTTATAGACTGTGTCAAATACTGAAAAGGTGTGGCTTCCTGTGTTATGCTTTAAAGGGTCTTATTTTTAAATTGATTCTGGTCAGATTTCTATCATCATCATCTAATGATCTGAAATTTGTACTGGGATGCTAGAATATAATAGCAATATTGTATTATTATTATTATTATATTGACAGTGCAATTGAATCTAGCACAAGTGATTTGTAAACCATGTATAAACTCTTCCAAACTGAGAGGTTAATAGTACAGTATTAATTATCTGAATTAAGCAACTGCCCAATTGACAAATATGTATTCATGGACAGTAGATGCACAGGGGAAGAATGGCCATGCTTAGTGAATTGAATGCCTTACTTTCTGCCAGATGCATATTTCTCATGCTCCTGTAGAGACCATTGATTTTAACAATTTATTAAATCTTCTGTTTGCTCTAACAAAAACGAGTTCTTTCAAGAGTGTTTTTAGCAAAAATATCCAAGGATTTTCAGGAAGCACTGCCTTTCTTCCCTTTAACCTTTCCTGCATAATTCCATGAAGTTAAGAGGAAATGCACAGCCTAGTCTTTGTTCACAGTACAAAATAATAGGAAACATTCCTGACTTATAGAACAATGTGGCTGGGCAGGCACTAGGGTTGTTTAAGGTCCATGTGTGCTCATTTTCCATGAACATCCCTAGTAAGAATGAATGGGCCTTCCTCTCATGTGTTCTTCTGTAAAGCCAACCGGTCTTGTGTTGAGGTGCCCATGTTTGTGAGGTTATACATAAGTGGCATCTTTACCTACACATTCCTAATCTTACCTTTTCTCGTATCTTATTTTGAGTTCCCATTGCTTTAATAATCAAATATTCCTGAAAATTGAAATTCCTATAGTTTTGGTATCAATCCCCAAGCCCACCCCATCCTGTCCACTGCCTCCTTTTGTTAGGACAGTAAATGTCGTAGTGGAAGAAAACCTAGTGAAACACACATGATTATCACAGACACACCGGCACACAGATGTATATAAGAATTGTTCTGTTTTGCTTAATATTAGAAAAAAATTAACCAGTCAGAATCCTTAAACAGGATTTTCTGCTTTGGGAAGAACTGAAACTCGATTTCCGTTTCTTCAGTAAAATTTTCCTACCTCTCTTAGGCATCCCACAAGCTTCTGGATGTTTGGTTTTGTTTGGGTGGTAGCTTGCATGCTTTTTTCTTACTCTCAGAAACGAGCATATTCTTGTGAACTTTCGCACTTAAGAACACCGTCTAATAGCGACTGTTTCCCCACCATCACCAGTCTTTTAAACCTAGTTACAATAGAACTGCTTTGTTTAGGGAGACATGATCTATCAGGAAACAAGGCAGCACCTACCTCTTCCTTTGCAGAATATTGGACGTGCTTTCTCTCTAAGACTCAAGGAGAACTCTTGGCACACAGATACTGACAATCAACTTTCTTGGAGTTTTTGCATAAATGACAATTTCTGTGGCCTTCAACTTCCCTTTGGTAGGCATAATGAGTAGATTAATATGTTCCTTCTTGGCAGGAATGGAAACTAATTTATTAAAAGAAGGAGGAAAAAAACATGTTGTGCTAAATCAGTTACTAAGGCAACAGGCACTCCATACATGTTCGACAAGGGAACAAAAAAATGCATTCACAGCTCTCTAAAGCAGAAGACTGATCAGCAGAAATCTGATGAGAAACTCCACCCCACCCCCACCCCAGGAATCAGCTAAGTATGTAGTAGGTATTCAAGATGGTTTCTACAATCATCTTACTAAGTAGTTTAGCAGAAACTTGCTGAAATAAAATATCATTTTCTCAGTGACAATTGATTCTACCTCAGGAAAATCACAAAGCACGCAGATAAAGTATACAGTTTGGCTTTGTTGTTTTTTGTTTTGCATTTATGTTTTTCAGAAAGGGTCTTACTATGAAACTTGCTATATAGTCTAAGCTGTAAACTCAGAGAGATCTGCCTGCTTCTGCCTCCCAAATGAAGGAATTAAAGGCAGGCCCCACAATACCTGGCACCATTTTTGAAAATTTAATAAATCTCAGTACCCCTAGGAATCTATATGAGAAGACCAGTATCTCACTAGGCGAGTGGGCTGAGCACACTCACTGAAATTTGTTGGTACTAGGAACCAGCTATTTGTAGAGAACATTACCTTGGCATTAGCTGTCTTGTGTTTAAAGTGCAGGGCAGGGTTCTCAACTTGAGCTGTGGTTGTGGGGCTATTCTGACTTTGTATGGTATTTATCAGAATTCCTGGCCCCTATCCATTAAATGCCGGAAACATCCTCCAAATTGCAGCAATGCAAGCTTTGTCTGTCATCACCACACATCATCGAAGAGTCAAGTCCCTGCTGGCATAACACTAGTGGTTTAGGGTGCCCTAGTCATGTGTGTTTGCGACTTCTGTTGAGGTAATTAAAGTGCCTCATCCTCATGATAAGAGTGAAAAACACAAGCACAAAAGAGAAACATTCTGTTTGTTGGATGTACATATCACTGATTTAGCCAATTTGCATCCCATATGCTCTTTTATGACACAGGTCCTATTACGTCAGTTAGGTTTGTCTCTACTGTGATTCACAATTGTTGCCAAGTAGCTAATCAAAGAACACAGGAGGAGCACTGCACAGCTTCCTTTATTTACCTCATTTAGTTGTGGTCCTAATTATTTTTCCCCTCAGGGAAAAAATCCTCATACACATTCATATGGAACTTGGGAGGATTTTGGTAAATTTAATACTTGCTCAGAATTAAGATTCCACAATGGAAATAAGAATACACTAATCTTTTACTGCAAATGTCTGTACAGATTGCGGTTATACACTGAAACACACTGAGCTAAAAGGGGACAGATAAACATTCGGTGCATGTAAATCATCTTGCAAATTTTATTTGCCAGATTTTGCTGTACTATAATGCCAGATGTAGTAACCACAAGTGAATTCGCTAGGTATCTTAATATGCACTCTTCAAGGTATAGCCAAAGCACAAGAGGACCCTAAAGTATTCATTTATATTTTTGCCACACAAAGAAAAAATAATCCAGCCAGGAGAAGAATAAGTGAACCTAGTACAATTAATCTAATAACACTGTGATGCAAGAGTTAATGCCTTCAGCTCTGATTTGATCCCCACATCAATTGCCACCTTCCTTGTCCTCTATTTTATCTCAGTACTGTGATTGCTGCTATTTAATTTCTAATGAACATGTAGCAACATTAAAAAAAAACATAAAAGCTGTACCTCACAAAATGTTGGAAGGCTGTGGGACTTTAGACATCTTAGCAGAAGCATAAAGCCAATTGGAGAGCTCCAGCCATTAGCACCTGTTCTGTGTTGTTAGTGCCAGCTGGTTATGTCCAGCAACACATGATACTATGTGTTATTACTTATTTTGTCCATGCTACTAGTAAGTGAGCTTTATTCAACTTGGTTTTCAACTTACCAGGGCGTTTCTACCCTTTTCGGATATCTTAAGTGACAGAGATAGCTTCTGACTGTTCTGTGCTTAGTATCATCCAGGTAGGTACAAGGTGTCCAGAAAAATGTCCTCTCATGTTCTTATTTCAGCAGAAATTGTGGTAAAAGTTATAATAATAAAAGGTCCTCAGGTGCCCAGATTTGTGTCTTAGACAATAGCATTTCACAGCCTTCATTTAAGGACCGAATGAAAGGAGAGGAACTTGAACTTGGTCACCAGGACTGAGCTCAGTTTCATGCAAGGACAGGGGTGGCAAGAGCACATGATAACTACGTTGATGTCACTAGAGATAAGATGAGTGACACGGGATGAGGGGCTCTTCCTCAGTTGTGGCCTTTGGTTGTCTATCAGGATATTATCTGAATAAACCTCCTTGTCTCTTTGAATTTGTTTTGCCACCTGGCAAGTGAGGGCATTTGTCTTTAGACATCCCCGAGTTTCCTCTAGAGTGCTACACTATTTGGGTTGGGAGACAATAATTTTAACTAAATGGGAGATAACATTATTGCTCAGAGCCACTCCTAGTCCCATGGGACCTTGTAAAATAAAGAGCACAAGACTCAGAGTGATGTTAAAAATTCTTGGGATTTACAGAAGATGCCTACGGTTTGCGTCAAATTTCTTATGGCTGTGCCTACTATGCCACTGGGATAGACAGAAAAAAAAATGCCTCTGAGCTACTAGTTACCAACAGCCAGAACAAACAGATTCTCTCAAAACCACACAGCACAACTCCTAGAAATAGATTTCTAATTCCATACCTCGCTTTATTCAAAGGTCTCATATTCCTGTTTATTCAAATCCCCTAATGCCACGCCAGCATCTAATTCCATTTCTGAATAATAAAGAAAATGATTTCTTCAACGCCAGCATGCTTTCAAGACAGAACTATCAAAATTAATGAAAGTAGAGAGCTTGGAAGATGACTTAGTGGTAAAGAGCTCTTGTTGCTCTTAAGGATGGCGTGAATTTGGTTTCCAACACCTTTATGGTGACTTAAACCACTTGTAACTTCATCTCAAGGAAATCTGATGCCATCTTCTTGCTCTGCGGTCACCAGGCATGAAAACTCTCTTACCTGATTTCATTTCTATTTTAAACAAATTAACTAGCTAATTAAACTTGCAGTGCAAAGGATCAAGCGCAGGACCATGTACCTACTAGACTAGCGCCTCACCAATTACCTGCATTCTCAGTTCTTTTTTTACTCCTAATGTGTTATAGCAGTGGTTCTAACCTTCCCAATGCTGTGGCCCTTTGATACAGTTTTTCTTGTGCTGATCCCCAACCATAAAATTATTTTTGTTGCTTCTTCATAATTGTAATTTTGCTACTGCTATGAATTGTTATGTAAGCTCTGTGTTTTCCTATGGTCTTTGGTGACTCCTGTAAAAGGGTCATTCGACATCCCCCCAAAGGGGTCACGACACACACATAGGTTGAGAATCACTGTTTTAGATAATATTGCCTTTATCTGAATGTATGTATTTGAAACACTGTATAATTTTAACTCTTCTCTTCAATACACATGGATTATTAAAAGTAGCAGTGTATATGAGGGTTTTCATTGCCTCATGATTCAGTGAAACAATGATGCTCATTTGGCATTAGCCTTTGATTTTTTTTCCAAGATCTTGAACATATCAAGGAATTCAGAAAAGGAAATTACCCAATAAAAGAGACAGAAACTGTCTCACTAGTCAGTAGGCCTCAGATAAGTAAGTAAGTAAATAAATAATAAAAAGACACTGTTTAAAAAGCACCATCATCTAAGACTTGTGTAATCAGAACCCATTATGGAACAATAAACTTTGTTTGTTTGTTACATTCCTGTAATTTTCTAGTTTTTTAAAGGTTCCAGTTCAAGATCTTTTATACATCTAACTCTGTCCCAAAGTGTAACATTCTAACAACCAGAGAAGGCTGCAGTGATTCCCAAGTGGCTCAGTTCATCAGTGGGATGTGTATTTATTTGCTTGTCCTGTGGTGGACCATTTTCCATAGTAACTCAGTCTGAATTGGGGTCATGCGGCATTCATTCACAATTCAGACATGTCACTCTGTGATGCTTCTCAGAGCTCTGCATATGTCTATGCACAGAAGGTCATTAAGCTGAATTCATTATGTGATAATCAAAAATTCCCTCACTTAGTGATTCTTCAAGCACAACTGGATTTTAAGTACTGTGAATTCATTCCCTGCTGGGAATAGCCTTCTTTGGCATCCTTAGCATAGATGGTGTGTATCATGAAAAATCTAGTCATGGCTTCTACAATGGCCTTTATTGGATAGACAGTAAAATTAGGAACAACTAATGTGTTACAAGGAAACCCTCTTGGGAAGTGGGGCTGTGAGATCTGTTGGAAAATGTAGGAAGTCATACAGATCTGCTGTGGAAATGTGAAGTCATAGTGCCAATAGTAAACAGGAGGTAATTTTGTATTTAAAGGCACACTGAGAGGAAAGAACATCTCCCTGTTGGGATAGACACTATTAGTAAAATTCCTGTAGAGTAAGCAGCTCCATGAAGAACCCACCACAGAAGTTGGATACTGAAGTACATTGAAGACATGCTAGACCTCTGGAACATTCTTGCTTCCAATCGACCAGTCAATCTTTGGGTATCTTTGATGTCTACTGTCTGTGGCCTTTTATAACATGCACATGTATTTAGCCATTGATGTTGTAGGATATGTTCCTTAAAAGACAATTCTTTGGGTTGAAATGATCTCCTATAGTAAAAGTTTCCACCCTGAAGACAGACAAGATGATCAGGATGACATTTTTCTTCATTCATGGCATTTGGCAGAGATGTTATGTTACATGGCAAGGCTCACAAAGCAACAAAGAAAACTGGCTGACTTGTTCCGTAAACCTCCAACAGTGCAGCCATATTCATTAAATAAATTAAGGTCTTACTTTCATAAGAGAGTATCTGAACCAATTGCCATTTCTTATAAACGTTGATTTAAACTTCATAAAAACAAAGCCATTTTCTCTTTCACTTTTCCCCTGATGATTCAATTGTAAAAAACACCATTACTATTAGCAGATTATATGTTGCTGTGCCCACGGTGAAAGCCTAGCTCATGGCCCCATCTCTCTTTTTAAATTCATTTTAAAAGCTTGACCTTGCCGGGTGGTGGCACATGCATTTAATCCCAGAATTTGGGAGGCAGAGGCAGGTGGATCTCAGTGGTTCGAGGTCAGTCTGGTCTTTAGAATGAGTTCCAGGGCAGCCAGGGCTACAAAGAGAAACCTTATCTCAAAAAAAGGAAAAGTGTGGCCTCTAATTGTAGCACTCAGGAGGCTAAAGATTGGGGGACTGTGAGGTTAAGTCTCACCTGGGCTACAGCATGAATTCTGGTCCAGTGCGGGTCACAGTGCGACCCTATCTCAAAAATAAAATCATGCGAATACACCCCTCATCAGAAATGCAGAGTTCATGCCCCATGCATTTGTTCTTTGGCCTGGTTAAATAGGTGGAAAGCTTTCGGCTACTCGCCAAACAGATATTTAACCAAAACGAAGATCAGGTTTCATTCCAAGACTGTATGAGCCAAGGATAGGATTTCAACTATTCTAGGAAGGCACATTGATTTTTTTTCTTTTTTTCTTTTAATTTCTTTTAAAGCTATAAACATATATTTTCTTTATTTAAAAAGGTGGGAGGGAAGAACAAAAAAGTCATAAAGATTGGGAGACATCTAAAGTGAATTAGAATATTAAAAATCATATCAAAACTAATTCTTCGCCAATTTTAATAAAAGGGAACTGCATAGAATTCCCATGGATTTCCCCCTATAATTCTTTTGTGGATGTATAGTAGTAAATGTAACCTATTTTGGGGCAAAAATTTAATGATAATTTATATGCTAATTACACCCTGAGTACCTACAGTGTTGTTAGGTATTCCTATTACATGCAATTCCTTTGGAGCAAAAATACAAATTCTCTGAATAAAACATGGAGAATATGAATAGATAAGCAGGAAATGAAAATCAGTAACTTGTCATTTAGAAGTTTGATGTTTCCATGTGTGTCCTGTTTGCCTCCTAAACATTTAAGTGGCTGGATCATATTATCCGTCAGAAAGCAGATCATTGTGTTCTCTTGTCCAGATTTTATTATTTCCAGATAATATTTTCAGAAATCCTTATAGACTGCTGTCATTATGTAGTTGTGAATTCTATCTGTCAAACAGTTGCTTTGACGATGTATTCTTGTGAGGACACTTTCTGAATCACTTGTTCATATACTATGTAATCCAATCATGTAATTACTGCAACAATAGCGCCATAAAGAGGTTTAGAAAGAGACAAAAATAGCTTTGGCAACCATGCAGTTTCACAGAACAAACTTACTGAAGCACCAGCTTCTAGGTGCACCTATCCAAGGAAGCAAGGACAGCATGAAGTCTTTCCCAGACCATCCCAGAGACATCACTGAGTGATTGACAGAACTCCAACTGGCAAGTCTGATTGGAAATATACTACCTGCCATTCTAGGACAGCATACCTTCAAGGATTCATCCTAGTGAAGACAAGAGATCTATAAAGTGGTTAACCCAATCAATGGAAGTCCTGTCATACAATACTACACCACAGGAGCAAGAATGAGGTCAGTGAAAGAACACTTGATCCAGATTTTGTAAGTCAAATAGAATTTGCCAGCTGAAAAGGGAGAGATGCCTTCTAGAATCATGGAGACTGGGACACATGAAGACAGGCATGAAGGGGAAGGCACTGTGAAATTTGTCCTTTTGGTGTGTCTTAAGGAGCTAGATGGCAGTTGCAGTTAAGAGAAACACAAAGGGAGTTTTACAGGGAGACAGAGAAATGAAAAAGCTACTCAGCCAGGGGTAGAGACAGAGTTAGAAGATGTGGAGGATGGCGGAAGGCTTCCCCATAGGAGGTGGCATTTGTGCATGTCTGGTATAAATCATTCCATGCAGTTCTGGTATAACTGAGGGTCCAGCCACACCCTATTCTGATAATTGTAGCAACCAACCAATGTTGTAGATATGGATATGAAACGCTTAAGACCTGGCCAACTAGATAAATGGACTTGTCCCCTCTGTGGCCACATTATACCATAGGGAAAGAAGACATTCATGGAACTTAATGGATTCTGGGATTTTTTTTTTTTTCATTCTGGGAAAAACTTCGAACTCAGACGTTGAACAGCATGAAATCTCTGCAAAGTCAAAGCTGAAGCTGTCGTGTTACAGAAAAAGAGACATTGTCACTGCCCTACTTTGGGTCCAGCGTGCAGGATGATTTGTACAAAAGTAGCACATTCCCTAAAGAAGTAGGACACCTGGTAACCCTCATTTTATAATAGCACAGAGGCCAGGTCTGACCATAGCCAGGTCAGAAAGTAGTTTCTTGCTTTTTAAGGTTGTGAAAAGCCCACTTGGATATAAAACAGACCTTATTACTCAGGAAATTTCATTGCCTATAATTACTAAATTCATAGTGAGTATAGTGATAAAATAATTAAGGTGCTCATCACTTGCCATAAATTACTTAATTTACAATAATGAAGTATTCATCAAGTATAGCTGGTACAGCCCTCTTCTGCTGTAATGAGTGATGGCTGTTAATAAAGTCTCCATAAATTTCTGTATCTACGCCATGTCCATGGGTACAGTTTTCCTTTTCTTTGTGCAGGTTTCTTGTGAAGACTTTGGAGATACATGGAAAAAAAAGGAACAAGTCATACATTCACCACACATGAATTATATATGATGTATGTGTGTAATGATGAGTGATATAGTGGTGTATGACTCCTGGAACACTGCATAGTGTTTCTTAAGACCCATCTCTTCCTATTCAAGGCTGGTTTGTGCGAAGACCATAGGTGCAAGAATCTGGCATCCTTAGGCTGTAGTTGAGTCTGACTCCTGTTTTTCCGTCAGCATGGTCTGGGGCCAGTCCTGTGTCCTGGCACAGCTACAGTTTCCTTGTATGGAAAATTAACACAGAATGCTTGTTTTACGTCTTTTTTTGTTGTTGTTGCTATTGAAATGGAACAACAAAGGCTGACGTATAAACGACAAAGCACTGACAGAGTTAAGAATACTGAATGCACCTTCTGCAAGGTACCGATTCTAAATCTTGTGATGCAGAAATTCTTCAGCTCTTTCCTAATAGTAAAATACTAGAGTGAGGTGTTAAGATTTACAATGGATTTGTGTTTCAAATTAAGTGTAGCCTGGTAACTTTAATACATTAAAAACAAAACCTGGAGTCATCTCTCTTAGCTAAAACTTGTGGCATAACAGAAACTGTGCAGATCTGATCTGGTGGCAATCAAGCTAGTCTATCGGTCGTCAGCGTCCATGTCTCAGGGGAAACTTACACAGGCTTTTGATGATTGTTTAAACATTATTCACTTGAGATGATATGCCTCTTAAAACAAAAGCACACTATAACATAATATTTTACAAGTTCATCTACTAGTAAATTCCCTAGTGGAATTGAAAAAGAAAACAAACCAACAAACAGGAAGACAGAGGCTTCAATATTTTGAGTGAATTCAATCTTGAATAAATTCCACCCAAAGTACTGGCATCCAAGTCAGTGCCGTTCTGGGGTCTGCTGCTGTTCTGTGTCTTAGGGATCTTAATTAACTGATTCAGCTTTCCCTCTATAAATTTCTTTACAATATCAAAAGTGCCTTGTGACCATCACTGGCTACTAGCACAGCATCGATTAACTTACCAAAACAGAAGCTTTGGTGATTAATCCATAATGACAGGGCTACTCTCCCAAACTGATTAGATTCATTATCAAACAGCCAAAAGAAGAGTGTTCTCCTAGAAGATTTATTGCTCTGGAATGATTTCTTTCCCTCTTATCTTCTCAAAAGAAGGTATAGTAGGGAAGAAAGATAAAAATATCAAAAGGAAGATAATGATGGAAGGGAGGAGGAAAAGAAAAGAAGAGAAGAGGAAGGAGAAGGAGAAGGAGAAGGAGGAGAAGGAGAAGGAGAAGGAGAAGGAGAAGAAGAAGAAGAAGAAGAAGAAGAAGAAGAAGAAGAAGAAGAAGAAGAAGAAGAAGAAGAAGAAGAAGAAGAAGAAGAAGAAGAAATTATTATTTTTATGGTTTCAATTCTCAAACTATACCTTCTTGAACAAATGTCATCTCTGATCATTTGTAGAGCCAATGAATGATTGTACCTATCATATTGATAACAGCTTGTAAGCATGTGCCAGTCAAGACAGATGGGGAAGTTTATTCCTCTTATTCTCTCTCCTTTCATCTTGGTTGACCAGATCACCAGCAAACCCAGGTCTAGGTTATAAAGTTCTATACACTTTATCTGCCCAGGTCTTCTTTTTATACACTTAATCATGGCCGGGTTGATGTTCTTGTGATGTGTCCCTGATAGTGCATTCCCCTTAATGTCAAATTTACTATCTAAGGTTTTACACACATGCATACACACACATATGTGGATACATGCCCATATAACCTTGGTCCTTTTCTATATCCGAATTTTACATATACATTACATTCGCTCTTTAAAATCTCCCTATCTACCTGAGCCAACATTGCTGTTCTTCTATTCCATATGACTCTAATCTATAGTGATCATTTTCAGTTCCTTAACTTAATGGATGTTTGGGATCTCTAACAAACCAGTGGATACCCAAACATGGAAGCTGAATTCACTGTACTGTGTTCTTCTCACTGCGGGAGGCACAAGTCAGCCTCTAAACAGACTGATATGAATCTCTGAAATTTCTTGGGGCCAATACATGAATTTGTTTGCTTTGCCAAGTTAGTTTTCAGCTCATCTGATACTCTCTTTTTGCCCAAGTTTCAGTGTCAGGGCCTCTGTTAGTTGTCAGGAAACATGCAGGGAAGAATGGAGGAGTGGAAAGTGTTGGCACATCCCAATACAGCCTGTAAAATCAAGCCATCTGTCTGTGGATGTTTTCTTCTTGGGCTTTGTTTATCTACTCTTTATTTACCAGTGGGCAGGAGAGATGGCAATCCTGGGTTCCAGGTCTGCTTGTACAGTTTTGGTTATGTTACTATGGCTTTTAAGCATTTTTTCCTTCTCTATAACCTGGATAAATATTTCCCCTTTACTTGTTTGAAAACAAAGGGGATACAAAGGGGATATATATATATATATATATATAGTTTAAAGTAAACATTGAAGGAATCTGGAGCCCCTTTACCAACTGTAAGTTTGTCTTGGGGTCACTTTAGGGGAGGAAAAAACAGAGTGACTATGATTTATTATTAGTTATTTATGGCATTGTTCATATTGACATTGAATTATAGGCTGTAGACTTTGGACATGAGAGATTTGTACACAACTGGTGGTCTGTTTTTGTGGGGCCTTGTTTTTGTTAGATTGACCCATGCAGAGGACCTGTTCCCTATAAATTATCCACAGTAACTTTGTGGGTGTACGTGAGTGAAGGGATGGTATCGTATCTGCTGAGACAGAATCATGTCACACTGGATATATGCCTTTTTAATAAGCTCACTGTCAATATAGTAAAAGTAGAAAATATAATAATAACATTTTGAAGAGACATCGTTCAAGGCAGGCATTACTTGTGTCGATGGTAAAAAATAGCTTGGCACTTCAGGTTGCCTTGTTCAATTTATAGCTGGCGACACTGTTTGACTTTTTGCCCTGAGTGGGCCAGATAAATGTGCCCTGTGAGGCTGCTCTTGGCATTTTGTAAGAATCCATTTTTTTTTCTTTGCATTCCCCAGACACCTCTCTCCACAAACCACAGGGGGTTTTCTTTTCCTTCACCCTTAGATGAGGAAATTTGCTCTCCCTTCCCATGTTGAGATCTAAAGCAGAGATAATGACTTTCCATTGTCACACTGGGGAAATGAAGGAAGCAAGAGAATCTCATCCCATAAACAATGGTGAATTAACTGCAGAGAGGAAGCATCTCCAACGAGAGCCCTGGATCCAAGACTTACTGTGGGTGAAAACTGCAGGATGGAGCAAGGACTATCAAAGGTGCAGTTTTCAGAAACAGACCTTTTAGCCAGAAGGCCAAAAGGGGTAGAAAGAAGAGAGGGGAAGGGAGGGGAGAGGAGGGGAGAGGAGGGGAGGAGAGGGGAAGCTGTGCTCATGAAGTGAGTCACAAGTGAAATGGAGCACTCCTGCCCTCTGGGGCACTCAAGCCCAGGAAGTATGGAATCCAGCTGTCTTTGATGTTTGTCTAGCCGGGTTTTCTGTGGAGAAAAACCTTCAACATGACAAACAGAGAGGTTTCCCAAGGGGAGAGGCATTTGGGGTTTCTTGCAGTGGAAAGTGTTACAGGCACTAGAGTAAAGCTGATTAATGACTCTTCCTTGTAAATTTTGCCAAGATCCTTACAGTAGAACATGCACACAGACTATGAGACACATCATCTGCGTTCTCTCCCTCCCCCCATTTTTCTTCCCCCTTAGACCTTCTGTGACCACATATAGCTATGGCATCAGCTTACAATCTGTAAGGTTAAGCTTTTCTGTTTAGATTTGTAGATGAAAGTCTGGAGTTGAATACGATTATTGTAAATCTCATTTTCTAGTAGCAAGTAGAGATCTTTTCTGCATTAAGAGGGACTTACCATAATTTTCCACTTTTTTTTTTGGTAAATTTCTGAACCTCCATAGACAAGCCTCTGAAAAGGATTTTATTTGTTCTCATGGGGATAAACAGTGCTTTAGATTAAGGAATGCATAATACACACCCTCCCAGTTTCGTATGTAAGAGTAGCCCTATTTTTGGTTCTAAATGTTTGGTCCTGGAGACATAGTTGGGACCTAGTTATGATGTGAAATGATGTAGTCTGTAGCAAGGACCCTTGTTAAAGCAATGGAGGAGCGAGTGATGTCACGGGTTCAGAGACTGCCTATGACGTCAGAGAGTCTGCTCTCTGAATACATGGTCAGCGCTGTCCTACCCAAACACAGGAAACCTTGCATTCTTTTCTCCTTTCTCCTTCATTCTATTTGTCTCTGTTCTGCTTTCCAAATAAGTGAAATCTTGGAATAAACCAAGACCCTGTATGTATTAAACATGGATAATGTGTAAATGAATTTGCATCGTGGCTTCCCTGCACTGATCATTAGTTCTCACGAGAATCCTGCAAGGGACAAGCTGCGGTTAGGTTTCATGTTTTAGGAATGAAGGACCTGAAACTTCGGGACTTTTGCCCTTCTAGACAGGCAAGCTGTTGACCACAACAATGAGAAACATTCCCAGTGTGACCCATGCTAGTCTGGAGGAATGCCCTAGTCTGTACCTCCTGCCATGCTTGGCCCTCTGCCCCCTTCTTTCTCTATGTAAACCCCACTCTGTTGCCCAGTTTTATTATTAAGGACAGAACAGACTAACTTGAAATATCTTTCTTTTATCAAAAACTGACCCATAGTTTGAAGATGAAATTTAAATCTGAGCCACTACAGACCACTAATCATAACTAATCTAGAGGCTGGGGAATCACAAGTTCAACCTTAACAGACTTTATCCCACAAGGAGAGGAAAACCTGAGCAGGGCCTGAAGCCTAGTGTTGTAGCCCCCTTGCCAAGCACGCATGTGAGCTAGGTTCAGCTCTCATTTTGCCCAGGTCTAAGAGTGAACCTGTTGAAATCTAGGTTTCTGTGTGAAGACTGAAATGATTGTGAGCCGGCATTGCTGTAACTACTGGGCAGAGGACAGCCAGTTTTCTACTCTAAGATCCTTGGACCGTGGGTAGAACATTGGTAGAAGGAAATCCTTCTAAGTTATTCCCCTAATCAGGAAAATCTTCCAGAAGGTGAAAAGAGTAAAATCTCTTAATTCAGAAAATGGTTTATATAGGTAGGCGGTCCTCACAAGTACAGATATTTAGAGTAGCTTGAAATATTTAGAGTAGCTAATAAACAACATTGACCTAAGAACCGACCTCTGGGGCTTATTCCTTCAGTGTCTCCAGTTCCCCAACTTCACTCACCTTCTGCTTTTTTTTTCATGTATGAAATGAAAACGGTAATATATACCATTCCTTATAATATTATTATGGCTAGAAAAGGAGGAGAGTGTGAAAGTGGTTTGTAATATTTAAACTCTTATGTTGACATCACAGTAGAGACTTTCTTTCCATTGTTGTAGGTGTTGAGTTAATATAGCTTGTAAATTCGAACAGGTTTTATCATTATTATTTGAGCTAAACACATTTCTATCAGGAAGCTCAACTACACTTGATGAGAATAACATCTCTCAGAAATGCGATTGTGACCGGGAGATGGTGTAAGATTGCACAGGAAACAGCAGTCACACACACACACACACACACACACACACACACACACACACACAATGCTAGACAAGTGAGGCCAACACTCAAGTTCAAGACGAAAGGAAAAGTGAAAAACAAACTTGAGAATCTTTGTTTTGCTCAAAGAAAGCACTTTGGAGGTATGTGAGGCCTTGGGAAATTCCTATTTAGGTTAAGGGTTATCAGGTCTACGTGTACAAGGACGCATACACAGAGGAAGCTCCTTTTCCTTGACTTAAGTTGTGTTCTATGTTGAATCTGTTGTCTTATCTAGGTTTTCCAGAATTTATTCACCTGCAGCCATTGAAATGCCCTATCTCACCTATATTTTCTAAAATTGAAAATACCACACAGGGGTTTATGATTATCTCAAATTATCTTCATTTTTGAGTCTTAGTTTCTTTGGTTTCTCTCCTTTAAAGAATCGCATTGATAGCATACAGAGTGGTCGTATCTGAGTTATTCTGTCTCCCCCTTCTAACTTCTTTCCTACTCATGATGTTAATCCTCACCAGGCTAAGCCTCTAATGACTCCCCAAATTGGTTCCAGCTAATGCTGCCACAATTTAACAAAAACGACATCTATAAAAACAGCTGAAGAAAATTCAAAGTGACGTGCCAGAAGGGTTTATTCATGTATACACTCCAGCACTGCTGCTAACAAGTGTTAAAATAGATGACCACCATAGAGAGAAGGGCAGAGATCTCAAACTGGCTACTCCCCAGCTCTGTAGCCTTATTTCAGCAACTTAGATTTAGCAGGAGAGCAACGAATTATCTCCAGAAAATTGATGGCTAATAAAAAAACAAACAAACCCTTAAAAGTCGTATGCCTGCATTTTCTTGCTTTCCCTAGGCTGGAGTTATTGGAAATTGTCCACAGTTACCAATTAAGAGATTATGGGCTGATCCTCTGTTTCCTACTTAATGTTTTCTGTTCTCTGCTGATGAACATCATGTAGATGCTATTTCTTCTAGCACTGTAGTTTGAGGCAAGAAGGCAGCCAGACTTGAAGGATGATAATGTTAATGCAATAATCACAATAAAAAAAAACTGTTTCAGATTTTAGTAACAGAAAGAACATTCTAGATTTTTTTCACTAAAACAGCCAATTCCAATTCTTCTTATTATGTGGGTCAGAAGGAACTAAATGAAGAGGTCCCTTTGACTTCATGTCAAATGCATCTATTTTTATTTTTGGCTGGTTAGTCATCTAAAGACATAACCCAGAACATGTTTATTCAATAAAAAGTATGTGACTCGGGTATTGAGCAGCAGCTTCTGTATGAGGACATTTATAAAATGTTTTGATAATTAATTCACTCTAAAATCATGAATGGTTCATAGTGAGCATGTTAGGACTCTCTCCTTATCACTTTTTACCAGTGACTAAGTGACGCACCAGGTGAATACTTAGTCAGACCTGCATATAAGAAAAGTTGGGAGGACAAGATAAGTATGCATGGGGGATTAAAATTTCAAAATGCCCTTGATAGGGTGAAATGCCTGATCAAAATTAAAGATGTAAGCTTTTTTTCTCTTGATATTTTCATGTATATTTTAATTAAAATAAAATTATGTCATTATGTCACTTCTGCTTCCCCTTCATCCTCAAACCCTACCCATGTGCCCTGCATCTAGCTCCACCCACGTGCCCCGCATCTAGCTCCACCCACATGCCCTCCATCTAGCTCCACCCACGTGCCCTCCATCTAGCTCCACCCACATGCCCTCCATCTAGCTCCACCCATGTGCTCTCCATCTAGCTCCACCCACGTGCCCATTATTTTCTCTCAAATTGCTGACAGACAGCAAATTGTTATAGACAGACAGATGAACAAATATACAAATAGAACCTGCTGAGTCCATTTTTATTGTTCATACATATATGATTTCAGTAATGTCAATAGACATGTAAAAGAAGGAACAATCTCATGGGGGACCAACACTCACCCCTAGATAAAGGTAAGTAACAGCTAATGAGAGAAGGGCGATTAGCCTCTTCCAGGCATAAGTCCCTTAGTTGGTTTCAAATACAAAGTATTCAGCTCTAAAATCATATACATGTAAATAGCAACAACAAAACAGATGTAAGATTTAACAGGAATAAATACCAAGGCCTGCATGCAGAGTTTTCAAAAGCACCCTGTACTCAGTGAAGGCATGGGATACCTGAGATCACCCGGGTCCTTGTGAACATGATAGGGAATTCCCATTGCCTTGACTTCACTGGAGCCTGTGGTGTAACATGGTTATGAACAAAACCCCTGTAGAAGGAGATGTATCACTAACAACAGCAGTGTATCCAGACCCTGGAAGCCATTGTCTTCTTATCCATTGTACTGGGATGACCACAGCTTGAGGATTAGATTCCAATTCAGCCCGTCGGTTTGGATATCAGTTACCTTTTTGAAATTGTCTTCAGAAGATAACAAATATTATGGCAGAGTACCCCATACTCAAGAGCTGCACCCCAGCTAAGAGTGGGTCTTAGGTTGACCAAAGTGCTGAGAAAAGACATATGACCTATCTTGGCAAATGTTTTTATTTCCTATTAGAAGAGCCAGGTTTCCAGTATAGGAACAGGCAAATTGAAGTTGGAAATGAGGGCTTGAGGACCTCTTTGGCAGTGAGGGTGAATCCAAGTTTAGAATTGGAGGTTAGAGTCATTCAATTATAGTGTTCAAGAAGACACATGTCATTCTGTCCATGTCAGTAGATCCCAAGGTGGCTGGAAAGCAGGGCAGAGGACGATTGGTAATGTGGACACAAGCTAGAGACATGGGAAGAAATAGGGACAGAGTGGGAGACTAGGGGTGAGGTGTGTTAGAAGTACAAAGGTGGAGGACTAGGCTGCAGATCTTAGCTGATGCTGTCAACCTGTTTGAGTGAGAGCAGGCATGAGCTGTTTGCAGGAGGGACTCTCATCTTTGGAGACAAGATTACAGACAAGGGACTTGGCTCTTTAATGAGACCTTAAGATTCTGTCAGTTTGGTTTCTTAAAGTATTCCAGTGAAATCACCAGAAACCTAATAATTAATTTTACCTTTTTTGATGACCCTTATTTTAACAAAATGGTACTAAAATATAAATAACATTTTTTGTCAACATTTTCAAATGCCATTAATGGGAATCAGCCATAATATTATACAGAAATAACGCTGTAGAAAGATCACAGCTTTGTATGTAGCAAAAGTAATAAAGATAATTACTGGAATTAGAGGGATCAAAAAAAAATGACCAGAGTTTGGGTATGTATTTTTCCATGTCATCTAAATGACCCCGAATGGCTTATATAACCCCCTTTAATCACATTGCCTCGTATAAATGAGGATAATCACATCTGCCAGTGTGTTTGCCATGATGAAATGTAAGATTAACATGAAAGTTAACACTCCCACACTTTACAATTATTGATAAAGCACCTCTGACGTGCACAGCCTCATTTTATTTTCATGAAAGTCTTGTGAGTCAGCTTGCTCTATTGTTGGCCCCATGTCTTTCTGTTTTTGTTGAAAGAACTTTTTCCAAGGACACATACTGACTGAGGAAACCAAAATAAAATTAAATGTGCGACTCCCCATACACACTTGCTTGGTGACTACTGGCTGTCAGCACTATTTCAGGAGCCATGGGCAACTACAAAAGCAATCAAGCTAAGAGCTAACATCATAACATGTTTGCTTTATGTTGTTCAGAATCTTATCTGTTAGACTTTTGGCAGTACCCCAAAACTCTATGCTTGCTACCCTTTCTGCTAATTCAGGGTTGAGACAGAGGAGACCTACCAATCCTCAGTTATTAGGCAGTCTATAAAGTGCTAAGGAGAAGTGAAACCGATTTCCTGGATTTCAAAACCCTTCCCTGTATTTGATTTACTGTACCTTTTTAGAGTGTCAAGTTCAGTGTTAAGTGAGGGTTTTGTGGGAATGTGGGCATGTAGGTTAGCAAGAAACCTGACTGCTACCTTCTTCCTAGGAAGGAAGGTCACTGATGGAGATTACAAGAGATTCCAGTTCCCCACTACAGAAATTCTTGAATGCCACAATCAAGTCCACAAATAGGGGAAATGTGATATTGTCACATAAATTTAGATAAAAATCTAATTCTGTCTCTGATACATGTGAATGACAAATGTCTAGGTGTCTGTAAGTGTATTTGTCCTCAATAATTTCCATGGGCTGTTTGGATGTCTACATTTGTAGAACCAGGGTCTTAAAAAAGTCTCCACTCAACTACTTTTAAGGCTATCACATATCAATATACACCCAATGCAAAGTGCTGGGAAGCCTGGTTCCACTCTCGTCGCTTTTAGTTGAGTCATGGGATACGCAGCTATAATACACCTATTTCTGTCTACCCTTTAGTTTTCTGGGGTTCAAATAAGGTAAAACATTTAAATAGGCTCTTAAATTAGCGCCATCCATAACTCTTGTAAAATATGGCCTGTGTGGCTCCAGAGTGGGGTCAGGGTTAAAAGAACATATGCCACTCTGCAATAGCTCCTAAAATTACTGAGAACTTTATTTGATGCTTTGATTTCAGGGACAGGGAGCCCAACAATGACTTTAATATTCCTGTTTTCTTCTCTTGTTTACTTTCAGCACAGACCCTGAAAGTGTTTTCTTCTTTCCTCATTGAAAAACAAAACAAAAACAAACAAAAAGGGTAGAGGGATGATCCCTTGCTCTTCCTTATCCTCACTTCCTAATTCTTCCCCTTCAATTCTTCCACTGAAAATAACTGGGCATGAGCTGCAGTGTAAGGGTCCATGTGCAGGACAGGGTTGTCTTTCATTTGCAGAGGAAAATGAAGACAGAGAGGATGAAGATATTCTAAAGTTGCCTCTTTTAATTGAACCTTTGTCAGTGAATGAACTCCTGGAACACTTGTTCTCTGTCGAACAGAAATAGTCGGTGTTATGGGAGGGTGGACATGCAAAGGGAAGGAAATAACTGTTCAAGAGACAAGCCCCTAAGATCATTGTTTCCTTGCAAGGTTTCTAAGTTTCTACTTTTCTCCTGGATTCCCATCTCCCTCTCCATGCCCAGGGCATTATGTAGCCCAGCTGGCCTAGACCTCACTGTTTAGCCCAGTCTGAGCTCAAATGTGAACTATTTCCCTGGCTTCAACATCTCCCATGCTGGAATTAAAAACAAAGGTCATTAAGTATAGCTCATAGTTAGATTTGTACTAAATTAGTAAAGTGTATTCCTCCCAGATAGCACGACTCTTACTGAATGGACTAGTCCCAATGATTCTGACATTTTCTATGTGAGACCAGACCCTTCAAGAGCCATTTTTACCCTAAATTATTTTGTTTCTTCATGTTCAGATCACTTAAATCATTTATCAGTTATTGAGAAAATCACATCTGTGGATAATGGTTCCATTAAATTCCATTTCTTTAAAAAATATCTGAAATCATGCTAGACACAGTGAAAATCTTCTATCTTA
Source organism: Alexandromys fortis (assembly GCF_014885135.2). Lineage (NCBI taxonomy): Eukaryota > Metazoa > Chordata > Mammalia > Rodentia > Cricetidae > Alexandromys > Alexandromys fortis. The sequence continues at coordinate 12,667,430 of NW_026067934.1, forward strand.
TCTCTCAACCATTTTTTAAAAAAAATGGGTTAATTTGTAAGCATCTGAAATATATGCTGTCCTAAGAAAAATTATGAGAAAGTTGGGCATTTTTTTTATCCTTTTGAAAGAGAAATGAAAGCTTTAAAATATAAAACTGTGTTTTGTACTGTGGGTCCAAAGGCTCCATGGTGGAGAAAAATGCAGAGGGATTTTAACTGTTCATTATTAGATCACTTACGCGATGCATACATTATTTTTCTCCCTAAACTCATGCACATGCAGAAATTCTGCAATAAATAAATAAATAGCCTTACCTTGGAAATTTCATTGCTTTACTGAACGGGAAAAAAGAACATCTGACTGTCCCGAATCAATCAGCCCGAAAGAAATGAATGTTACGATTCAGGGCTCAAAAATAAAGCAATATTTGCCGCACCAGGCACAATCTTAATAACAGGCAGTCATAAATAATCCAGTCTGAACTAATGTGTGATTACCTGCCACACTGAAGCAAACGCAAAGGAAGTATCTTATGGACTTGCTTTTAAGGAATACATTTTAAGAAATGCATTGTCCAAGGCACAGGTAAGTAACCTATTCAACTGACATGGCAGGGGGACATGCATTTTTGAGTTATGGCGTCAGGGACAGGGAATGAAGCCCACGAGCAGTTGTTTTTAACCACTTACCACATGTGGGGTAGTTCTCCTGACTTCTCTCTAATCCTCCCAAGTCCCTGTGAACTCGGAGGGTTGTGGCACGGCTCTGCTTTCCCATTAGACAGTGAACTGACTAACAGCCCAAAACAAGAGTGTGCATTACTGCCAGCTTCCTCTCTGCTGTGGTCAAAAAGGCGTCTGAGAAAGAGAAAGGAGGCCATGTTTATCAGCAGCTTTTCTTTGTCCCTTTGCAGTAAAGTTCAACTCTAGATTCCCAAGAGGAATCTCGCTGGTTGTGCGCCTTTCCCGGTGGCTCTGGGTCAAGTTTGATAGCACCAAGTTTCCATGTAGATGAAGGATTCGATGACTGCAACACTTGGCTAATACTGAGCTGTGGCATAAAAACTGCTCATTACCCTCTTTTAGCAGTACATTCTAGATGCAGACTTGGCCTTAAGGAAAGCGGGACCTGCAGGGTGATTTGGGATATTTATGTGATTCTCCTGGTTTCCCCCACTGAGTTGGAGGAGTACATAAGAAAAAAAAAAAAAAAGAAAAGAAAGAAAAGAAAAGAAAAAAGAAAAAAAAAGGAAAGAAAAGGAAAAAATCCGCAAGAGTTCCATCAGTTCTAGGTCACTGGAATATCTCCCAGGAAATCCACTAAGTGAAATTTCAATTTGTAAATACCATAGAATTTAACTTCTACAAGGAAAAGAACAACAACAACAACAAGTAGGCTTTGAAACATTTTAATAGCTACTGAATAGTTAAGAATGCAACTATTGTGTAAATCAAAGGAAGACTGTATTTTATTATTTAAGATCATAGCTTAGCCAAGAATTGTTCATGATTTTGGAAAATCACATCACCTAAGGCAATACCATTTGGGATATTTGGGTCACCCAGACAAATACACTTCTATCTATTAAAGGTTGCAGTCGTCAAGTGAACATGTATAGTTTTTAAATATAGTACACTATCTAAAGTTTAATGTTTAGTTATGTAGCAGATTAAAATATCTTGTATTTATTGGCCCACATATTATAAAATGAGGTTACTGCAATGGTAACCCTATTCATTTGTGAGTTTGTAATTTGTCTTGGATTTATTGTTAACGTTTCAGTATTTCCTTATTTAGCTCTTTATAAACAAACAAATCAGGTCTGTCATTACTGGTTTTGAACTTTAGGTTTTTTTGATAAATGGAATATTTTACATACATATGTATGTGTGCCTGCATGCTTATATATGTGTGTGTGTGTGTGTGTGTGCTTTTAATTTTCTGTACCTCTTAGACAAAATGGATATGATCTCATATCTAAGTTTATTCACTTTAAGCAGGCATCTGATGATATTTGCTAAAGCTACCATTGAAAATATATTTTATAATATTTAATATTATAATTCAATTGTTAATTTATATCACAACCTGACCCTTGCATATACATATTTTCTTTAATTAGGGATGTAGGTATATTTACTTATTGTAATTGTAAAAATTCACAATAATTTGCTTATTGGAAAAAAATTTTCATTTTAAGACAAGAAAGAAGCATGTTATAAAATTGTTGCTATTAAGGAGAATTGGGTCTAGTAGAATTTTATAGCCACCATTCTAAGAAAAACTGCAGAGTTAGAACGAACGTAAGACTACTCACATTCATGCATGTATTGCATACTGTGATTTTAGGTAGATGTTTTCAGAAGTAACAGTATAATAAAACACTGACAGAAATCTTTGATTAATTAATAAAGAAATAAATAAATTAAAATAAAATAAAATCACTCAGTGAAATCTACAAAAATAATAAAAAAATAAAAGAAAAAACACTGATAATAAATGTGTTATAGAAGAGATTATCAAATTGAAGTCCGCTTCATTATAGAAGAAAAATAACTTCCTCCCAGGACCTGTAGGAACCAGTGTTGGGAGACTTGCAGGACTTTGCTATTTCTTCTTGGATTTGTCCTCTGTTTTGCTTGCATACTGTGTCTGTTTGTACTTACAGTCTTGCAGTCTGGGCCAATACCTGCCAAAAGTAAACTGTGAAGTTGATAAAGAGGCCTGAAAATGGGGTAGATGCTGCTGCTGCTGCTGTTCTATGGTCTTTTGTGGCCTAAAGTAGCTAGGAACTAAGCGCTATCCAAATGATATGGGCAGAGGTGACAGATGTGGAGATAAATGTGATTGCAAAGGGTCTGCCTGGAAATGATGTCCATTCCTAAAGCTAGAGAGCAGAGTGGCATGGTGGTCTGTGGGAACACACTGGGTTAGCTTGGGTAGGCGACCACTTAACACCCAATGCTGTTGGCATCCAGGTACTTGTTTTAACTTTTTGCAGGCTAGCTAGCAAAGACAAAAATAGATATGGCAATGCTTTACAAGCTTAAAAGTGATGGAAACCCCTCTCCAGTATTGCAGAGTTAATTTAAGACTCTAAAGAATGGATCTTCTAGAAAGAAAGAGCCTCAAATGCAAACTAAACTTTTCCACTTTACTTAGGAAACCCCATTTAAACAAGTTCTGCTCAGTCCAAAGCTTTGGTTTAGTCTGTCTGTCATTTACCTAGGAGTAATGTGGAAGTAGGTCCAGGGTTCCATTGTTATTCATTTCCAGAAACCATCTCCAGAATATTCCTTACTAGTCACCCTTGAAGGTTCCTGTACATCAAGCTTTGATGGAATCAAATGAAATATTTTCTAGCATAAACTGATGTAGTATATAAAAGAGTACAGAATTTATTTTCCTTTTTATTTTTTTTAAGACACAGTTTCTCTGTATAAACATGGAACACTCTCTATAAACCAGGATGGCCTAGATCTCATAGGTCTTCCTGCTTCTGCCTCCTAAGTGTTGGGATAACAGGCATAGGCACCACTACCCAACAAGTATAGAATTTTCAAAGAAAAGCAGACATGCTTCAAATAACATTTCCTTAGCGGAATTTCAAGTTTTAAAAAAGGAGGCATTTCCTCTTTGTTCTCATTATTTATTTTCTTAATGAATAAATTATACCTTGTCTCCATGGTGCATAAATTCCTTCTTTTTTTTCTAAAATGGAATGTATTTGACTATAGATTGTCAAATATTAAAATGTATTTGATTATAGATTGTGAAATTCCCTTACTTCTTATACCTTCAAATGCATACTTTTTATCTGTCTCATACTATCCTTTACCCCAATTTTTACTGTCAGTTCCTGTTTTGTGGTCTTACTTTAAATCTTATTCCGTTTCAAAGTTAGTAAAGTATTTAAGGCTCTGGACTGTATCAGCTGATAATAAGGAGGGGCTTGCCATCTTGTAGCTTCTAGTGCATCAGACAAACACTTCTATGCCATAGTGAGGATAGGGTGGATAACTGCTTAGTAAGTAGTCAGAGACAGGCTTTCTTAACCAGGAACCATGGCCACATAGTAGGTATTCATTCTCTTCCAGGATTCCCAGTGACTGCCCATATAATTAAGTAAAGAAACATTCCAGATTGTTCTTAGTGTGTAGGCAGTGAGAGATCAGAAGATTCCTGAATAAAGTCATCATGATTATAACTTAAGCTACTTTGTCAGGGCATAAAATGAGGTCCCTTTTACAGAATACTACATGGAGATATATTGGACTGAATTATTAAGATCATTTCTTAAACAAACAAAGAGCAGATGAATACTGTTTATCCAGGGACTGTGCTAAACTATGGATAATGATGTTTTATGCATTGAAGAAGTGAAGTGTGCATATGTGGGGCCAAATTTGCACAATAGACATTCCAAATCAGAGCTCTGAAGCCTCCTCATGCTTCACAAAATCAGAGATTTGTAATTTGACACTTGAAATAGCCAGCACATATAAAATGAGAGGAGATGATGGGAGGTTGGACTCATCCAGTTGATTATCCAAGCTGCCAGTGAGCACTCAGTGTTTAGTGTGCTCCGAAGGTCTTAAGTATTAAGTGAACTCCATTAGTGAACAAGTGTCTCTTGAATAGACTGTTAACACCCTACTGGGATGGTTTCTGCTGTTGGGAAATCTTCAAATTTCTAGGACTCTTGTTCTGTCTCTTTTCCCCTGTTGTATCTGAGGTCGTCATAGACAAATGAAAGCTTCTTGTCAGTGGATATTTAAAGACCTATGAGAAATGTGCTCATTTTGTTCTGTGTGATTCACTAATAATTCAGGGGATCTTTCTCCACTTGTTCTTTTCCGACTCTTCTCATATCAACTCACTATTTAGCCTTAAACTTACAAGAGAAAATCCAGGTCGACTCATGGGGTGAGGCCCAAAGGACAGGGTTGAAGCAATAGCAAGAAGGCAGACTTACTTACCCCAAGGATAAAGAGACCCTTCTGAGAACTAGAACCTTGTGAAGTAGTAAGTTTTGTCTTACAGTGGTTCAGACTGTGTCATGGATTCTAGAGCTAGGACAATGGGTTTAGTGCCTTTACAGGTATGTGACCTTAGGCTAGTAACTGAGCCTCTGTTGGCTTCAGTTTAGAGAAAAATAGTGAAGTTAGAAAAGCCCAGGTACCTACCCCATAGGTTAGATGAGAAATGAGGCCTAGGCAACGTAAGGAAAGGGCTTAGAATAGTGTCTGGCTCACAGTAAGAATTCAAGAGATGTTAACTCATTATTATTCAGTGAGGTGCAGGATAACCATCTGTCAACTGATGAAGAGTACTTATATAAATATCTGCTAACCTAACCATATGTATATAGGCCATCCCTCATTTAATTTTTTTAAATACTCCAACTTTGTACCATATGCTCAAGTCAAAACACAAGAGGATTGAAACCTTACTTCTTGTAAGCTGTAAAACTTTTGTTCCGTCTACATAAATTTGCTAAGAATCTAGTGTACCATTGACAGTGTATTGCACTTTGGCAGGCAGCAGGAAACATAATCAAAATAGCCTCTGAATTCATCAATATTTTAACCACTGGGATCCTCATTTTACTTATCTCTGAGCTGGGGACAATAAAATGACCTGCTAAGGTTCCTAGAAGGTGAAATGGATTCTGAAGCTGTGAAGGTCCTGGAACACAGTACTACATATAAAACACATGCCAGTTCCCTTTCCTTTTCTCTGTAAAAGCAGCCTTTCGCAGAGTCATGCTCATTGTCAATATTAGTTATACTGCTGTTGATTTTAAGTTCAGTTCTGTTTAAAAGATATTTAGTGTTCTGGGCAGGATTCAGTCTATTAACCTGATGGTGGTACCCAAATTGTAATGAAATCAGCCCAAAGGCAATAGCAGAGGCAGCATTTTCTGCTATGTAAATCACATCCCTGAATTTTACTTTGTGTTTTCACCTCTCTAACTTCACACTTCTTGCAAAAGATTTATGATGTTATATTGTATATTTCCATACTTTTCAAATAAGCCTCTTTCTTTTCTCAGCACTTCATGGGCCGAGAATAAAAACTCTGTCCCTTGAAGGTTTTCAACAGAACACATAGTTCACTCTAGAGCCTGTCGCTGTTTTCCACCTAAGCATCAAGCAGGACTCTCTGTTTCTCTCATCTCTATGTCTTGACTCTAAGTAAACTTGGATGAGAATTCTAGTTTGATGTAATCCTGCACAAAGCTCCTTTGCCTCTACTTCTTCTTCTGGCCTTTTGATATTTCTCCACGCAGAAGCTAGGATGAGGCCGTTACCTCACCATGCAAATACTCCCAATGTGCTCATGACAAAGCCCATTTTCTAAACTCAGTATGGACACTGCCCAATAAAAAGGTAATGAGCCATATGTCTAACTTTACCTTTTGGAGAGGCATTAAAGAGCAAAATGATACACACGAGAATAATTTTAATGAGAAATTTTAAGCATTACAATAATACGTCTCCAACATGGAATCAACATGTGCATATATTTCACATTTATTTCAACAAGGAATCAATATGCAAGGTCATTAATGTAGTTTTTTTCAGGAAGTCATCAAAACAATGTATGTTTTGCATTCACAGCTAATTTCATTTTGAACTAGGTGTATCTCAAGTGCCCAATGGTACGCATGTAGTAGACTGTCCCTTGTGTACACTGTCAAGATTTTCCTGTCGCTTCTCAGCTTTATAGTCACATTAACCTTCTGTAACTTCCTCTGTCCTAGCTGTTCTAAAGCTGTTCTAGTCCCTCCATCCCCAGCTCTTCCCTTGTAGCTGTTGGTTGGCTTCTCGGGCAGATATCATCTCTTCTTAAGTGAAGCCTTCCCGTGGCCCTGTCTTTGTGAAGTTCTTTTGTCAAGACTGCAGAAGCATGTCCTTCCTTTGGAGAATATCTTTCCATGTGTCATTATTGATTCATCAGTGCGGTTACTTTATAAGTCTCTGGCTGCCTATTAAAGAAAGAGTGCTGTGCAGATGGGATGTCTTGCCTGGTTTTGTTCAACCTTGTATTCTGAGCGGCTCCTAGGATGCTACTGGGTCATTGTAGGCGATGCCGAGTGAGTCAATGGATAAATGCATGTGTGAACTACAGAGTGCCTGCATGAAAGGATGTGGTTGATCCCCAGTCCATGTCTTGCAGAGAGAAGAGAATGAGACAGGGCCGGGTCTCACACAGGATTCTCTTTCTCCAATTTGCTCATTCTTTTCCTGATACTGTAATGAGGAAGAAAATCAAAATTTTGGAAATTTCTGATATTTATGCTTCTGTTGATTTTCGCAAGTACCTGAATCTGTAGTGCTGGGTTTTTTTAAGCTGTCACTGTACCTGTGAAAATATGCTCTGTGGGAGCGCCAGATAGACATCTCTGTGGTTACATTTTTAAAGATGTATTTAGATGTGGGCACAATGTAGTAGGTGTTTCTTTTAACACCCTGCCCTGGTTTTAATTTTAAAAACTTATATGCATTTAAAAAAATACTTAAGAAGCCCAGACAGTTAATGAAATTTTCTCAAATGAATAATGAATGAAAGAGAGGAGAGGCTGAGTACACAGGAGAACGTGTTTCTCGGCCTTCCTTGGGTTTCTTCATGCACATCTGAGGTGATGACTAAGCAGCCTCCAGCCTTTCAGTTTTTAAACATGTATTATTTGGCATGGTGAAAATATGATATAACACTGTCCAATAATACAGGCTCATCTTCCCAGCGGCATAAAATTCATTAAAGTTAGGAAACAGGAGAGATGGGAAGGGAGAGAATAAAACATCCCATTGAACTTTCCTCAAAGATGGTGGGGGATACCAGAGGAACACCATCTCAGTCAAGGGCTAGTCATGCTAGTTCAGCATTTTAAAATAAGTTCATTACTGTGAGAAACACATTTCAATGAGTGCTGAAATATTTTTCTGACATCCTTTCTAACACGAACGTGATGGCTGTTAAAATGTCATTTCAAGGGCACATGGCTATCAGAAATAGACGCTTTGCAGGCTGTCTCCTTCGGAGAAGCAGGAAGTCCTCCTGGCGAGCCTTGTGCTCAGCTCACCTGGATTCACAAATTCTCGCCATCTCCGCTCTGCAAATACGGCTCGCTGACTAAATGTGCTTTGTTGTACTTACGGCCTGAAGATGGGTGGCATGCCCCTGTCTACAGTGGAACTAGATGGCCGGTGACATGAAGGAGAGAGCAGACGCGCCATGCACCTTGTCGTTATCTTGTGTGGTTGAGGCTTGAGAAGATGTAAGGCTTCGTGTCTCTCTATAATTCACCAGGACGGTAACTGCCATTGTCCCACTCTGCTGGCTCTCAGCAGGAACAAGGATGTGGGAGCTGGGCAGATAGGTGAAAGCCCGAGAAAGCAGACAGGGCCACAAGAAAGCACTGCTCACCCCCAGCTGTCTCCCCTGCTTCACCTAAACACCTTTCTCTTCACGGAGTCATGACTAATTTGTGACTTTCAGTTATCTTAACATCATCCAGCTTATCTTTGAAGGAAACATGTGAAAATGTCTCAATAACTGAAATATGTAGAGGGATCCCTTTGATTTCTGTTAAAGATAGGATATATGAGTTTTAGGTATGTAAGTCGTTTTTTTTAAAAAAAAAAATCTGGGCGGCATTTGATATGGCCTTTGAGAAGAAGATTTGTTTCTTCTCAGTCTCTGACTCATAAACCTGAGTTGATTGATGTGATAGTCACCACAATAGATGCTGAGATAAGATTAAGGACCTAGAGACTTTGTTCTAAAGATCAGAGGTATACTCAAGGAAGGGGACCTGCAGGAGCATGAGTGTCATAAGAGAGATCTGGAGACTGATGCCCAGTCCGGACTAAACTGAGGCGAAACTCACTTATGGCGTCCTGGAGGAGGAGCCGTCCGAGCAGCACACAGCATGAAGTATGATCAAGTGTTAAAAAAAAAAATACTGGCATATGAACTGCCATCAGTAACTGTGTCTTGCAGCAGAGTGTCTGGCATAGTGTAGGCTCCAACTTGTTTATGACCGAAGCAGCCAGAGGGCAAAGAAAAGCACCAGACTTTTCCAACAAGTACCACACCACAGTTCTCTAGAACCCTAGGCAATGTTCATAATTTAGCAGCATGGATCGGTTAGAATCTAAATTGTTGATGAACATCTACGATACCAGAAGGCCTCAAAAAGCAAATACCAAAGAAACAGAACTATTGGGACCACTAGCGGAGCTTATAGTGACATTTAAGTGATGGCCTCAAGCAGGACATTGTGCTTATTGTTGCCATGCATGGCAGATTAAAGCTTAGCTGGATTCTGGCTCATGTTGTGACTTGACTCCTGCGAAAAGCAATACAGAAACCGGTATGCTCAGAGCAGTAGTAAGAGGGCATGCTTTGGTCTATAGGAAGCATGGGGATTAGTGTCAAGATCCAAACGATGCATATGAGCAGATTCCCTGACTATCACAAGGCTATTTCTCATGGCATCCCACAAGCGTTGCTTCTCATACTTCTGATCAAGAGGTAGATCATGACCAAGTGGAGGATGGAGAATCTATAGCCAAATCGTAGTACAAGAGCTCATTAGCTCCTTCCCATGTTAAAGGACTTGAGAGATCTTACGACACTGCAGTTCGCGTGCCTTCATGTAACCCAGGATTTTGTGTGCACAGTTGAGAACAGAACACTTTTTTCTTTACTCCTTTTAATTTTTTAGAAAATCAAGCAAACTTTCTTTTTTCATTTTACACACCAATCCTAGTTTCTACTCCCTCTTTTCATCCCATTCCCTCTACCTTCCCCCCACCCCACCCCCAATCCAATCCTCAGAGAGTGTAAGGCATTTTGCTTTGGAGAAGGTCCTAGTCCCTCCCTACTAAATTTAGGCTGGGCAAGGTATCCATCCAAAGAGAATGAGTTTCCCTAAAGCCAGTACAGTTTTATGAGGAAGTATAACTATTATTATATGTAACACTCTTTAAGACTTTTTCTATGCTATATTTCCCCAATCTTGAGATTTTATAGAGATATTTTCACGTGTAGTTTGAAAAGCAAGGATACAACACCAAGGCCCTAAATATTTTGTACATTGGTCAGAAATAAACAAGATACTACCTTTTATGAGAATCTCTCTCTCCCCAGGTTTTTCTATATTTTTAAGGCTTATGAGGCTTTACAAAAATACAAGTACAATCAATTTAGGAAGACCAAAAGATATGCCATCCATAAAATATCCCCAAATAGCATGAGATATAAATTGATTAAAAAATAAAAAGAAAAGAAAATCTAGTTCCTCTTACTGGCATCACCTTCTCACACTTCCATCTGGCTTCTGCCAAACCCGTAACTAAAGACTGACGTGAGAAGCCTGAACCTTCCCAGGCATTTTTCTCCTTTGACACACATACCACACCCACCCTCATTTTTTTTTTCCCAGAGTAAGTGTGAGTAGTATTGGGTGGGATAGCCATAGGGTCTTATTTTAGAGGAAGGGCCATGAAGATTTTAGATTTACAGGATGTCTTGGGTCAAATACAGGGAATTAAGAAAGGATATACATAGCCCCAAAACATATTCAAAATAATGTTAGTTCAAGTTGTAGGGAAAGACTTCCCCATTAATTAGACTAGTATACATTCAACAGTTCAGTAGTACGGTCTGCTGCTGAGATGGTCAGAGATAGAGAAAACAAGAAGTCGCATACTTTTCTAAAGAGGTGCACAGTGGTATGACCCTTTGCAGGGGGAGATCTGGAAATATTTAACAGGATCCGAGATGTGTTTATCTCTTGACCCAGCAACTCCATTTCTGAGGATCTGACCTATAAAAAAACACACTTGCGCAAGAATGAAATGACTTGTGTAAAAGGTTATACAGCTGTATTGTTCTCAACTATTCAACCACTTCTGAACTGTGCGACTTGTCAATAACAGGAAATGCTTATTAAATATCTGCCACTTTTCTTCTTTGAGTCAAGAAGGGATTTAATAGCATTCATATATTTGGCCCTATTTTGACACGCCCACCCCCACCCCAGTGCCGCCTTCAAAGGTATTATTTCTATTGGAGGGCACACAGGAAGCATCCTGGGACCTGTGCCACAGCATTTATCACCATCAGCAACCAATGGAATGGGGGCAGGGAATTCAGCTATGAATTGAAAGGAGCTATGAAGAGCAAACAGGAAGGCAGGAGGGCAATACGAAAGGGTCAAAGTGCATCTGTGGATTGCACTTCTTTAGTTGATGGCCGGGGATAGAGTTATAACCTGCCTGCGTTGTATACCACAGCTGGGGACTCTTCTCCCGGTTCATAGTTCATAACACAAAGAAATGTTTTCCCGCTGATAAGACTCGGATATTGGACGTGTTGATCTTAGTAACGCTGTAATGAGGCACCACGAGGGAGGGTGGTGGAGGTGGACACTGTTTAATAATAGATGAGAGCCACTCTCCTTAATGAAAACTCAACAGGCCGTGGGAAGCCTGTGAAAAAGAGAACAGAGTTATAAATGGGGCCTGGTGCTTGGGGTGAATGTCAGACAGACCTGTGGCCACCAACAGTGGTGCAGAAAGGTGGCCTCTTTCTTCACTTTTCTCTTTAGTTGTCAAGACATTGTCCCTCTGGACACTCAGTGACAGTCTCTAGGACAATAAGCACATATTTGGGGAAGGAAAAATTTAAGCCTAGAAATAGATAAATAGAGAGGTGATAGATACATACATATATGCATACATACATATAGATGACTTACAGATCTTAGTACTGAAAACTTTATTTTTACTGAAAAATAACTACTCTTCACATAATTTCAAGGTCAGTGGCTGAATGTTATAGTTGATAAAAGAATAAACTCTAAGTCAAACATGAAAGCATGGGCTTGAGCTAGTCACCTCTTGAAGAAGACAGAGGTAAGACCGAAAAACAAGGGCAGGATGTGGCCTGTCTGTCAGTGGAATTCACACCTCACAGCATTTAACACCCTTCCTGTCTTCTCACATGTAGATCAGATAAACTCCAAGGACTTGGAAAGTTCTAGTTTAATATAGCTCTGATTACGACTAGAATGGGGTAACAGGCCACCTATATCCAATAGATTCTAGTTTTCAATACTTTTAATGGCTTGAAATATAAGCTAACTTACAGCAATGCCCCCACAGACTCGTAAGGCAGCCAGATTGTTTGAAAAAAAAAAAAAAAAAAGAACACTTTTGTCCAACTAAAATACGTTTCAAAAGTGCTGAGTAGGCCAAACCTTAGAAACTTAAGTCCTAAATATACACGGAAGTTACCTTAAAAGGTCATTTGACTCATTCTTTGCACGTAGCCAAAATTATATGCAGAGATTTAGAGAACAAAATGTGTGCTATATTCTTTATAATCTCTAGGAAATTAAATTCCACACCCATTTTTGGTAATGAGCTCTGATGACTCACAGGCTTCTTGGAATTCCCAAAGATTATAGAAAGGGAACTTGAGGGACCCTGTCTAAGTTACAGATGAAAGTCCATTCCATGGTGGATGGAGTCACCTGGGAAAGCATTAAGATAGACCTCTGGGAACCTGAAACTGGAGATCTGACATCCGTCAGTAGACTATTCCTAGCTCTGCAGAACGTTGCTCCCATGGGCTGCCTTTATCTTCATCTACTTTAACTTATAAACGGGAGTGTAATTGGGTTGAATGGTTCACATGGTGCACTGGTAACAAACCCCAGCACATCTACAGCTTTCTTCCCTGGGTTGTCGTCACACTAGACTTAAATAAAACAGAAACAGGCATCAGTCCTCCTGTTTCCAAGGGACTAACCTTTCACAGCCACTAGGAACAGTTATTAGTTAGGTTGACTGAATCAGTGTGTCTGTTGCACACCTTTGCAGCTTCCTGATGGGTCCCTGGGTCCATTGAATAAGTTCTAGCTAGTTTGTCAACACCTATGCATTCTATTTCATACAGTATAAAGCAGGCGTCAATAACCCTCTTAATCTGAATTTGTGGTGTAGAGGACAGTATGAAGGTAGTTGGCTTCTTTTTTGTAGGACAACAGAAGCATTTTTCCAGTTCTATGTTTAAAATTTTACTTCTAGGGATTCCCATAACCTCGAGTACTCAAGCAAGCTAAGCCACAGACCATTCTGAGATCTCACTCTTTCCATCCAGTCCCTCCTTCCTGCTGCTTGGATATTTTTGTTTAATGAGAAAGGAGCGGAGCTTTGTGTGTGCAGAGAGTTGTTTGTGGCTCCTTGGTCTGTCCCCATAGAAACAGGACTACTGCATAGGATTTCCCAGCTTTTTGTTGAAGACACTATTTTGGGTAGACCTATTTCCTCCAATCTCACACACTGCTAATAGCAGATCCCATATTTGGACTTTAAGATTATAAGGACATCTCAAGAGAAGCCCTATGCTGCCCAGAAAGTCACCGTGAATGACAAGACTGTGCAGTAAGGCCCCTGGAACAGGCATGTGCCCTGTGTAAGGGTTTCTCCTCACAGCCATTGTCCTCATGGTCTCCCGCTCCTGCTCTCTCTGTGAGCAAGGACAGAGGAGATGGGGATCTTACCAAACCAAGAAATCACTTTAATTTTCTGCTTGTTTGTTTGCTGGGATGAGTGACTAGAGCTTTTGTGGAGCTTTTATAAACACATGGTTAAACAAAACATCGCATTATTCATGGTATAGCTTTTAAAGAATTTTAAATTGTTGAGATGAAGTGGATGTTTAAAAGCCTCATACAAATATGACACATGAATTATACAAATGCCAACATTCTAATGAGGAAAGAATAAAAAATATGGCAAAAGGAGCCAATTATTTGTCTATTAAGTAATATTTGTGGTCCCGAACAAGACCCAAACTCTAATCTCACATCTTCAGTGTTCAGAGGAAACATTTTTTTAAAATTAAAGTGTAGCTGCACTTTAATAAAAATATTGTTATGAAGAGTGTCCTTGGGAAACAACAGCTGCATGTTTATATATAGATGTTACGTTTTGTTTTCTGACTTCAAACTATTTTGATTTGTAAATTATTCTCAAAATCTGGGGGATTATATAATTCTAACATTACAAACAAATTTTTCCAGGGCTGGAGAGATGGCTCAAAGGTTAAGAGCACTGGCTGCTCTTCCAGAGGTCCTAAGTTCAATTCCCAGCAACCAAATGGTAGCTCACAACCATCTATAATAAGAGCTGGTGCCCTTTTCTGTGTATTTATAATAAATAAACCTTTGGAAAAACATGTTTATTTTCTTTTGGAGTTTGCTTTGTTTTTTAGTAAGTTTTAAAGCCATGTTAACAGAAAGTGCTTTCTTTAAAAGGCCGAGGCTGGTTGCTGATGGCAAATAATTCACTCTAGTACGTCTTACCTGCTCGGCCCTGTGCTCAGCACACCTCATGCATTGGCCTCTTCAGTCCTTGTGATGCCAAGACCATCTACCTCACTCCATGACCTCTGTCCCTGGCCACAGATGTTAACATCACCCCCACCCTACAAAGAATCCAGCTGAAGGGGAAAGAGAAACTTGCTGAAGTCAGTAGTAACTGAGAAGAAGGAACAGGATTCGTGGTTGTATGTTTGACTTCAGCTGTGAGCACAAATGTCTTTTCCCATTCTTAAATCTTCTCCCTCTCCATCACTGTATCTCAAGGTTAGCACACATCCTGCCTTCACCCAGTCAACAGAATGCAATGCTACTAAAAATTTAAAAACTGGTTAAGGCATGCCCCCAGCCCTTTTAGATTTTACCTATTTGATAGTTTTATGCCTCATTTACAGTTTGCCTCAGTCCTGTATGCTAGCATAAATGTCATATCAAATGAGGGGTTTTTATCGTCTTCATCCATGAAGAACTAGAGTAGACATGAAGAATTCCATAAGCCCTTGAAATTGTATGCTGAATTATGCATCTGTGTTCATTCTGTGAAGGATGAAGATTCAGGTTCAGCCTGCTCCAACTTCACAACATTGCTTTCCAGTTCTTAGGTTAAGTGCAGTGCATTTTCCTCATGCTGTATCTGTTGTGAGTCTTTACATAACCCCTGGCATGAGCCTGAAAGTCTAAGCAAGATCTTCACGTTGTCCACCTTAAAACAACTCCAGTAGGTTTCCATGGTACTTCTTAAAAATATAAAATACTATGGCCTACAGAATTTTTTTCCTCTTCTTCCTCTAGTCTCAGAGCCACCCAGGTCCTCCATGGTGCCTGTACAGTCTCGACTAATTTCTGCCTCAGAGTCTTTGCATCTGCTCTCTGTCCTGTTGCTGGTTTTCCCCACACACCTCACACCTCTTATTTTATTCAGATCTCTGTTTAAGCATCAAAGATGCGTTGACTATTCATTGAATTTCTATACTCATTATATTCTCCCTGTTTCCTGTCTCTCTGTCTTTGTCTCTCTCTGTCTCTGTTTCTCTCTCTCTCTCTCTCTCTCTCTCTCTCTCTCTCTCTCTTTCTCTCTCTCTGTCTTTCACACACACACACACACACACACACACTTCACTTCTATTTATTGTTTCTATCTTCTTCCGGAAAGTTTATGAGATCAGAGAGTGTCTCGTTCACCAAGTATGCAGTGTTTGTAATAGGTTTCAACACACGCTCAAAGCCTCATTGTGAAACAAATGAACGAATCAGTCCTGAAAAGGGTAAGTTGCTCTTTCAAATAGCTAAGAGCTCCTAGAGGCCGCATCTGAACCCAAGCAACCCAACGTTCGGTGCAGAATGCTGTCTACTACACTGATGTTACAGGCATCCCCCTCCTGCGGGTTGAACTTTGATGTATGCACAAAAGGAGATGTGGGAAGCAGAAAATGAAAGGTTTGGTTTTTTCCATCCCTAACTTGCTTAGACGTGGGCTGATTACTCAGGAGAACTAAAGTCAGACTGAAACTTAGTGGACCCGACAGATGCTGGTTGAAACTGCGCTCGGATTATTACTCAATTTAAAATTATTCCAAACTTTAAAGACTGTTGGGCTGCGGGAATCTTTTTCTCCTGCCTTCGTTTATTCTCTTGTGAATGTTGGTGCCTCCAGGCAGGATGCAGACGAAACAGTTTAGCCACGCAGGTCATTCTTCTCTCTTTGGCACCCAAACTTCTTTCCCTCTCTGCCTTCCCGTGTCTTGCATTCCACTTTGGGAACTCTACTTGAAAGGCCAAACATGTAAATTCCATTAGAGAAAGGACTCCCATAGAATGGTGGAGAACATTGACCCAAGCTCCCTCTCATGCCAGTAAGTGTCAAAATAACTCTCCAGGCAACTGCAGCAGAGGAGAAGTGGTCCCGTGACCATGCAGCACCAAGCTTACAACACTAAGGGTTGAGCCTCGGGGCCCCTCTGGGATCCTAACCCAGCTAGTCTGAGCTGCACGCCTGGCATTGCTAACAAGTTCCTGGCAATGGCAGTCCACTCTAAGTAGTGTGGTACCAAGTGTATTCTGTCCATCCTGTAAGAAATTACCTGCTGCAGCTCAGTTTTAGACAGAAAGTTTTAGAACATGAAGACACGGCTATCTTGGCATCCCTCCTGTCAGCAGCTTCCTAAGTTGCAGGAAGGAGAACTAAAAACTCCAGATGCAGATATGCAGAGACAGGCTAACTAAGGACTAGTTGACACAGAATCTTAAACCAACTTGGTCCAGTTTTGAGCAGTGTTGCAGGACCACAAAGCAATTAATGACTTTCAAAAAGCAGATTTTTCAAATCATTAAAAAGCGTATTGACTCAGATTTTGAATACAGACTTTATTTTTTTTTTCTCTTTTATTCGCTGACTAACATCTCCAGAAATAAAGCAGCGATCTTTGCTGGAGTTGAAAGGTATCATCTTTTGTGTTCTTAACAAAATGAATTTTTTTCCTTTCACATTTTCCTTGAACTGTTTTACTCACAAGCATCATCTGAATGCTTCTCCAAGTATTTAAGAGATGAAATACAGTTCCTCCTCTCTCACTCTCAATTCCTTTGCAGAAGAAAAGGAATGTGATTTTGAAGTACCTTTAATAATTCATAACCATGTCTATTTTTAACCATGTTACATTTTTGCTTTGTCTTGTTTTGTTGGTATGACTATTTGTTGGAGACAGGTTCTCCACGTGTTGCTCATGCTGACCTTGAACTTACAGTCCTGCTTTGGGCTCCTGAGTTCTGGCATGTGAACTATGTACCACTATTCCTAGATAGCCACACATAATGGTAAAGTAGGGACAAGATCGTCCCTCTTAGAGCATGTGAGGGTAAAAGTCACAAATTCAAGGTGAGAAACACTGGTACCTGGCATAAAGGATTCACACTTTCGTTGGCTAAGCCCAAACAAAGTACAGAGTTAAAATATCTGCTGTTTCCTCTGCCACAACCAAATACCAGCTACCACTGTATACCAAAGGATTTCCTGACTCGGGGGCGGGGGGACAAATAGAATTGGAAAGGTGAAAATGACGGACCCTTGCCATCCCGAACCTAGGTGGGTCAGATTGAACAAGTTATGAGTGTGGCTTGGAACATTCTTTCCCTTTGTGAAACAGACAGAATAATGAAGACAGCTCCCAGAGTTCATAGCAGTTAAACTAACTGTCTTGATCCAGGACCAGCTTATTCATGATTAGTTGTCAAAGGAAATGAGTCATCTTATGTGCTTATCAGGGCTAAATATTCAGTTTGGGATCAACGGTAAAAATCTTTGGCATAATCCTGGGAATGTGTCCTTGGACCAGTAGTGATTAAGAAGGCCCTGGATGCTTTCCCCTCACCATTTTAAACGTGGATACATTGGGTACTATGAACCCGCACTTAGACCCAGAGGAAGACCTGAAGCTATCTGACTCTTCCTTTCTCACAACACTGAAAAATTGTAATGATGCTCCTTATTCTCAACAGATGCATCTTGGATGTGCTTTTTCTCCCAGGCATTCCTCTCTCGAATAGTTTACATAAAAATAAACTGGATCAGGGTGTCTTGCCCAAATAAGAAACTTCTTTGAGCCAAACCACACTTCAATGTTTGTGTTGCACACCTGGGGTGGTCTCATTTCTGGTTTCATTCTTTTTGTACTTTTAGAGACAGGCGGAAGGCTGGATAACAATGATTTATATGTTTGTATTGAATCTCTCCAACATGTCTTCCCTACCTGACATTGTCATAGATTCGGTCCTCAACACATTCTAAAAATTGCCCATCCCTACCAGACCAATAGAATGTAGAATCATTCAGGTGATGGGGCTTGACTTGGGTCTTCTGCTGCTAACATCTCAATACTGTTAATAACTCTAATAGTGTATGCTTTGGATGCCATTCTCTCAGCTGACCCCTTCTACCTTACTGGGTGTCTGCTCTAAGACTTCAGTTGGCTTTCCCCCACTGGAAACATCTTTGACTTAGCCTAGTACCATGTTGCTCAAGATTAATGAGATTCTGAGAGTTCAAGTTCACTCATCAATCAATTTGGGGATAAGTTTGGAATGTGGTTGCCGTCTTTTACAGTAGGAGAAAAGGTTCTCTATGGACACATTTTGCCCAGTTACAGGTGGTAAAGCAGTTACTTTCTTTTGCATGTGGATCTTCTATTGTAGCTCAATTTGGGTCATACTTGGACCAACATGGCATGACTACCAACATTCAGTTCTCACCATTTGAGGTATAAAAGTTAAGTAAATGGCAATAGACTTTGAAGTCCTTTCAGTGAGACTTCTGTGCTACATACTGTGGGTTTTAGCAGAAAGATGTATTTTGATGGCTTGAATGAGGACAGCCTCATAGACTCGTATATTTGAATGCTTGATTCCCAGTTGGTGGAACTTTTTGGAAGAGATTTGGAGCTGTATGTAGCCTTTGTTGTGTCATCTATGATGGGGCTTGAGGTTTCAAAAGCCCATGATGCTTTTCCTAGTTAATGTTCTCTCTCTCTCTCTCTCTCTCTCTCTCTCTCTCTCTCTCTCTCTCTCCTTCTTTGTTTTACTGTGGTTGTTTTCTCATTATGTAAGCTCTCTGATACTGCTCCAGTGGCATTCTTGCCTGTAGCTTTGCTGTCTGCCATGATAGTCATGAACTCACCTTCTGAAACTGTAAGCCCTCATTACTGCTGTAGTTTCCCTTGATTGTGGTGTCTTAGCACTGCAATAAGAAAGTAACTAGGACATAATTCTTAAAGAAAATTCTCGAATTTACTTGTCACTGTAACCCGTATATCAATAATGACTCCAGGAGAACAAAAGAAAATAAAGGTTTAGTATTTATATTTAAAAGCTCCAGAAATTGTGTTCCCACCTGTCCATCAATCTATCTGTCATCCCAGTCACATTTTAACTTTCTCCCCTAATATGAGAATTCATATGATTATCTATTAAATGCTACAATAATTATCACCTCAACAACAAAATTCCTCCATCACTGTGAATGTTTAATTAAGACAATTTAAAATCTGACTTGCACACACAAAATGAGCATGCGCCAAAGAATTTATGCAACTCATTTGTTAGTAAAGAAGCCAAAAATAAAGCCAGTTTAAAGACTCTTTTAGCATCTGAATATTTATAGGCTAGCCATTTCATAAATGTTCAAGTAAGATTGTTCTGTTAGATACCAGTATTCAGAGCAATAGACTGTAACCTTTGGGGTTATCTCTTTACTAGCCAAAAATTATGTGTATCTCTATCAGATATAATCCTCTAAGTTCATGTGAAACATCACTAACTCTTTGACTTTTGATTATTAATAAATAAAACAAAATATATTTCCCCCTATATGTAATAACGCAGGACTTAGTCTATGTATTCATATAATGACAAAAGTAAATAATACACCTTTAATCCCAGCACTTGGGAGGGAGAGGTAAACAGATCTCTGTGAGTTTAAGACCAGCCTGGTCTACAGAGCTAGTTCCAGGACAGGCTCCAAAACCACAGAGAAACCCTGTCTCGAAGAAACAAAAACAAGAAAACAAAAAAAAGTAAATAATATCCACTATCTTGTCTTGTTCTAGTGTTTTAATACTTTTCCATTCTTCAGACAAATAAATTATATAATTCTAAAAGGATTTACTTAAAGGTAACATATATCCAACATAAATATATATTTTCCTTATTAGGATAGGTTTTGACTAAATAACACTACTATAATTGAGATATCAGGAACAGATACTGTGTGGAAAACCAGTATTAGCCACAATGGGTTTATTATTTTTTTTAGTTTTTTTTTTTCAAGACAGGGTTTCTCTGTGGCTTTGGAGCCTGTCCTGGCACTAGCTCTTGTAGACCAGGCTGGCCTCGAACTCACAGAGATCTGCCTGCCTCTGCCTCCCAAGTGCTGGGATTAAGGCGTGTGCCACCACTGCCCGGCTAGCCACAATGTTTTTATAAGAACTACATACAGATTGCATTCGTGTTCCTTGATATAATGTCAAAGGCCAACTTGAGTCCATTTTGCTTATACTCAAGAAACTAGAAGAAATTAAAGAAACCTCCCCCAAAGACAGGATTCTAATAAATAACAAAGACAAGACCAGAATCCAAGTCCCAGATAAATGATATTTTGGCTGCATGTTGTTATACAAGACATCAAAGCTATAAAATTTGTTTTATATTTTGAAAACACTAAAATATTTTTTGTCTCTTTTAACAAGGAAGTACTCTTCATTGCAAAAGAGACAAGTTGAGCAGGGACCTGAACAATGAACAGTCAGAGAAAGAACTCCTTTCCATTGGATAGAGTATCTCAAAGCTTCCATCCTCTCTACTGCATTTAGTCTCAAGAATAATCGAAGAGGGCTGTGTTGCAGACGGTAGGAAAGGGTGGTGAGGATAAAGTAAGGAATGATGTGTTACCTAACATGTTATCCTGATTTTTGCTTATTTCTTCTTTCAAATTGGGAGCATAAACTTGAAAATGCTGTGAGTGACCCCGTTTTAGAAAGCTATTGGCCCGGAGTGTTAATGTTTCTCTGAGTAAAACAAACAGTCATGGTGGATCCGAGTGTACACAAGCAAAGCTGGAAAACACACACAAGGAGACAGAGCAAATGACTTCCTTCTTAGGGAAGAAGCCTTCCAGCGCTCCACACCACACTGTGCCTTTCCGCTGTCAGGATTTTGCTCCTTTGAATGTGGTTTTCCTACGAAAAGCACTTAAAGCGATTCATTGCAGGCTGGCAACATCTCACAAGTTGAATGTTCCCGTGGGAGTTTGTATTGTCCAGGCGTCAAAGCCTTAGGCTTTAAGTGTGTGTTTGAGAGCTAGAACAGGGTTTATTTCTTAATCTCTGAAATAACTTTTTTCTAGCCATACTCTACCATCAAGATTTTTAAGGTTGGCTATCAGGATGGAGTACTTCTTTCTCTGTTGGTAACCAGAAGTAGATTAACACTGACCAGGCTTACTTAGCCCTAAGTATTATGGGAGTTCATATTTAAAGAAAAATCTAATCATAAACAGGAACATGAAGAGAGTTTGAAGAGCTTCGCTTATTAGTTCCATTTTGCCAACTCTTTCATTGACCAACTTGTCCCAGCTCATCGACCCCAGAACTAAGGTTCTAAATCAGATCTTTCTTTATGTGCCAGACATTGTGTGCTGATCGAAATCATAGACAGTCATTTCCAATAACCAAACAGTTCCTACTGTATCTTCATTTAAAAGCAATGTGACCACAATTATGAGGGATGTGTTCTGCAGTGACCACGGAGAGTTTTCGTTTCTCTGCATAGCAAATTTTACAGCAGAGGACATTTACTCTTACAGACACCCATGTGCACACTTAAAAGATGTTAGAAGTCACAGTGACGGCATATATTTTGTGTCATTTAACTTACCATTGTCCAATCAGTTTGGGAAAGCATACAGTAAGCATATAACTGGACACATTGCAGTTGATAATTTTTTCTGCTGTAATTATGCATGTTCATTATTTTTCTAATGACAAAGATAACATCTAATTTTTAATATTTCTGTTTTTTTATTAGTGTATATGTAGATGCATCTTAGAAACTGAAAATATTTCATAGTTGCCAACTTGTATTCCCAAATCTCTGCTCAACTGTTAACAACTGTGAACTCTTCAAATTTTCTCAAACCTGTGCTGGACCTTGGTCATAGGCAGAATGAAACCTTAGGTTACTTTCTCTTTCATAACCCATCTTATTCACTTAAAATATATACTGAGCAGTTTTTATAGTTGACTATGTTATTAGAATCAGGAATATTTCCCTCTTGCTGTGCATGGTTTATTAGAGAGCTCTTGGCAATTGCCAAGGAATAAGCACCATTATTGTATCCCTAGGATTATTTTGCCATCCTTTTCATGGTTAAAGGTATACTTAGGAGGCTTCAACAACATGGCTGCCTAAATAAGAACTGGCCAAAGATCACACTGACAGGCATGCTAACATGGTAGGGGGTTATCTCACAGAACCCCAACTTAGACAGGGAACTACAGGCGTGTAAGGAATGCTGAGAGTAGGAGAAAATATAATTCCTCAAGAAAGATTTCCCAAATTATCTGATAAGTTCTTAGTCCCAAAATCATATATGTAGACGAGAATATTTATTATATATTTGAGAGAGAGAGAGAGGGAGAGAAACACAGAGAGAGAGAGTAAAGATATGGAAGAAAGGGACCGAGGCCCGGAAATTGAGAAGGGTACATGGGGAGGACTGGAGAAAGCAAAAGGAAAGTGAAAATAATATAATTATATTTTAACTTCCAGCAATACAAAAATTTAAATGATAGAGTAAATTATGGTTCAACATGACTTTGCAAACACCTTTCTCAGTGTTTTACTTCCTTCTGTCCTGCAGCTATCTGGATAGAATGTAATGAAAGAGTACACATCACATTAATCTACTCAACCACTGGCCAGTCTGCCATGAGGCTGTGTTTCTGCAAGGCTGCAGCTGTGACAGATAATGGTCTTTTAGGAAGGGTTATCCTGTAACTCTGCTGTTTATGAAGAACTTCGCAAATAAGAAAAAAAAATGCCAGTCACACATAGTGGGCATTTGTTTAGTAGTGAAAATTATATTGGATTTTGAAAATCAGACAGCGCCTATGCTTGTGTGACAGGTATTGTGCTGCACCATGCCCTCCTTTCCTCAAGGTCAGCCTATTTCCTAAGGCAGACAATGTGGCCTTGGGCAAGTTAGACTCCTGGGTGTCTCTATCAGATTGCATGCTAATTTAATGCCACATGAATTTTAATTATTCGCATTTCAGTTGTCTTATATTTGTGTTTTCTATTTAGAATGGGAAGTACTTTGGTTGTCATATTTTAGGTCCCAAGTACATGTTGTTTGCTGCAGTATGCATGGTACTGTTTGAGGTCTTACCAGATATTTATAGAAGCAGACTGTGCAACTACTGATCTGAAAGTGTGTGTGTGTGTGTGTGTGTGTGTGTGTGTGTGTGTGAGAGAGAGAGAGAGAGCATTTTGCCTCCATCCATGTATTTGGGACATGTTCGTGTCTAGTGCATGTGGACACCAGAAGAGGTTATCAGATCCCCTAAAATTGAACTTACATAAGGTTGTGAGCCATGATGTGGGTACTGGGAACCTAACTTGAGTCTTTCACAAGACCAGCAAGTATTCTTAACTGCTGGTCAATCTCTCCAGCCCCAAGTACTTTCTTAAAACTTGTAGAATCTAGAGTCCTATGTCAAGAAAAGAGAACTACACCAAGCGACTGGGCTTCCTGCTGTAGCAGTTCAACGTTAGCAGAATAACACCACTGTTTAGAGGGCTGACTACATTCCTGAAAGAACACTCTTAACACAATATTGCAACTGAGATGTCAATATCAAACGCCGCTCTCAGACAGCAAACTTATTTCCTCCCATTCTCATCACTAAAGTGAAAGAAGAAGAAAACATTTAAGGTCATGAAAATGCTGCACAGCGTCACGTCCAGGGCGTCAGGTAGGGAGTTGGCACAGTTGTCGGGTTTGTATTCAAAAACCTGCTTTCTTCCCCCCACCCCATCTATCTCTCTCCTTCTTTCTCTCTCTCTTTCTATCTCTAATCATGGTATGTGTGTACATGCACAGATCTGTGTGTAACACCCAGAGATTACCATCAGAGGTATTCTCTGTCGTTTTTGAGGCAGGGTCTCTCACTGAGGCTGGAGCTCACAGGTTCGTTTAGACCAGTTTGCCAGCAAGCTCCAGATGCCTCCTGATTCTTCCTTCCCAGCACTGGGATTAACAAAAATGCACAGAACTGCACAGCTTTTTATGTGGCTTCTCAGGATTGAAACTCAGGTCCGCATGCTTTCGTAGTGTTTTATCTATTGAAACATTTGCCCTGCCCCCTTAAGGCATCTTTAAAGCCACTATTTATTGAATATCTATTTTCTAGATGCATCCATGCAGGTACTTCTCAGTTGATATTCATTATCCCACATGAAACAAACAGTCCCAGCCTATTTAAGACTCAAATAGTAAAGGCACGCAGCATCGAACCAAAGGTGCTAGAGCTGAGTTCAAACTCCTACCACTGCCATCAAAGGCTGTGGATTTATTTTTCATTTCAAAGGGAACATGAATAAGAATACTAAGGCATCCTAAAATAGATCATGCCGGCTGGGCGCAGAGGGTAAGGTCTGTATTTCTGGTGGGCCACCATGGACCTAACTGCCCTGACCTATGAGAGCATCATAAGAAATGGAGCCTCAACCACGGCCTGTGGCTTCCCAGGGCAAACAGTCAGTTTTTTCCTTCCCGAGGGAATAGGAAGCTATTTTTCAGAAGAAAGCTTTGGTAAAACGAGATTTATCTGGAATCCTAAAGAGCTCTCTTGACTATTTTTGGCTTTTCTGGGATACCCAGAATTGACCTTATATGATATAGAAATTTTCTGCCAGGATTTTATGTTTATTATTTTTTTATGTGGAATGCCGTTATGGGTTTCAGGCAAGAGTAACCCTTTTGAGGTCTTTTGTTGACTTGGCTATGTGTTCATTCATTTACTCTTCTGATTAAGCTAAGTCTATAAAGTATCAGATACTGATACAATGGCATCAGTATGCTTCCAAGTGGAGGAGACGTGTAAACAGTCACAGTGCAGTAATTGTTCTAGGGATGCTCATGTGTCTGAGGTTCCACCCAAAGTGGTCCTAGGGAGGCCACAGCTAAAATAGAGACTTGAGGAGAGTAGAACACTGTCCTTAGCAAACCTTTCCCTCGGGAACCATACTCCCCTGGCTGGTCTGTCTTGCAAATCCCAAACTGGGTGAGGTGTAGATTTAGGACATCCTTTCAGAGAACTCTCTCCTCGCCCCTTCTGGCTTGTTTCCATGGAGCACCCAGTAGGAGTCTCACTGATTTTGGTTATTAAGGGTTTGGGGATTCTTTGTTTTGAGCTTATTTGCTTTTGTCTTGTTTGTTTCTGTGTTTGTTCGAGACAAAATATCTTTACATAGCAGCCCACGTGTTCCATGACCCCACAATCTTCCTGCCTCTGCCTCATGGTACTAGGACTGCAGGTATAAGCAGTGCAATGGGCTCGTGGTACTTTTTTTGCCCACGGACCCATTTTATTTCTCTTAATATCGTCAGATTCCCAAAGAACCTGCATTCTTCAAATAGAGACAGGTCCCTGGGCAGATGGCAGAGTCCCAGAACTGAACCATGCCAGGAAGAACCCTGCTTGTGTTTCACTCTTTCCAGTTCTACCAGCCCCATGCTATGAACAGGAAGGGCAGTTTCTCGTCTGACCTCGGGGCCCTTGCTAGTCTTTCTCCATTTAAACCAATCTCAGTTTGCAGAGAAGAAACTATTCTGTTTATTCACCTGAGTTTTTGAAAAATTAACCAAAAGGAAGCTGAGTCACCCACATTTGGTACCCCGTCTTCCTGGATACTCAGTCCAGTGTTCAGATGAAACAACTACATAATAAAGATTTAATCATAGTGGCAGACCAGTTGCTTTGCTAACTTGCTGGAGTATGCCTTCTTAAGGAAACTTTAGCTGCATTTGACAGCAATGAATGTATAATAGGTATGGGTTCTCTTGTTTATGCTTTGATAATCCAGGAGATAGGTATATGCTCACCTGTTACTTCTCTATAAGATTTAAATTTCTAAAGCAACAAGAATGAATGCCACCCTGTAGCTACCTACATACTGCTACCTAGCCCTCCTTTTTAGTGCGAAATTCATTTTGGTTACAGAATATGTTTGTTTATAAAATTGGAGCATTGTTTACCCTGTTTACTCTAGAGGCAGAGACCCATGAGCTGATATCAGTTGATTTTTGTCTAATGGAGGCATGGAAAAACTGAAGGCCCTAGTATAGGACAGGGCGAGACAAGTAGAGTAGCAGGTGACATAGGCCTACCCATCCCCGCTTTCCAACAGGAAGCCAAAGCATTAGTTCTGAGTGAGGCAGCTGCGTGGCTGAGGGAATGCTTCAGGAAATCTCCATATTGATTTTCAATATCCTAGATATAAACTAGATCTCTTTCCTTGCTGTTATGCCATTACCTGCCTGAAAAAACAGGGCATCATTTGATCAATGGTTTTGCTATTATAACCCTCAGTTTTGATTAGTCCTCATTATGGCTGAATAAAAATGATTTGGGGACATTCTAAGGACATTTTTCTTAGAATGACTTCTTTCCTTTGAGAGAATTCAAGCCTTACCCATTTTATTTTTCTAAAGCACAATTATGAGTAATGTTTATGTTACTGGTACCAATAAGTTCCACATTTAAAAATTTTAATGCTCACATACTATAACCTAAGTTGCACTAATAAATTTCATATTCTGGTATGATTTCAGAACTATGCGCAGTGGCTATAAAAATGTTGCCACTGTCCAGGTCTGTGTCCTTGAACTGTACTGAATTCATTTACACATAAAATGAAATGCAGTTACTATGATACTGAGGCTTCTGGGATGGGTTAAAAAGCACTAAAACGCCTAACATGACGTTGCAAACATGGTGATTTTTTTCTTCCTTCCATCTACAGCACCACACTGTCAGGAGCTCAGGGAAAATCATTAACCTCATTCAACCTTGCTTCAGTTATTTCCCTAATAAGGCATTGGAATCACCTCTAAGTCTGCTTTAAACAAACTCTAGACTTTGTATCTATGAACATGTTGATGGTAATGCAATGCCATACAAAGGAATACCCATGACTATGCGTGTTCATGCTTTGTATGGTGATTGTTTTTCCTCCCAAACAGAAGACAGATGATAATGGCATGTTAAGCAAGCCGTTAAGATCACATTTGTCTTATTTATTCTTTATACAACGGAGATGAAGAAGATAGGACATGCACATATATTTTCAGAAGAAAATGGGATAAGCTCAGTGGGAGACCTTGGTCTTAAGTAGAATGGATAGAGATTAGTTTGCTGTTCTCACAACATCAGTTGCTCGACCACTTTAATACTTGCTTGGGATGAGGGAGCCTTCTATTGGAACACACCTATCTTGTTTTATAAGATTGTCCCAATTTTATCATTGTACTGAGTCAACCTGTAATAATGTTAGGAGCCCTAAAATTCTAATATAATTCAGAATCCTTAGGAGGATGGAGTAAGGGAGAGATGCTGCATGCTTGTGTCTGCTCACATTGCATTGCATACAGAAGTAAGTAGAGACTGCTTTGCATTTTTCTTTCTGAGAAAAGGCTTGGAAGATACAGGAAACCAGCTTGTAGTGTGTGTGTGTGTGTGTGTGTGTGTGTGTGTGTGTGTGCTCACATTTTATCATGTCATTTTGGTCCAAAGTACTTACGTAAAAACATATGACCTTGTCTGATGACAGATAACATTGAAAAAAAAATAAATCAACCTAACTGTGCTCCTGGTAATATGGGAATGACAGTTTCAGTGCTTAGTTCTGGTAGTCTAGGATTGTAAATGCACTTCAAGGTACTGTTAAACAGGTTTGGGAATCTCTTTTCTATAAGAAATCCAGATACATTTGACCTTTGGATTTCACCAACTCTGCTTCCCTTTTCCACAGCTTGGTAGGACTGTGTTCCTAACCATTTTTTGGCTTCCCGTCTTTTTCCTTGTCTAGCATCACTATGTACTGCTGGCGCATAAGGCTAAAAGAAAGGGCAGAATTAGAAAGTTTAAGATCTTTCTGTTCAAATGGACTCAGCTGATAAAGATAAGCCAGCAGGCACAGGGTAAACAGGTGTGCACCCACGCATGTTGAGGAAGAGAAGATAATCGTGTTGCCGTTTGAATTGAATTATGTGCAAAGCGAGGGGTAAATGCAGAGTCACGACTTACAGCCTCAGAGTTCAAAGTCATTTAATGAAAACCAGAGCCTTTCACCATCCTCAGAAGGTGTTTCCTCGGTTGCCAATTGAATGTGGTCCTGCAAAGATAATCACACAGAGCCAGCCTGTGACCTTTGGGAATGCATGAAAAGTTTGGAAGTGAAATATTTCTATTTTGACCAAGTTTCTACAGGACATCTTTCTATAAAAACCACCATAGAAGAAAATAACCAATTTTTAATGCAAAACTTGCCCTCCTCAATGTCATTAACTAATGTAAGATTCCACTAATGTATACGATATGGTATCAGTCTTTGCTCTGCCATGTGTTTAAATGGTGCATGGAACTGATGATAAAATGCTAATCAGGGAAAACTCTTGTGTGTCTGTGTTTTAACTATGTTATTTTATGAATTTCCTGTAGAAAACGAAGTTAGATGTAGACTAGACCATCCACTGTTTCTTCTATACTGGCAATATAATGTTGGTGAAATGGCACCTTTTATAATTTCATATTTTCATTAATTTTCATATTAAAAAAGTCTCATTTGTCAGACATAAAGCTCACTAGATAGATGGCACTTGGTTCTTTTCATTGTTCTTACAGCATGCACACACTGTAGATTTTATCAGCCTCATTCTCTATGAAGGAAACTGAAGCTTGGAGCCAAGATTTGAACCCTGGCCTGCAGGACTAAAAGCTGGTGCATCAGTTCTCTGTACTCCTCAGAGACATGTTTTAAGCCTGTTATTTGTATTGTATATACACTAGAGCAATGCTTGTGTTTGAGAACCCATGTTAGGTGGCCCACAAACATTAGTAATTCCAGCCATAGGAGATCCAATACCTCTAACCAGCATGGGCACACCCACTTATGGGCATATACCCCTCCCCCATCACATGCACACCTATACAAGTGATTGAAAATAAATATTTTAAAACATCATTTGCTTCCCCCCAAAATAACAAAGTATGTATTTTGTTCTATTACTTGAATTAGTTTTATTCATTGAATTTTGAATGTGGTTCTACAAGTAAGTTTACTGTGTCAGACCAGATATTTACCTAAATAACTCCTTTCTTTGAAAATACATCCATTAGATTCCAAAGTTAGCCAATTCTGGGACCTCTCATTTTAGTATGCTCCAATTTATTAATTTCTTCAGCCAATCATTTAACAGCCCAAACATAAAAGTGTGTGTGTTAATTGAGTTAGTAATTAGTAAAACAATGGCCATTTCTGCTTCACCTATGAAATTGTAAGCCACAGCCTTAAGGTATGGAAAACACTGAAAACAGATCTTTTCTATCTAGGTTTTTAGTTTACTCTGATATCACACGTGTGCCTGAAGTTTATGCTATTTCAGGGGAAATATCAGACAATGCACTCTTATATTCTACTCTTCTATTAAACTTTATTAAACACGGCCAACCTTATCTGTTGCTTTCAGTGACCCCTAGTTGTTTTATTCATTGGGACATTTGATCCAACAGGGAACCATGCAGGGTTTTTTTTTTTTTTAATGTAAAACTAAATTTCAGGGAAATTTTGCCTAAAGAATGGCAGGAAGGTCTGGCCTTGATAAGGCATTCCCATTAATTCTCATCATTTTAAAGTGTTTTCTTTATCAGTCACACTTCAGGCAAAAACTGATTCTATCATGGCTATGCCTCTACCATGGAAATGGAGAAAACATGGCTCCAACCAATGGCATGAAGTCGAAAACAGGTCTTGGGAATAACCTGAGCCTATGAAGCAGGTCTACACAGTTCATTCATTCAAAAGCCACTCTCCTTAAGATACGGCATTGGCATTTTAATGTCTTTAGCTCCACACCCTTTTCCGATTTAGAAACATTAGTTTATGTTTCTGAAGTTTCAGAGCCTGCTCTTTAAATAGCTTGGCATTCATTCCCTGCCCCCTTTTTATCAGCTCAGTACTTTCCCAGGGTAAATGATAAATAAAACTGGAGGTTTGGCTATAAATTTCTTTCTTTTTTTCTTTAGACAGAGATTTAATACACAGTGCCAGGACAGCGGTCACTATTAAATGGAAAGAGACGGGAGAGAAGACACTGATAGCCTGAATGTCTTCCTCCCTAAACCTAAGCAGTAATCTGGTAGAGAGAAGGAAGAGCCTAGATCATGAATGAGCCCCAAAATACCACACTCTCACTACTTGCTAGGTGATTAGAAGTTTTGGTCTGACCAAGAATTCCAGAGCTGAAAGGAAAGAAAAGCCATTGATAAATTGTGGGATTCTCACCTCTTCTTTACCCCAACCCTCTGCAGTGCACATTTCTTGCATGAAAATTATGCCTAATAATGTCTAAAAGCTTTTAGAGTTAGCAGTTTTTCTGGTCCCCATTTTTGGAGCATCAAGATGAAGTTCAGCCTTTTTGGTCACAGATACTAAAAACTGCAAACACAGTCAAATTTACTGAATTTATTACCCCTGCCTTCAAAAATGGAACATTCCTGTTAATGCTGCCTGAAACATAAATTAACTGCTCTGGAACAAAGTCTAGGTAGCCTTTTTGGGTGTGATAATTTGGGGTGGACATAAAGTTTTTACATGGCTTCAATGAATGAGAGCATGAGGGAGTCTTTAATCCCAGAGAAAGTGTATAACCAATGTAAATGCATGTCTATTTACAGTAAATAAGGCAGGGAGAGATGTGTCTGATAGAGAGAGGAAGAAAAGGAGGAAAGAGGAGAGAAAGAAGAGAAAGGGTGTGGCTTATGGTGCTAGGAGACAAAAAGATGTTCCATAGATAAGGTTCATGGCAAAAAGGAACAGGGGTGATCCATCAGTACATTATTAACAATGGCATCTGACTAACAAGACCCACTGGATGTCTTGATTAGACAAATGACTAATCCATTTGCTCTGGGAGGCTGAGATTGGTGCCACGCGTGGGTTGAAGTTAGAGGTGAGCTGAAGAGTAAGGCTCCATGAAATACTCGGGGTAAAAGATTTTGATAGCCTACAACAGGAAGAAATCGAAAGTCTCAGTGACACTGGGCCCAAACTTGGGAGCGGATGTAAGGCTAAAGAGATCACAAAGATAGCCTGTGTGCTGTGATGTTTGCACAGTTTTAAATATCACTACAAAGGATTGGATTTGAGTGAGTTGGATTTGAGACGGAGAAGTAGAATTGAGAGCTTACTGTAGAGATGTAAGGGAGGGCCGTTTGCAATCAGTACTGGCTGAAGCCAATAGGTCAGGCGTCATAACCTCTAGGAAGAATATACAGAAAGTACTGAAGGAGAACTTTGAGTATTGTTCTCGGAAATGCAGTTGGAGGATGACAAACTTAGAACAAGAAGAAAACTGACCAGAGATAGAAGAGCTGCCCCTTCTACCCTACAGAGGAATAGGGACAAAGATCTTTCAATGGCAGAGAAGAATATCTATGAGGAATGACAGAATTATATCCTTGTTATTCATAACCTGTCGTTCAGTATGTCAAAGCCACCTACATAGTGTTTGGGGTCACATAGACTTCAATGGGATGTTCCATTTTGGTTCTATTATTTACCAGCCTGGATTACTTACTTCCAGTCTTAATGACTCTTGATTCTCCACTGCCAAGTGTGATCTTCCTCTTCTTGTCTAAGTACATGTAGTTACAATAGTAGATCATTTCATGTATGTGTGTCTTATTTCTCCTACTAGATGGCACGATATGTTTCAGGGCCAAGGTTGTGCTTTATACACACATTCATTTCAGATTCAAAGTCTAGAAAAGGCTTTGCCCAAAGAAAGTGTTAAAAAATTATTTTACAAAGCAGAAACATGAAATCAATAACATACCTGGAGTGTAATAAAACAGTTACCTTCTCTGAAACACAACACCCCTTCTGGAACTGCATTCTGCATGGTAATGTGGAAGACAAAGCGCTCCTAGGCACCAACACACCAGGGTTCTTCTAAAGTAGTTCTGAGACCCAGGATCAAGTAACATATTAGAATGGCTATGATTGTAAATATTGTAGTCAAAGAAGGCATACATCTTACTACAGGGACTTACCTCAATGGTACAAAATGTTCTTAGCATCAGTGAGGCCCTAGGTTCAAGTATAGCACACAAAGAAGAAACAATGATTGTAAATGAGTATGTAAAATCTTACCAACTTAGGCATAATATTTTTTAAAAGAAGGAAGACATAAGGTTATTTGCCCACAGTGGTTCCAAATGGAAAATATTTGAAGTATGACAAAATTATAAGTTTTAATAAAGGTTGGAATGCATGCAGTTTATTTTTTTAATTGACCACATTACATTATTGTCAGGGGTCAGCTTCCATAAATACAGTGTTCTGTCTCCCATGAAGGTCCTAAGACTGTGCAGGGGAAAGGTTATGGAACACTAGGGCTTTCTATGAATGAGATGCAGCTTGGGATCAATACCTCTGTACTCTGGTCGGGATCCTTCCCTTGTTTACATACAGCCATCTGCTTTCAGTTCACTTGTTAATCCAGATGGCTCAAATATTAGGCTAAGGCAGCATTTAAAGTTCAGGCCCTTCTGGTTAACTAGAAGATGTTGTCTTCAAATGTTTGAGTCACCAAAGAGTATCAGGAGGCGTAAGTGGCCTGTGGGAATGGTGACCATTTCCATTAGTTGCTATCAGCAATCTCTTTCAGTTTATAATTTTGGAGCCAAGGGGCGACATTGTCCTCCTCTCTGCTGACAGTTCACAAGTCCAAAGAGAAAGGAATAGGAAGAGGAGCATTAAGAATGTGGAAGGAAATTGAGGATCCAGAGAGGAAGCAGAAAGAGTGGGCTGTGGAAGAACAAGGAAGAAGCAAGAAAAGGCTAAAGCGGTGAAGGTTTCTAAGTATAAAATAAAGTGTGTCTGCTCTTCTCTGATGGGATTTCTTTTCTTTTTAGCTCTTCCCTGCTGCTCACTGGAGTCTTTCAAAGAGAAGCAGTGTAATTTCAAATACCATGCCTTCTTTTGATCTTCTCCTTTAATCAATATTCTTAGGTGGTCTCGGCAAGAAAGAGAGCTAATGTCTTGACTCACAGAATGTACTATCTTAGAAGTAGAGGTGTAATATCACAGGCAAAGACAGCTACAAATTCTGGGGCAAACAAGTCATAGCAGTAGGTATTGAGGGGTTGGGGTCAACAGCAGCTGTGGGCCACATTCTCTAGGTTCCAGTTAGCCCTTGCTGTATCGGGAAGGCTTGTGCAGAGGAGAGTGTCCTTCAGTTCAACTACCTAAGCAAACCTGAAGAAGCCAAACCCAATGGGGGAAAATATGTAGTCCTGCCTCGACACATCTTGCAACATGACAGGGACACCACTGACATCAGGCTGGAGATGCAGGCTTACCCTGTGTTCTGGAAAGTTAGCCCATGTTTTTGGATACTACCCAAGCCCAGAGACAATGCTAGCATGGCTATCAGTGTGTACCTCATCTTTCATTTATACTAAGTAACCAATAAAGGACAGATACAGAAATATTGAAGTAGAAATTTGCTATACTTTTCTGAGAATAAATTAAACAACTCCTAGATTGACTCACATCTCAAGTTTTATTATAGGGAGTATTACAAATGTTTTAAGTTTATATAGTAAGTTATATATCCCAGTGATGTGCAAAATAGAATGAGGGGCAAGCTTATCAAATGATTTGGTAGCCATTTTGCCTTGCGTGAGTGCTCCAGCTTACCCACTGGTTCTCAAGGGCGAATCGGCGCATTATATTTGAACCATATTTGATAGCTGTTTGTTTCAAACAAGGTGAGGTTGCCACTTTGGGATTTTTCTGAGCATTTCCCTCTTTAAAACCATAAGCCTCTGACCCTTGTAGTGTCTGTACCAATGCTTTTCAGTGTCAATATAAAAGTTAAAAGCTCCTTGCTAATGGTTTTAAGCTCATTATGTTTCCATCTGTGGGTTTATGTTTAGAAGATCCCCAAATCTTTTGTAAATGAATTCCTTTATAGGTGGGGTGACTGCATGCCCTAGTTTTCATGAGAGATCTCAATCTACACATACCGCAATTAATCTCAGGGATCCCCTTTCCTCAGCAATGGCCTCAGTCCGAAATCCAAATTACATACGTGGTAACTCTTTGTAAGTCCGGGCATACTTAGAGATGAGAAACATTTTTATTTTAGTGAACTTTGATATTGTTAAATTCATAAAACACATCTTTAATACGTCCCAGTGAACCATCGACTAGGCATCTTGGTGAAGTATCTACCTTTCCCCTCCCATTCCCTGTCCCTTTAACCTTTCAAGCTAATCTACATCCCAACAGCTTGGAGACTGTCTAGCAAAGCTCTCCGGGAAGCTATTGGAAAGCAGGGCTGTTTCCATCGAACTCTCCACCCACACACTGGGCAATGGGACAAACCATCACCCCGCTGCAGCTGTTTGGGTCACATGCTCCTTCATCAAGGCACCCTGGTAATTTTACATTATGCTGTTTCCTGGTACTCGAATTTTGTCACACAAATATTTATGGAATGAGTGTTAATAGAATTTTCAATTGAGGATTTTAAAAAGGAGATTATGACAGGCAAAGAAGCCAGAAATCCAGATTTGTGTAACACTGAATAGATTAATCACTCATGGATATTTTTAGCTTAGGGAATTGACCCTTTTTTAAAAGTCAAGTGAAGAAATAATTTGAGGTTCAGAAATCACCATTGATTTATAAGATATGTGAATTTTTTATTGACAACAGTTTTTTATGGTAGTCGGTTAAAGTCTTAAGTTGATACTGTTTGTCTTTTAAATTCTGAAAAGGCAATATTGATGAATTTCAAGACAGTTATTTGTCAAGGAGACACTATATATTAGTTTCTAGTGTTCCCTTCTATTCAAGAAAAATGATTGTCAGCCTTGCAATTCATGTAAGATAAAGACATTCAAAGCTCTTAGAACCACAGCAATAACTTGCCTGTTTGATACTGATTTATAGAGAATCGAGAAGATTTTTATTAAAACTACTGTCTTCTGTCATTAACCTTGAAATCTATCCGCCATTGACTTAAGTATCATAGAATTGATTCAAACCTTTGGAATGTGAAATGACTCTGGGAGTAAGGCACTTGCTGGCAAGACACTGACATGAGTTTGAATTAATTCTAAAAGTTTTTAAAGTTTTCCTCTGACCTCTACAAACATGCTGTGCCAGGTGTGCCCAGACAAATTTGAATTATAAAACTTACTATAGAGAGTTAAGGACTGAATGGAATTGTGTGTGTGTGCATATGTGTTTGTGATGCCCAGTAGACTATGTGTTATGAAGTATGTAAATAGCATATAAACAAGATTCATTATAATCATCTTTCTTATTCTATACTAAAGTAATCTTGTTAAAATTTTACTGAATGGATTCCTGTGAAATATGAAAAATATTCCTCATGTTTTCATTCACCAAATGTTGAATTACTAAATTGCAGGAACTGGGGCAGCTCTATTGAATAAAAATAGCCGGTAATTCAGGAAGTTTCATTGATGAACCCAGTAATAGCTGAAAAATGTCATAGAACTGACTTTCTGCGATCATTGGCTACTAGAATATCTCCCTAAGCTTGCAAGATGAAGTGTAGTGCAAGTAAGAACTCAAGAAATTATCTTGATACCTAATGATATGCTCACTATAGGAGACAATGTGACCTTCATTTTAGTGGCAGCCTTTTCATTTTCTTTAGAGATTCTTAAGTGACTTCTAAGGTGACTACATAGATAGGTTCTCTATTTAAAACAAAAGTCATCTAATAAGTGCTTGCAAATGGGTTAAATGTGTAGAAATCATTTTATTTCCCAGGATCTCAGGTGATTTATCTTAGAACATATGGTGGCAAACCCATAGGACTCTGGCTTTGTGAAAAGATTTTGCTCTGCTTCCAGAGTGTTATGTGCTTTAGCGAGTAAATGTTTTCCCTACTAGAGATTATAGTACTAGTTTCTTAGTTCTCTTTGCATTAGATAGTTGGCTTGTGCAAACCATACACCAAAATAAATAAATAAATAAATAAGTTACATTCTTTGACAGGTATTTTCCTGAAATATTCAAGTCATTAGTTGGAAGGGTTAAGCCAGCTATTGGTTTTGTATAACAGAAAAACTTTGATGGTGAGGGGTCTCATTCCTCTTACCTAATAAATGGGGAAATTGAGGCAGTGCTTCCCTAAGTCCATGCATTACCTTGAAAACAAACAGAGCCAAATCTGACACCAGACTTCCAACTTCCAGTTACAGAGTTTTCCAGTCTTTGGTTTCCATGCTTCTTTCTCACCCCCTCCATCTGGTTAGAATGGGAAAGCCAAGGAAGAAGACAAAGCTATGATGGCTAAGAGGCAGGTTGACTATTTCCATTGGGAAGCTGTGATTGAAGGAGCTCTGAGGGCACCAGGAGAAAAGAGGCCATTCGCATTTTATTTTAATGTATCTTCATTAGTTCATCAAATGTCCTTTTGAAGTAAGTCTTCAAAGATCAAATCTAGAAAATATTGAAAATGGAGGATGGTCTCTCTTTAAATATGATCTCCCATGTTACATGGTCCCCTGAACTTCAAGCTGGCCCTTGGTCTTCTTAACAATGAGAAATACCGTCAAAGTAACTCAAAGAGATGCTAAGAGTTTAAAGGAGCCTAAAATAGTTGAAAGCTATTTCCTCATTATTTAATAAACCTCTGATCTTGGGTGAATCCTATCTTTATCATTTTTAACACCAACATGAAGCTGGGCATTGGTTTTTAAGCATATACATACCATGAGACATAGATGTAATGCCATGAAGGCAAACCACATGCTCTGAATATTTATCAGCTAATCTCAGGTAAAGGAGCCAGTCAGCTAAGTTCAGCCAGGACAGAGTGGTGTAGAAAACTGTAATGTTGGAGGCCAATGATGACCAATGTTTTAATCAGGATTTTGATGAAGACACTGAATATTTATTAAATCTTAAATAGCAATGGTAGTTTGCAAGTACTAGTGATGACTGACTCCCAGCTCCACAGGTTCTTGGGAATTTATCTCAACCCTATAACCCTCAATCTCAACCCTATAGTAAATAGCTATTTACTATTTACTCAGTTTATCTATTGAGTCAATAAACATTCTGAATACCTTCTGTTTACTTATGAATGAATACACCAAAGAAAAATAGCAGAGGAACTTCTGATTCCTCAAACATTGATTGGTCTGATATGTCATTCATTTTCCTATGTGCAAGATGTACCTCATAGTTTCGAGCGTATGATGGATGTTCAAAGAACTGCATTTATATCCCTTAAATAGAGGTATAAGATTAATTTGGTAAGATAATCTAATTACTTGGAAGTTATAATATATTTATAACAACTAATAAATTCCTGAAAATAACAGTTTTTGAGGTATAGTCTTTTATAACTCTAGCTTCACTGTAGAGTCCAGAATGGCCTCAAACTCACAGAAATCTGTCTTCTTCTGCCTCCTCAGAACTAGAACTAGTGTACTGCAATACCTGGCCAAAAATAATGTTTATTAAACACATATTGGTTTTGAAAGAACAAGTGTTATCAGAGAGAAGTTTGAAACTTTAATTCTTTTTAGCTCATCTCAGAAACATGATCCTCAATTCTTAAGTGCTACATTTTAATAGTGTCATTGACAAACACTCCCATAAGACTGAAAAATGTCTACAAGTCAGACCATAAAAGAAACAGTGGCCAAGACTCTGGAAGACACTCCTGACAAGTGCGTTCAAGTGTGAAAGGTACTGGCCATGGGATCGTGTAGGTGCTGCAGAAAGGCTGCCCAGGTCAATGGAGGGAAGGTGAGCAAGAGAGATTTCTGCCTAGAGTTAGTAGCAGTGGTGTGATAGGTGGGACTGCTCAGATGTTGGATATGAGACAGACTACTTAGTGAGATGTACACTCTTTCACTCATTCAACTGTTAGTCCAGGAAGCATATGCTGACATATCCTGAGCTACTCATGTAAAAGCCACATGGTGCAGAGAGGGGTCGATACCATCAGCCAGATCCACCAGACAACAAATGTAGGAACCAAACCGCACCTGCAAAACTCCATGCTTCTGGGGACCAGAGAAGAAAAGATTGATGACACTGATTGGAGAATTAGCCGCTCAGTCCAATATCTCTGAGCAAAGAGAAGGAAAACCAACTAAGAGTCAATGCCCAGTATTTTTGTCCAAATGACATGATCAGCTGCTAGAGGCTTCTTGAGCACCTGCTTTCCACAGGGTAAATTCTCTTGTGATTGCAGGCCTCTTGTAAAACAGCCTATCACTTTAATTTCTCTCTGAGGTGAATTCAAGTCGTTTGCACACTGCCTGTCAGGATTCCACCAGGAATCAAGGCTTTGTTCGCAATGTGTAAACCTACATTGCCTCCTTAGCTGGTTACTCAGATCTTACCTGTTCTAGTAAGCTTACCTGTTTGGAAGTTTCCCAAATTTGGGATACTTTAGTAGGAGCAGCGCTATCAAAGTAGTGTTCAAATTCTGGGAAATACATACATACATGCATAATACATACATGCATAATACGTGCATGCATGCATGCATGCATAAATAAATTTCTATAGAAAAAATCTTTAGCCCTTTTCAAATTTATCATTAAAATATTAAAATGAAAAATGCCAAATCTGAGAGAATATCTTTCCCGAGTTTATTATACTATTAGCCCTGGCTATATCAAACTCTTGTGCAGAGAGAGCTCTTTATGTGACCGCCAGAGTCCTGAAGAGGGAATTTGCATCTGAACGTTTTCATCATTGATTATAATCAGTAGGTAAGAACGGTAGCATTGCTTTAGTAGAGACTATTCTAAACACAGCCAGGTATTACCTCTACACCAGTGGTTCACATTTGTCAGGGATCTCTTTGAAAGGTGATTTGGAGGGGACATGTGGAGCAAGGTGATTCTGGGTCATGACTCATTGACCAGTAAGAATGGATGTGAATGGACCAGGAAGAATGTGTGCTATCCAACCCTTCTCTATAAGTATCAATGACAATAAAACCTGGCTTCCAGAGTTGTACTCTACTGAAGACTATCCATTCAGCTAATGGAGCACAAGGAAGTAGCTTAGTACAATCTTTGGTGCACAGCAAAGTGAGCCAGAGCCACACTAGAACTGGCATTGCCTGGGCTAGAGATTTCACAGTATGAATATCCAGCTTCCTCTTGGAGGCTCTGCCTGCGTGGTTCTGAGATAACTCAGATCACTATATTTGGCTTTATTTCTCTAGGAAATGCTGGTGTGCCTCAGAGTTCAAAAATCATGTATTTTGGTGATTTTGATTCTGTTCACCCTCACCTGCCCACTTCCGGCAAATTTACTTGGCCAGCTTAAGATGGGGGAAAAATTGTTTTCTGTGTCGTGGTGCTGATTCCATGGCTCCATTTTAGCTGCCTATTTCCCATCTGAATCCTGTCATTCTTTTAGATGAAATTTTCATACTGTCAACACCCACTGGCTCTCCAAAGCAACTCCACCACAGGACTAGATCATGCCGAAGGAGCAAAGCCCGTACCAGGTCGCTCAGTGTCATGAAAATACACCATGAGTTTCAAAAACTAAAGAAATACCATAAAATTTCCAGTCTTTTTGTCCCTGCTACCATGACTTTCATTTTAGAAGGGTTCTGTTAAGTAAGGGCACTTAGGAAATAGACATAGTGCTTGTGAAATACTATAGTCTAGTTATACATTGACCTTGTTTCATTTTAAAAAGAGTTGTTAAAGCACCATTGCAGGGTAGTGTTTAAATAAATATTCCTGGATTTTTGTACCTTCTTCTGATCTTGCAGGAATGCAGTGTGCACATTCCCACTTTTTTAATCAATCGGTGCATAGCAATGTAGGGTTTCTCAAATAAAATTCACTTTTAGTTTTTGGACTTTTTTTTTTTGATCACTACTCTGTTAGTGATTTGTTGACATGAGTCAGAATTCTACTCCAGTCTGAGCCCAAACAGCTGTTTTTCCCTAACTCAGAAAAAAAAAAAATAGGGCCCATAAAACCATTTGATTACATGATGTAAATGGCTTTTTTTTTTTTTTATTACCATGGCCTTGTATCAGTCTGAGCAATGGTGGCCACTATCTACCTTAGGCTCTGCATGACCTCAGGGAAAGCAGTGTCTCCTTCAATGGACGACTCCTTCTCCACATGAAAGCTTCAGAGAAGGAGGACTGTTAACCAGTGGACAACTTTAAATTTAGTTTATTTTCTGTTACTGATGTTGCTAATAATGACTGTTCAACTAAGCATCTGAGCATTATCTTCTTGGATAATGTGTGTAGGAGGAGATATAAATAAATATATAAGCCTGTAATGAAAACATGAAGCAGCTTCAGGGGAATATAAAACATTTAAGGTGGAGGGGGGCTCCAAACTCCAAATTTTACAATGTGACCTGTCCCCCCAGCCCCTGCCTCAGATGCTATTTCACTATTGAGTGATGTGTAAACACAGAATGGACGAGCAGGTATTTTGCATGTCGGCTGTGTTAGGGCCCTGCATATAGAGCAAAACTCCCATCTGCAAAAGAGCTCAGGGAAGATCTGAGAAGATGCAGGGTGATAGGGAATACATATAAATACTGTCAGACAGATTTCTACAGGGAGGGTCAACGCAGACCTACCATATCACCGTGGGAACTTTGTAGTTTTTCTTCTGAAGCATCATGTAGCTACTCAATAGAAAGGCAGCATTCTCTGCTTACACACCCCAACCCAGAGCCACAGAAACAGGAACTCTAGAGGAGGACTTGGATGTCTGATCTGTCTCTTACCTCCGGGTGATCCTGGAAGCTTGCTTTTGAAAGGACTCCTGGTGTATGAAGGATCTTTAGCCTCTCCCAGTCCTCTAGAAAGAGAAATTATTAAATAGGAATTTTGGCCCACTCCCAAAGACTTTGCATTAAAGTAAGGAGGCTCTTTGAAATCCTGGGTGAAAGTATTGAGAATTCCAAGGTGACATCACTGGCAGAGAGCCTGAGAATGACCCTTTTGTGTCCCCCACCACACAGAGTAACAGTCTACTCTCAGAGTGTTTATAAAATGCCATCTTTCGGGTAGTAGTAGGATGATGATTTTTACTCTTTTGCTCTTTTGGGGGGCCTGCCACCCAACTCCCAAATAAATCACACGGAGGCTTATTCTTACTTATAAATGCTTGACCTTAGCTTGACTTTTGCTTGCCAGGTTTTACTTAAAAGTTAGACCACCTACCTTTTGCTCTGGGCTTTTTCCATTCTCTTACTTCTGTGAATCTTATCCTTACTCCATAGATGGCTGAGTAGCTGGATGGCTGGACCCTGATGCCCTTCTCCTTCTCTGTCTACTTCTCCCAGAACCTCTCATCCCCCAGATTTCTTTTGTATATATTCTCTCTGCCTGACAGCCCCACCCTAGTTTTTCTCCTGTCTTGTTATTGGCTGCTCAGCTCTTTATTAGGCCATCGGGTGTTCTAGACAGGCAAAGTGCCACAGCTTCACAGAGTTAAACAAACGCAACATAAACAAAAGTAGCACACCTTAACAAAACATTCCCTGGGATACTGGAGAGAAAACTAAGACTTAAAAAATCAATAATTTAATAAATGTTTAGCAGTCACAGAAGCTAATATAAAAGCCCCTGTGAAACCAAAGCCAGATTCAAGTTCCCAGACTGCAGGAGTTGTCAGTGCTCATACAGATCACATCAGTGTAGACACAAAGATCCTGGCTTTCATACTGTTGACTAGATTAGTAATGAGCCAAGAGACACTCTTCTGGGTGTGTCTGTAAGAATATTTTCAGAGAGCCTTAACGGAGCTGGAAAGACCTGCTCTAACATAGATGGCAATATCCCTTACACTGGTTTCAAACAAACAAAAGAGTAAAAATCAGACACCGTGATGAGCACCAGCACCCATCTCTGTAGATCCTGCCTGTGGGTGCAGTGTGAGCATCTACCTCAGCGTGCTTTCTGTGCAGGGGTGGAGCACATGCCTTCCACTGTGAGCAGACGAGCCCCTCCTTCCCTAGGAGGCTCCTTGTTGGATATTTGCTCCCAGCTCCCAGAAGAGTAACTAACACACATCCAGATGTGTTAAAAAAGCTGCCTGAACAGGCAG
This sequence comes from Alexandromys fortis, assembly GCF_014885135.2. Lineage (NCBI taxonomy): Eukaryota > Metazoa > Chordata > Mammalia > Rodentia > Cricetidae > Alexandromys > Alexandromys fortis. The sequence goes on from NW_026067934.1 coordinate 12,709,760, forward strand.
TCATTCCTCCCGCAGGCTCCAGTCGCAAACCGTCTAAATTCAAATCCATATTCCATAGCAGCACTTAGAACTCACACTTTTATCAATTGTATTTTATGGATTAGTAAACTGGCCTCTGTTATTGTTAAGATAGTGATAGTGTCCACGACAATAAGAGTAGCATTTGTGGAGTGTTTGCTCTATAAGAGGCACTGAGCTAAGTATACTTTAAGAATATAAGCTCAGGTCACTCTGAATTAGGCACTGCTGTCAATGAAGAAAGGAAGGCCGAGGACATTTACATTTTTTACCCCAAGCAGACTACTAGTTTATTGGAAGAATGGACATATAGACTCAAGCATTCTAGCTGAACTACTAGTGCCTATTAATGCCTCTTACTCAGACCCCAATATTTAGATACAATATTATTCTAAGCTAGAACAAGGGGACAAATGTCTGAACGTGTAAAAGCAACGGCTTCCAGATGCGTTTTCATCTTCCTGGGTGCTTCATCATCCTTGACTGATCATTTGTCCATCCCCGGCCAGTGAAACCAATGAGTGATTTATTAACACCTATGTCCAGCTCTAAGCACGGTACTTGGTGTCTTCCTTTCTTTCCGAGTGTCACATATTTGTGGGTTTGTTTGGAGCACAGCATTTGACTGTTTAAGCAGTGTATTTTAATGAAAAATAACACCCAGGTCTTACGTGTGCAACAGATGGGACTATTTACTAGAAGACCACACTGATACTTTGGGAAAGTTTTCCAGAATGTGGACAAATATTAATCCCTGAGTCTTCTCTCGCTGGGCTTAAAGTAGTACATGTCATGCTTGAATTATTTTATCTTACTTCACATGAATGATCTCTATGTTTAGTCTTTCCATGAATCATATTGGGTGGAAAATTCTAGTATTTTTTCCCATTGAGTTAAATTGTGAAAACCTGGGAAAAAATGAAGCCATGTTATTATTTTAGCATTTTCCTGAAACTGTATTCATGCAGATATTCATGCAGGTACTAGAAAAGGATCAGGGAGGAATCAGAGGTCAATGGCCTGTGAGTTGATGACTTTTGTTAGTCTTCTCTGCTCAGTAGGAAATTGCAAGACTCTCAGGAGTAACTAGCCATGAGACTATAAGTCAACTCCAGGGACTGATCCATTCAATATGTTTTTTAAATGTATTTGGAAGGTGTATGGGGGCAGACTATTAGGTGAAAATTCCCTGCAGATTTAGGGGAAAAAATCAATTTAGGTTCTAGAAGAAATGGTGACCCAATCAACAAGGCTTATTCTATCTGTCTGTCTGTCCTTCAGTCCATCTGTCCATCTGTCTGTCTATCTATCTATCTATCTATCTATCTATCTATCTATCTATCTATCTCTGATATTCTTTATCTGGTATTTGGTATTCTAGTCCCTGTTTTTTCAATTTCATTTCATGTTTATCGAGCACTCGTTTTGTTACTGGAGCTTTTCTTCAAACTGACTTAACTCATAAACATTCACAAGTGGATTAAAAAACGATGTGTAGAACCATCCAGGGACAAATCAGTCTTTCCCAAATCTGTAAGGGAAGCTTCATTTTTCCCTCAATAATTGAGTTCAATAGAACCGAAGCTTCTCTTTGTGTTAGTTATTCTGGGGTTACATAGCCTGAGGTTGATTTTGGGAACATTTTCATTGGTCCTCTAATGATTTTTACATTAATATTGATGATAGTAAATATCACCTGTATCTGTGCCATCCCTCTGGCGTTAGCAGCAGCAGCTATCAGTCTTGCTTACAGGAATATCAATACAACTAGATGTTGTATCAGAAGACATTTTATTCTACAGTAAGGATCAATTAGTTAAAACAATGGCCATATATCTGTAGTAATATAAGCTGATATCAGGATAAATTACATTTAATTGAGTAGTTGAGTACAATGAACACTTAAGTACCTATATGTAATTATGTGCAATCTTATATGAAATTCCTATATGACTCATGAAACAATTCAGACTTCGGTTATAAGTTAGCCTCAAAAATCTGTGACTATTAAACTAATATGAATAGAAATGTTTTTCATTAGCTGTTGTCTCTTCATTCATATAACTTCCTTTTCTAAGGATTAAAATAAAATTAAAGAATGGAAAGTATCTGTTGTGAAGTAGCTCAGCTAAAATTTTGTCATGCCAAAGCAAAAAATACTTGTAACCTTATTATATATAACAACTGAGTTTTTTAATGCAAAATGTATTCATTGGGGCTAGAGAAATAGTGCAGTGTTTAAAAGTCCATATTTCTCTTGTGGAGGACAAAGTGAGTTCCCAGCACTCACACTGTGCAGCTCACAGTGTATAGATTCGATGCCCTCTTCTGGCTTCTGCAGGCTCCGCACTCATATCCACAAACCTATACAATAGTCACACACATATGCAAATAATTAAAAGAAAACCAGAAATCATAAACATGTAACCAAATTCTATTTCCATGTACAACATTGAAATGAATAGAGAAAATTTAAATTTTTACCATTATCTCTTGGAATTATGCAAATGTATTTCAATTGAGACAATAGACTGCTTTGTGGAGGTACCAAAGTAATTCAAACAGCTTTTATTATTGTGAATTGCTTCTCCCACCACTATTTTAATGGTAAATCAACTCCTGTCTCACCCCTTATTATTAATGAAGAAAAATAGAAGAGTTCACAATTATGCTCGTTTAAATGGGTCCTGACTCATAGACCAAAATGTTTCTATTGCCTAGTTCAGAACAGGCTAGCGTCTCCTTCTCCAGCATGGATACCATCTCCCCAGTCCTGAGTGTCTCCAACAGCTGCCCTGAGAACATGCACTCAGATTGGAGCTTCTGAGAAATCAGACTGTTACATGTTGTTTCAATGGAACATTTATTGATACCAAAAGTTTCAAATATTTTCTACATGGAAGGTGAGAAATTGTCCTGGGGGCCACGGTAATTGCATTGCCTTGGTTGTGTGCCCAGGTTCTCATATCACGATAGAGCTGTGTCATTTCCAGGGAGAGATGAGGTTTCTGTTAGAAGCCTTTGGGTATTCCCGTCCTTTGGTTTCTTAATGAATCATAACTGTGCCAAAGGTTACAAAGAACTAAGGAAAGTTTCACGTAAATTCATATCTCTGGGACCTGTCACTGGAAACCAGCTTCCAGAACTAATTACATCCTGGATTTATTAAAAGAGTATTCTAAAGTGTTTGAAAAAAAGATTGACATCACAGTCTGGGTTTTTTTGTTTGGATTTGTTTTGTGTCCTGTTTTTGTTTTTGTTTTTTGTTTGTAATCTATCTTATTTTGAAAAATTCTTTGTTCTTCATGTAGACATCAAGCTTTGGAAAACTTTTTCAACTCCATGTGGATGTTAAAGAATTTGTTCCAATTTAATCTCTTTTCTAAGTCTCAATTTAGAACTAATCCAATTAGGCTGAAGAACATAGAAACAACGCAGGTGTAAGAGTTTCTTTCAATTAAAATTCATAATTACCATATAAGCACAGAATACATTTCTTTATTCACTTCAGTTCAAGCTGCTATCCTGGGGGCAGCCAACTTATTTTGAAAATTTAAATATTACTATTAACAATATTAGCTAATTAAATATTTAAATTTTAATTTAAACAGTTTAATTTTAATCTTTTGTTATCTAAAATTAGTTTAAATAATAAATTGATTATAAATAATAATAATAAATAAATAATTTAAAATATCATTAAAATGTTTGCCATATTATTTTTCAGCTCAGGCCATTGCTATCCATGTAAGAACATAGAAGGACTAAAATGGATTTGAAAAAGAAGAGGGTCATTAGAACCATAGCACAGCCTGAGTTCAAAGCGTACTTAATGGAACAACTGTGACAGTGTAGTGGGACCTGAACCTGGAAAGCTGTCAGTGCAGACAGCAAAGCCCATGCTGCTTGCTCCACTAGCATGAGGATTCATGCTAAGGTTTTTTTTTTTTTTTTGTATCTTCATTTTTTATGACTCTAGGAATTAAAACTTATAGGCAAGTGCCCAATTGAGTCACATCTGAAGATCCAGTTTTTTATTCATTTTTAATAAAAATACAAATGCAATTAAAGGGAAAATAAATGTTGGTGGAAATATTAGCTAACCATATGAAAATATTGTATTTCAAAGTTCAATGCAAAATGTATTTGTAAAGTAATATAAAATGTAAGCATCAAAACATTTGGAAGAAGACAGAGAAGAAAAATCTTTAGGAATTCAGGCTAAGATTTCTTGGTCAACTTACCAGGAATACAATCTGTTTAGAATTTGATAACATCTAGACCTGAATGAAAGGACAAGCTGGACCAAAAGAAAACCCTGGTAAGTCACAGCTCCAACAAAAAGTATCTAGCCTGAATATATAGCAAGCGCTCCAAATTCAGCAATTAGGAAAACACCCCCTGAAGCTGGCAGATTTGAGGAGACATTCCACGACAGGAACTATGCAGTTACTGAATACACACATGAACAGACGCCCAACATCATTAGGCACCAGGGAAATATAAATGAGGGCCTCCGTGAAATATCACTGCTTCCTAAATAGAAGCCTACCAGGTTTATGATGCTGAGCACCTTAACCATGTTCAGATTATCGTCTGAGATTGGTACCTCAACAAAGCTCTTGAAGGCATAGAGGAAGTAGATGCTAGTAGATGAGAATAACTACTAACAAATGTAAGACGCCAAACACATCCACCATTTGTTACAAATGGTAAATCTCAGTGCAACGTGTGACCTGCTGGGGTTCCTAATCTACAAACAGAAGCTTCTTCCACTTACACAATCGGTTTGCAACTCAGTTTACCTCGGGTTTTTACAGTGTTGGTGCCCCATTGGTCTTGAGATTAGAAATCTATTCTTGAAATTATCTTGAAATTCATAGAATCTCTCTCTCTCTCTCTCTCTCTCTCTCTCTCTCTCTCTCTCTCTCTGTGTGTGTGTGTGTGTGTGTGTGTGTGTGTGTGTGTGTGTGTGATTGCAAGTGCCAATGCTGCTCAGAGGTGACAGATTCCCATGGAGCTGAAGTTACAGGCAGCTGCAAGCTGGCCATCATGGGATCTGGGAACAGACTGCAGATACTCTTCAAGAATAGCAAGTGCTTTAACCTTTGACACATCTCTTCAGCCCATGCCATATTGATTTCTTAACAGATTTGTTTCATATATTTATAACATTAATAAACATCAATATTTTTTTCGGTTTTTCAAGACAGGGTTTCTCTGTGTATCTCTGGCTGTCCTGGAACTCACTTTGTAAATCAGGCTGTCCTCGAACTCACAGAGATCCACCTGCCTCTGTTTCCCTGAGTGCTGGGATTAAAGGAGTGTGCAACCACTGGCCAGTTTAAACACCAAAATTTTAAATCTCTTCTATAACCTTTGCTTCTCAGCATTTTACCAAAATCTACATGTCAATAAAAATACCATCATTTGAATGCCTGTTGTCCAACTATAAAAGTTCTGTTTTTCTAATTTTGACACAATTGGATCTATTTTTTTATTTCTCTTTAATTTTTTTATGAAAAAACATGAACTTCTATAGAATAGCTAGAGTAGAAACTTATTTCAAAGCTATACTTATGAGTTTTATCTGGCAGAAGATAACTTTACAAAAATGTTGAACACTCGGTACTTTTTCAGAGATATTGAAAGATAGTTGTTTATTCTGGGAGTCATTGTTCTAATTACAGTATAAAATTAATTCTTTCTCATTGGCTGACCTCTTGGGAACTTCAATCCTAGCTCTCAACTTCTAAACCTACAGATTGATAGTAATCTATAGATCTCAACATTTCAATATTACGTGTATCTGAAAAAGAAAAGGAAGAATCCCAAGTGCTTAGAGATTGGCTCAAAAGTATTATTCCAAATGGTGCCAAATGGTTCAGCTGGAAAGAGACTTTTCTGTGTAAGCATGCAGATTTGGTTCAGATCCTGGCATCCATGGAAAAAACTAGGTGTGCCTACATTCACGCCTGTACTCCCAGCACTGTCGCAGGAAAGAGAAGAGGAACAGAATGCTATTGGGCCGTCCCAGCTGCCAGCCTGGTTCCTGGGTCATTGAGAAAATTAGGGGCCTGGTGTCCTCCTCTGGCCCCTGAGTACACCCATACTGCACCCACATTAAGTTAAAGGACAGACAACAGTTTAAAATAATTTTAAAAATATCTAAGACCTTCAGCTAACCTTTGCATAGCATGTCAGCATAAGAGGCAGTAACTCCTAAAATGTACTTTGGTTAAAAAAAAAAAAAATCTATGGGCAAATTCAGCTGTTAGTGTATCAAAGCGAGCTGAAATGAATTCTACTGAGAGGAAAGAGACCAAGGCTAAGGTTTGTGGGTCTGGGGGGTTTTATTAACCTCTTAACATCTTCAAATTTATGGAGTTAGGGAGATACCATCAAGATTTCTCAAGAGGATATTGCATGGTTCTGATAGTCTGCACACCCCCCAGTTAAGGTTCCTGCTACTGAGCCATGTTCTTCAGTTCTTCGCTGCTCCTCCTGCATCTTTGGGTACTCGCCTTGTCTTCCTCCTGTTTTACCCCTTTCTTATTTGCTCATCCATTAATGCACCTGGCCTTTCCATCCCTAAATCTTTCATTGTGATCTGTTTCTTTAGCATGTTTCACTCAACCCGCCATCTATGACTGGGCTCACCCAACTATTTTTGGTTGCAGTGACCCTTCGCTACACTGTAATTATGCTTTTGGTGACTGTGGCATCCTTTAGACACAAAGATAATTTGGGGGCTGTGCTAATTCAATACCTATCGGCTTTGTATACTGCACTTGCTGAAAACAGTAATGTGTAATCATGTGATGTGGTTGAACTTGGAAGCTTTATGGCAAGAAAAATAAGCCAGAAGCAAAAGACCAGATAGTTGATCATTCCAGGTTATACTGAAGTAGCCAATGATCAGCCCACAGAGAGAGCAAACTGAGGTTAGTGAACAACAGGAGTGGAGACTCTGGGAAAAACAGAAGTGGTCATTTATGTGTATAGGGTTTCTTCTGGCACAGTTGAAGTGTTCTGAAATTCGAGAGTGGTAGTGGTTACACACCTTGTGCAAGCACTATCACCACTGACTGATGCCCTGATGGGAGGCTCTTATCCTATACAAATAGAACTCCTTAAATGTGTTATTAAGCAAAATATTTAAGTAATTGTTTACTTAGAACAGGACTTGGTTAGACATTTGGCAATATTTCAGTATTTTAGGGAGACAGTGAATATCTAGAAGGTGCAGCCACAAATGGGTGGGTTTTATCTGCATGTCAAAGTACTTTCCCTAGGGAGGGTTCTCCAGATCACTATAGAGTCAACAGCAACAGGTTCCTGCAAACTTCATCTTGCTGCAGATAATGTAACTCTTTTTTATAACATTTGAAATGCATCTCGACTAAGTAGGTAAATATGGAAGAAACAAAGGTTTGCCTGAAAGCATAGTCCCAGTGGTAGCTGTCTCTTCTTGAGTTAAATTCAGTACAAATAATAAAATAACTATAAGAAAACCAGTTCGGCTTCTTCTAACTGTGCTGGATAGTTTTTTGTTGTTGTTGTTGTTTTGGTTTGTTTTTTTTTTTGTTTGTTTTTATCAACTTGACACACTCTAGAGTCACCTGAGGGAAGGGAACCACGAGGAACTTGAGGAAATTTGCTTGTAGGTTTCTATGCTGTGGGCATATTCTTGACTAATGATTGATATGGGAGGACCCCGCCCACTGTAGGCAGTGCGACCTCTGGGCAGGTGGTCCAGGGCGAACAATGCAAGGAGACTAAACCCAGTAGCAGCTTTCTCCTTTAACTCACATCTCTGCTCTCGCTTGAGTTCCTGACCTCATTTCCCTCAACAATAATAGACTGGGAACCCACATATAAACCAAACTCACCCCTTCCTCCCCAAATCGTTTTAGGTCAGTGTTTTATCACAGCAACAGAGATGCAAACTAGAACACTGACAGGGATTGTTTTACTTGCAATTTGATGCAGCTGGGCATTTACAGTATCTGGGAGTTTTAAGCTGAACAAACGTGATGTCAGTATCTCCTGTTAGCAACGGAGCCCAGCTGGACGCAGAATCCAGTGCCCTACATAGTCTGAGGTGTTGAACGGCCATCTTCTTCCGTTCTCCATCCTCCAGGAAGACTGATGCTCTGTCTTCTCCATCTGCTGAGAGCCTGGCTATTTTTAAAGGCCCCCAGAGAAGACACTGCTTCAAAGAGGCGAGATGACAAAGCCTTGCCCTATGCTGCTTCCCCAGTGGAGCTAATCAGCCAGGTGTCTGATCTCCATGGCGTCTACCTAACTCTCTCATCCCCCGCAGGACAGAGCTGCTAGCGGAACTAATTGTGAGCCCGGTATTCCTTTAGAGGTTTGTTTTGATTTCTTTCTTTTTTTTTTTTTTCAACTGAGAAATTCCTTCTGCTTACGTGGAAAGAACAGTACTGAGATGCCGGTGTTGATTCCCAGAGGGTGTGAACGCTCAGAGTATTAGAACATTGCCTCAGAGTAACCTTCCCAGCTTCTCCTTCACGTGCCTTGCCTGCAAGAACTGGCCCAGCATCACCCAAACTAAGGTTCCCTGCTTATGTCCCGCCAGCTCTTCAAATATCCCATGTTGCCCCAGCAGATCTGAAAGGTGTCTAGCTCGGTCTCATCATATTGCAGACAAATCTGAGATGGAACACAGACTTTCCCATAAGGGAAAACCAAGGACGTCATTTGTATAGTTCGCACCTCCCAGCTTGCTGTACTGACAGGCTCATATAATTCCAGATAGATCTATGCTCCTTCCCCAAATGAAAGAATCATTATATTAGTGTCACTGTAGCAGCCCATGAGGTGTTGTTGCCTCTAGAAATGAACAGCAAGTGGGAGCCATGTGAAAGGGGGCCTTGAGTGCATAGTAGGAAAACAAACTGCCCTCCTCCTAGGTTGTTTCTATGGCCACTCCGAGGGTTATTTGGATGCAGAATGAAACTGTGTTGGGTATTGTTTGTTTCCATTGAAACTTTTTTATCGCTTCATTGTTCTGACCCCATCCAGTCTTTTCCTGCCCTTAATGATGTCATAGTGGAAACTGTCTGCAGTGGGGGCTGAGGGAAATGGTTCATTATCACAAATGAGTGTTGCCCAGCCAGCTAACACAGCCTTCAGGTCTCTGGAGGGTTTCCAGTGCCTTTGCTGATATCCCACACCACTAAAACATGCAGGCTAGATAGAACATGGGCTGACTGTCCTCCATTGGCACTTGAAGGCTTGCTTCAGTTATGCCAGCAGAGTGGACTGCTGACCAGAAAGTTCTAAGAAGAATCGCATCTGCCTATGCAGACAAAAGTAACCCAGCACTGCTTCCCAGCCAGTTCCTAACACTGAAACCTAAAAATTCTGTTATTTAAAGGCTTGGGTTCTCTGTCCCTGTGAACTTGATGAATTTGTAGTGTCTTATACTGAGTGGGTTCAGACTATGCTGTGTTTATGTGACTACCCCCTTTTCAAAGTTCATTCATGTTGTAGTGTGTCAAACCCTCCCCAACACACACACACACACACACACACACATTTTATTTATTCATTCATCTGCTTTTGGATACTTCTCCCAGTGTCTTTCCTACTGTGAATTGGGCCATGATAAATACGAAAGTGTGGATGTGTATTCGAGACATTTCTCCTAATTCCTGTGGATGGATGGCGGGGAGGGGGGATTCTTTATTTGTTGGTGGTTTCAGTTTATTGACTAGAGCAAAGCAAGCCTTTGGAATGCAAGAACCAAACAAAGTCAGGGATGAACCTTACTACTCACCACAGTATTCCTTCTGCACAGTTCGGTGGAAAGTTTAACTTCCCCATTTTCCAGATAGGAAAATTGGAGGAGAAATGTTCCTTCCACAAGGTTGGCCCTGACTTCCAATGTGTTCTTTTCTACTCATGTGCAGGAATTGACATTGGGCCTTAATTAAGAAACCATATTCAGAAGGGAAGGCTCTCCCACTTCTTGGGCAATGGCTTCCTAACTTTGGCCACAGGATCAAGAGTCACACTTTCCTTTGGCAACTGTGGGTATTTCTGTCCAGTTGCTATATATTTCCAAGAACACTCTCTGTGGGCCTATTTGGCTTCCATTTATAAAAGGTAAGGGAATAATAACACTTAGCAAGTACATGCCTAAAAGTTTGCACTGAAATGTTCCATGCCAACTCCTTCAGTGTTCCTTTTCTTTCTCTTTGTCCTCAAATACCCTTCTACCCCCTGTGTTCCTAAGTCTTAGCCCTTTGTTCTGCCTCAAAGTCAGAGCCCTTTTTATTTCTACCTCCCTGTTCAGATAAATCACTGAGAGATTTCCAGCTCACCACTGACATTTTTCTGATCTTCGTCTTGCCGTCTGATGTTAGGACTCTCAGATGCCTTCTGCTCTTGTCTCCTTGCTTCATCTCTTCACTCCTTTGCAGACCCTCCCTGGTTTATCTTTTACTCAACTTCCCCTGCTTATCTGCTTGCTGGGTTTTCATCTGTTTATACATGGTCTGTACACAGTCAGGTGTACAGGGACCTGACAAACCCAGAATAGTGCCCCGGGAATGCTCTGAAGGCCAGGAAGCCTGCAGGGGACTTGATGCAGCTGCTTAGAGCCATGAGTTTAAAATGTGCCAAGCAACAAAATGTATCATGCCGTTTGAGATCGTTTAGGGAGTTATATGCACACATGCTCCTTTTTTCATTGTCTTACGACTACGAAATTGATGCCAAGAAGAACCGTGTAAATTGCCTTTAAAAACAACTGTTGAGTAGCACGTTTTCTTAGAAATCTGTTGAGAACCACATTTTCTTACAAGTAGCCACATTTCATCTGAATTTTCCTTTAAATAATTAACTGTTTCCCGTTTCCCCTTCCTCTTGTAGAACATTTAGTAAATATGTCCATGAAAGTACATAATGTCAATAACTAGTTAGATATTGACATACAGGCTATGAATATATCTTTTGTAATAGCTATGGCTGGAAAAGTAAATTATTATGGTAACCAGGAATGTGAGAATGTCGACAATTAACTCATTTATCTAACAAACTTTCCTTAGCATGTGTCAAATGCTCAACATGCATTAATATAGTAATCATCTGATTTTATGAATAATATGTACACTGCTTCTGTAACTTGATCCTTATTGTGGTTCTTAATATATTACCCATGCCTACATTTACCCCTATACCAGTGATCTCAAATGGAGGTAATTTTTTCTGTCATGGGACATGTGAGAATTCAGGAGAGAGCTTTGCTAGTTGCAGATACAGGAGTGTGGCTGGTTTATAGTAGACAGAGGACAACAATGCTCATCAATAACCTACAACTCTCAGTATGGCACCCCTCTGCTGAGAATCATCCTCCCCCAACACCAGGTGTAGTCAGATTGAAAAATGATGCCTAGCCGGGCGATGGTGGCGCACGCCTTTAATCCCAGCACTCAGGAGGCAGAGGGAGGCGGATCTCTGTGAGTTCGAGACCAGCCTGGTCTACAGAGCTAGTTCCAGGACAGGCTCCAAAGCCACAGAGAAACCCTGTCTCGAAAAACCAAAAAAAAAAAAAAAGAAAAAAAAAAAGAAAAATGATGCCTAAACTTTGATCTTTTGGTACTACGGACTATTCAATACCTCATAAGAGGTCTTCGTTACCTATTATATAAAAGGGCTTCCCAAGGAGGCAGCAAAATAGAGTTGAAACTGGAGGAATGGGAGGATGTTAGGAATAGGCCTCTTCTCTAGAGAACTGACCCCTCAAATTCAGTTCCTGGACCAGCAGATTCACTATCACCTAGGAAGTTATTAGAAATGAGGGAATCCCAAGCCCATGCCAGATGTCCCAAGTCAAAATCTTCATGCTACCAAAACCCCCAAAGAAAGTAGATGTTCAGTAAGTTGTGAGAGAGATAACTGCCCAAAGGCTTTAGCATCCAAAGGTAGGTTAGATGCTTGACTGCAAAGGTCCAGCTTCACCTAGCAGCAGTGATCCAAGCCACTGCCTGGATTCTCCTGGTGAGCAAAGCTATAGCCTAGGAAACATCTGAGAGCAGTTGGAGGCCTTAAAGCCATTGGCAGTATTGGTGCAATGACGCAGTTGCAACAGATTCAAAGGCAGTGGGATGCTGCACAAGCAAACTCTGCAGCGCCTGTAGCAACATGAGGTCAAGTAAAGAGGCTGGACAAGGTTGTGCCAAAAGTACTAAGAAAGAGGCTGACAGTGGGAAAGGACAGGCCATGTGCCAAGCCCAGGACAGGCCAAGACTCTGAGACAGCGGGGGTGAGAGGCAGCAGCCCAGACTGGCTACAGGCCTTTTCATTCCATTGTCTGGGTGGCTCCAGTTCATTAGGGGAATCAAGTTACCCAGAATCCTTATTCAATAGTTCACAGTCCTTCCAGGACTTGATAATGTGGTAATTAACATGGGGATTCCAGGAATGCTTTGGATTTGAATTCTGTCTGTAGCAGGCTGATGCGTCTAGAATCTGGATATTGAAGAATGTTATTCCAACATTCCCTTCATTTCCTTCTTGAAGGATCAAGTGGATTGAAAATCTGAGCAGAGAGGCAAATATAAAATTAAATAGAAGGGAATCTCTGGAGGACCAGGCTAACAGCAATTTTCAGATACTCTACCTGCCTAGCTCTGACTGTGGTCAAAATACTGCCATTATCTTCAAATATTGTGACTTTATTACATTTCAAGAAAGACATTTTAAAAAGACATAAATATTGTGTGTGTGTTACTTTGTTTCCTTTATTTCAATGAAAAGCCAATGAAGTTATTTCCATGGAGATATAAACTTAATCAAGTTTTCTTCATAAATAAAATCTACTTGACTAGGAATCAATCAACAACTTTACCACAACCGTGACCAAGACCATGTCCATGACAATGACCACATGCATGACCACAACCATGTCTGTGACCATGACTATGTCCCTGACCTTGACCAAGATCATGACCACAGCTATGACCAAAGCCCATGACCATGACATCTCACTTGCTCTGAGAGATGAGAGAAAAGTGTTAACTGACCAAACTGCCTGGATGAAACCCTAGAACAATTGGTATTCCAAGTTAGTGACAGTAATGATACACGGCTTAGACCTCCACAACCTTGAAAACTTAGAACTGAAAAACCCAGACTCTTTTTCATGCATCCAAGAAGAGCACAAGTCACTTAAACATCTGGGAAAGTGCCAGTGAGTCTCTGCGTGTGACTTTAGAGCACATTGTGCTTCTGGGTGATATTTTGCCCTTTATTTCAGATTTTCCCAGGCCTCGCAAGTCATCCCTCTATCATACATTCTTCCTTCCTCTCCAGAACCTTCAGGAACCCACAAGAGCATATGAAACCACACTATCAGTTAAAGTTGCAAAAATGTATTCTATTAGTTTGGAAATTAAGTTCTTTGTTACTTCGGATGAGTTATATAAATTTCCTCAACTTCAGTTTCTTAATCATGGAAAATAACAAATAATACTAATGTCATAAGACTGTTTTAAGTCTTAAATGAAATATAAATAATTTAGCAAATTCTGAGCAGAATTCAGTGAGCCAAACAGTCCTTGCTACTTTTATCATTGTTCTTATTGGCTCGGATCTTAGCACTGCTAAGGAGCACACATGTTAAGAGACTACCAGGCCTGTGAAGCTCCTTCACTTTCTGACTCCCCCCATTCCCACAAAACTATAGGGGTGTAGTAAGAAGCCGCTTGTTTGTTCCCAACTGCTCAGCCAGAAACAACCACACAGAAACTGTATTAATGAAATCACTGCTTAGCCTATGAGCTCTAGCCTCTTATTGGCTAGCTCTTACATCTTAATTTAGCCCATTTCTATTATCTGTGTATCATCACTTGGCTGTGGCTTACTAGCAAGATTCGGTCCAGCATCTGTCTCCAGCAGGGCTACATGGCTTCTCTCTACTCCACTTTCTTTCTCCCAGCACTCAGTTTAGTTTTCCCAGCCTATCTCTATTCTGCTTTGCACAGGCCCAAGACAGCTTCTTTATTAACCAAAGGTATTCACAGCATACATGGGGAATCCCACATCACCTCCCCTTTTCTGTCTAAATAAAAAGGAAGGTTTTACCTTTAACATAGTAAAATTACATATAACAAAACAGATATCAAGAAAGAATTACAGTTACAATATTTATATTTACTTTATCTTTTATCATAACTGACAAAAACTATAACTATTCTTCAACTCTATCAAAGACCTCAGAAGGATATAATATTACCTAAGTAAACAGGAAGTGCACTGTAAGTAAGTTCCAAAACTATAGAATTAACAGAGATATCTTGCTGTCTGGACAGTCACCCAAAGTTCTTCTGTATTTTTGAGGCATCCATCTTCAGCCTATAGGCCCTTAGTGTCTGGCAGACTTTTCCATGAAGCATGAAATTTCAAAGACAAAACTACATTGGCAGTTTGTAAGTCACTTTCTTCAGGATTTGCCATTTATATGCCAGTTAAGATCATTCATAAGTAATTCTCTATGAGTCAAAATACAGAATAAGCACACTGTGCCTGGACTGAGCTTTCATGCACTGCATGTCTCCCATCTTTCTCTGGGGAAGATGCACTAGCCCTTGGACTCAGAAGAGCCTTCACTATCCATTTCTCAAGAACAGAAGGGTTAGGCTCTGTGTTTTAGGCTCTGTGCTCAAGTTCAAGGCTACCTTAAAATTCAAAATCAGAGGCCTATAGTTCAGACTTTGGATCTAGAGTTTGAAATACAAATGACTTCTAGACATAGAGTCTAAAGCAGGAAAGTGAAGAATTCTAATACAATCTTTATACATTATATGCATACACTAAATTATAAATAATGCTGTTTTTCATGAAATATAAATTGAACGTCAGTTAAAATTAAAAATTTATTGAGCCTATTCCACCTGTCTTATTTCAAAGAGCTGGAAAAAAATATTTAGCTATGATGATCAATCTAGGAAGCAAAGAGGTTCATGACTCCCTGGAGGATGAACATTCATAGGTCTACAGTGTTCCAGGCACATGATGCTATGAAGTATGTGACTGCTCTAAGCCTGTTTTCTTATCTATAACTTGAGTGTGATATTAATAGTGGGGTAAGAAAACGGTGGCCTTTAGCACAATGCCTGACATAGACTGGAGAATCATGGGTGCCTAGATTTCACTGCAAGCACTTGGCTCAAAGGGAATTTAAGTCAAATTCCTGATCTTTACCATGTGCTTGTGCAT
This sequence comes from Alexandromys fortis, assembly GCF_014885135.2. NCBI lineage: Eukaryota > Metazoa > Chordata > Mammalia > Rodentia > Cricetidae > Alexandromys > Alexandromys fortis. Next base: position 12,725,027 of record NW_026067934.1, read on the forward strand.
GTGTGTGTGTTTGTGTACAGGATCTAGCTTATTTGATCGTATTCATTGGTCAGCAACCTGTCAGGATTCTCCTGTGTGTTTAGAAACAGGTGCTCAGGGATCTAAAGGAAGAGATTTTTGAAGCTTTGGTCACTATTGAGGCAATACTGCCATAAACTGAAAATTAAGGAATGAGATCTCTTCGTTGGCACACTACTCAATCTTATGAGCACAGGATGAAACCCAGGGATTATAAGGTTCTCTTTTACCTACTGCATTTCTACTTTGAATGACATTGTTAGAGACAGATGCAAATTTGTCACAATGGAGCTTTGCAGCAATTAAAAAGAAAGGGAGTTGAAGGCAAGAGGCAAAAAGTAGCGAACCAGATACATGTCATATTCTTAAACCTCCCCTTTCTTTGCCATGACATGCACAAGTGTCATAACAAAATTAACAGGCCTTGCAGAGTCCTTTTAAATCAAGGTGAGTGATTCTAACTAATACTTATCCATAGTTCCTAATAGAGAATGGGGAAAGCACGGACACACACACACACACACACACACACACCACACACACCACACACACACAATTTAGATCCCTGTATCTCTAATGAGGTTTTCTCCTCAGTAAAAAGAGGGCAAAACACTAAGGCAATCAACTCCTTTTATGACTAATGAGTGTGGACATCTTCCCTGGGATCCTGATGGTAGAATATGGCAGAAACAAATTGTTTGTGACAAGGAGCCACCGAGACATTTGTTGGTGGGGGTAGCACAAAATCTCAGAGGGCTCCTCACCCATAGCAGTTCAGAGTGCAGTGCTCACCAGCTTCAAATCCAGGTCACTTGGTGAGAAGGACTCCAAGTTATAGCCTTGCTTAAGAACTGCGTTTCTGGGATGCTGTGTTTTGCTTTCTGGAGGCAGTTTCCTCTTATTCCCTAATTGGATACAAGTTCATTGCCATTTTGTTTTCTATCTATTTGTGGGCAGCAGAATTGAAAAGAAGGGATCAGCAGGAATCGAAATGAAGTTGAAGGACAGGTGTCAAATAAATAATACAAGCAATTTAAGGAGAAGAGACCTTTATTTAGCTCATAATTCAAAAGGAATAGCATATCCTAGCAGAGAGGGCATGGTGGCTGAAGGGACTCAGTCCCTGGCAGTAGGAGCTTGTGGTATAGCCTGTTTACGTTGTGGGAGATCACAAAACAGAGAGAGCCCTATCCAAGCAGGGCTGGACTATTCCTCTCAAGACCCATCCTCCAACTTGTTATTTCCTTTAGCTAGGCTCCATCTAAGAAGTGTCATATGAAGAAGTGACACCAGCTGAAGCTCAAGTGTTCAGACGCATGCACCATTCATTTCGGAATTGTAGTAAGCAATGTGACCTGACTGAACTCCTGTCTGTTGTGGGTCCTCTGGCGATCCTAGGAAAACATTTCAAATTTCTAAATAAACATGGGACTGTGCATGTAACCATAAATAGTACAATAATACTGTATTTCAAGTTCACACAAATCTTGGCAGTTTTCATTTTCATTGTTTCAGCTCTCATGTCATCTTTAAAACAGCTCCCTGGCATGTATAAGTTATGAGCAGCTTACAAATTAGCCAATGTCAAACACAATGTTGAAATCGCCTCCCAATTTCTTTCAAAAAACAGAAAGTGACAGTATTAACTGAGAATTAATTTTTAAAAAGATTGCAGTAATTCATCAACTGGGGGGAAAACAAAATGTTGGTGGATGTCATATATATCTTTTTCCTAGAATTATAATTTCCATGTATCCAGTGTATGCCCCACTCCCTGGATTACATAGATTAGAAAACTACTCTTTTTATGAAAAAACAGAAAGGACTTTCTTCACAAACCAATTGAGTTAAAACTGTTAAAATAGTCTGCCCAGTTTTCTAAGCCTATGACCAAATCTATTTATGAGAAGCAAACAGCCAGTCAGTGTGATTCCCAATAGGAGGGTGGAAGGAAGGAGCAATCTACTGGACAAAATAGCCAATTAATGTTTGATGTGTGTGCCCTGTTTCTGTCACCCACACACTGCTTAGCCTCTGTAAATAGAAAGACACTGTGGCTTTATTAGAAATGTATTTCACAAATATCTAAGCTCCTGAGATGCCCACTTAAACCATACATCTTCCTCTTGGTTGGAGACAGAATCTTTCATCTTAACATTTGAAAACCAGAGTCCCTCCTCTTGGATTGGGAATGAGTCATCATCAAAGATATATCCATCCCCTGGAAGTGTTTTTCCACAGATGCTGTGATCAACTCACCCATACAGAAGTGGTTTGGTGTTTATGAGTGTGTATATGTTATATTTTAACTAGAGAAAATATGTTTTTCTAAACTTGCAGATGATTGGTATCAAGACTAAGTCCTTAGATATATGGTTAAATACTTGCTTTGCGCAGATTAGATAAAAAGCAATGACTTCATTCCATAATCTCAGGAGACAAGGAGACATTGAAAAGTTTATTTTAAATTTATTTCAGAAAAAATCATAGAATTAAAAAGCTGCCCCACTTTGTTATAAGGTAAAGACCAGCTAGGTATGGTCTGATATACAAAAAAGGCCCTGGAACTTTTTTAGTTATTTGTTTAGATTTAGAACTCAGTTTCTTGGGGACTAAGAAATGTGAGCCAACCTATACAGAAATAAATGATCATAGATAGGACTTCAAATTACTTTTTTCCAAGCCCACAGACAGCTATCGGGTATGTGTTTGCATGCCATGCTCCAAACATGGGAATCCAGAAGTGAGTGCACCGTGTCAGCCTTCATATTAAAACACTTTCTGCCTCTATGTCTGTCAGTATGATTTCTAGCAGTGACTAGGGGGATACCACAGACCTTAAGGTACAAGAATTTGGTAATTGCAAAACTGTGTCTTGATTTGCATTTCCCTGATTGCTAAGGAAGTTTAGCATGACCTTAGGTGTCCTTTGGCCATTTGAACTTCTTCTGTTGAGAGATCTCTGTTCAGCTCAGTGCCCCATTTTATAATTGGGTTGATTAGCCTTTTACGGTCTAGTTTCTTGAGTTCTTTATATATTTTGGAGATCAGACCTTTGTCAGTTGCGGGGTTGGTGAAGATTTTCTCCCAGTCAGTGGGTTGCCTTTCTGTCTTAGCAACAGTGTCCTTTGCTTTACAGAAGCTTCTCAGTCTCGGGAGGTCCCATTTATTCAATGAGGCCCTTATTGTCTGTGCTGCTGGGGTTATATGTGGGAGCCTAGGCAGTTTGGATGCTCACCTTACTAGACCTGGATGGAGGTGGGTGGTCCTTGGACTTCCCACAGGGCAGGGAACCCTGATTGCTCTTTGGGCTGACGAGGGAGGGGGACTTGATTGGGGGAGGAGAAGGGAAAGGGGAGGCGGCGGTGGGGAAGAGACAGAAATCTTTAATTAATTATTAAAGAAATAAATAAATTAAAAAAAACTGTGTCTTATAAAAATATAAAGTTAAGCACACTGATAGTAATACGAGATGCCACGAGGGGAGGGCCATGGATCTGTTACGTGACGATCATCCTCATATATGTTGATGTCAGCCTGGCCTAAAAGGAGTTTCCAGAGTGACATAGAACTGTTAGTGGCTGGATATGTCTCTGACTTTGTCAACTACCTCTGTGACTATGGGACTTGTTGTTTTGTTTTGTTTGTGTCATGCTCTATAAAAGGAGAAGTAGAGAAAAGAGTTAAGATTCAGGAAAGTCATAGAAAAAAAAAGGAAAAGTGAAAGTTTTGGCTTTAATTAATCCTGTTCTCTGTAGCTCACCACTCTTCTCCAGACCTTGAGAACATTCTGGATGGAAGCACATTCTGGCCTTCCCTGGTTATCTTAAGGCCAAATTTTGAATCTTATACGTTATAGAATAGATTTCTGTATGCCACACATTATCTGAACACCCTGATAGAAGAAATAATAGATGTCTTAAGTACGTATTAACCACCGTTTGGCATGTTTTAGTGTGTAGAGATATGTAATTTAACATCTGGCCCGCTTATCAAAAGTCACATAGTTAATGGAGAGTTGGAAAGAATCGACCAAATCGTAAAAAAGTTAAAAGAGGGAAATCTCCAAAGTCTTAGAAGATATAAAACTTATTTTAACTAACTACAAGTCTACTAGATGTCTCAAATGAAGTCCCAAAAACCTCATAAGAGATTCTCACAGAAAGACTGTTGTTTTTGTGTTTAACCTGCCTCATTGGACACTCCTGGCCATCAACCTTTGCATATGCCATAACTCTGAACAAAGGGATGTCATTGTAAGAATCTGTGACAGCCAGTCCTGCTCCTTCTGCCCTTGGCAATATTCAGCTAAGGAAGAAATAACCTGAATTATTTTTTTCTTGAATAACTTAATATTTTATGTTTGCCACGGAAGAAGAAGAGATGTGTGATGATTATCAGATCTGACTAGAAGGAGTAAGAGTGGATGGAGGCCTGTCTTTTTCTTGGCAAAATGGAATGAACTGTGAGCTTACCTGTTCAAGATCTAGGAACATACAAGTTCTCCAGTAAGTAAGGACAGTGCTCAGGTTCTCAAGATGGCTCCAGGAAACGAAAAATGCCTCCCTCCTACCACCAGTACCTTTGTTTCCCCAGGATGTTTCTCTCTCTCTTCCTTCCACTTCCTGTCATGCTAATGAGCTGTGTGAAAAGTATCACTACAAAGATTTCTTTCCCCTGCAAGACTTAATGAAAGTGATCTCAAGATTTAATGGATTCTGTGTGTAAATAGTGGAGAGTCTGAGGCCAAAATGCTGATACTGGGAAAGAGCTATTAAATTATATTTAATTTATAGGACTGGTAATTTTTTTATCACATCATCACTATGTGGGACTTAATAAAATCTAGCATCAATAATTCATGTTTCACCGCATTTCTGGCGCTATATTTCATTCTTATAATCAAAATTTTGCAGTGGGTTCTAAGGATGCCTGTATCATTGATCACATAGACAGCTTTATGACACATCGCTAAATAAGTAATTGAACTAGGTATCATCACGAAGAATTTCCCGATTTCAGTGCTATTTATAGAGACAAATTTTTAAAAATACATGTATAATTTTATAGGACTACAGAGCAACCTAAATCATTGCAGCTCCATAATGACTTTTGCATTTAGTATATTCTGTTGAAATTCACTCTCTGTGAAATGATTTTTATCTTAGTGGACTACTAGGAACCTTTTTTCATACACAGTGCTGTATGTCTAAAGATAGGTTGAGGGATGCTCGTAACAAACAGTAATATTTGTCTGACCATTTCTAGAAGTGATCCATTTCCGACTTTACATGTACTAATAGCGTTTATATGTACATGTGTCTTTAGCGTGCATTTAAAAATGGATAGTTTTAATAATATCAATTTGACAACTAGAGAAAGGGAACAGGTGCCATGCTTTGGAGTTTCTGTTTGCAGGGGGATAGTGAGAATTCATTGAATTGTATTTTGGTAACACAACAGAGTATAATGTCTCTGCCTTGTAAAAATAAAAAGTTCACAACACTGAGAGCTTTAAAACGAAAAAGGGGAAAGTCCACTTCAAATCTCTGCTTAGAAATAAACTCACCGTTAGCTGGTTTGGCAGTTACACATTCACAGATGTGCCCAGCGGCAGTGCTGCTATCACCGTGTGGGTTGTTTTCCCAGCTCTTCCTTAAATCATTTCTTCTTCTCCAAATTAGCACACACAGTATTAAATGTCATTATGACATTCTTCAACAAAGCATGTTTATTATATTCTTCTATGTTCTACCTGGCATGGTGGCACATGCCTTAAATCTCAGCACTTGGGTAACAGAGGCAGGCAGATCTCTGTGAGTTCAAGGCCAGCCTGTTCTACAGAGTGGGTCCCAGGACAGCCAGGGCTATGTAGAGAAAAAGGGCATTCTTCTACTGCTTGTTTCTCCGATCCTTCCTTGTCAGTCCCCGCCACGGTCTATTTCCTATTTTCATCTTCATTGCGTCCTTTTGCCCACTTTCCTCTCTCCTTTCTCATCACCATTCTTATCCTCTCTTGTTCTCTCCTGTTTTAGGTTTTTCCCACATCTACCAACACACACACACACACACACACACACACACACATCTCTCTTTGAACTTGGGTAACATCGCTAATATTATGCTTTCCAAGTTAATTCATCTTGTAAATTTCAGACATTTATTTTTCTTTACAGCTTAATAAAAGTCAACTGTGCATATCACTACATTTGCAGCTGGCCTTTTCTAAAATTAAAGACACATACCAGATATACTCAAATCCTCCTAACCCTGCCACATAAACCTTCATCTCATTAACGACGGCTTGACCTGGAATCCAATGAGTACCACTCCTAAAATGACGTAGTGTTTCACAGGGACTCGCTAGTATTGGGCGGGGCCTTTTACCTTTTGAAGACAGAATATTATGTAAATGAATTTATCATAGAGAAATGTGTGGAACCTACCCCATCCATATGCCTCTGAGTGGTTCACAATGGAGTAATCACTGGCAAATTATACTCAATTGAGAGCTTCTCAATTGCCTTGAAGGAACTGAGAGAAACTAGGTCAAAAGCTTAATAGAATTGCTTTTCCTGCCCTTTACTTCACATCAGTGCTGTGATTTTCCTTGCACTTACAAAGCCATATAAGGGTGGCTATTAAAATGTCCCTTACATTAAGGAAGGGAAGATAGTAATGTTTAAGTATTACCTAGAGGAAAGGCATCTAATGAGAAATATATTACTTTAAAATATGAATGATGAAGTTTTCCTCACTCATGTACACACTCTAAAATTCCTAAATTCAGATCAAGGCACATTCAATAAAACACAGCAATACCAGCACTGTTTTATTTAAAACCTACAGTTACGATGATCTCTTTTATGGCAAAGTCCCTGTTCTTTCATATATACCATAAATTTTAACAGTTTTCATAGAAGCATTTTTGACCCCTATAATTTAGCAGTCTTGTTACCTGTCTTTATAGGACTTTAATGATGGTAGAATACACAGAAATAAGAAAGGAAGCAAATAAATTTTAAATGTAAACATGGATTAGGAAAAAATGGTATTAAAAAGTGAAAGGCCTCAATACAAGTTTGGTTAAAATAGAAGACCCAGTTTACCAATGGAGATGATTCTCAACTTCCCTAATGCTGTGGCCCTTTAATACAGTGCCTCATATTGTGGTGAGCCCCTCCCCTCCCCAAAACCATACAATTATTTTATTCTTCCTTCATAGCTATAATTTTACTACTGTTTAGAATTGTAATGTAAATATCTGGTATATGACTCCTGAGGAGGCTACAGCCCATAGGCTGAGAACCACTGACTTAAAGGAAAGATGATGGACTAATTGAAGAAAATGGACCAAAAGGTTACCCAGAATTAAGACTGAGAAGCACAAGAGCTCATACCTGACATGGCAAGGGTCTCACACTCTCCTCCCAATCCCTGTTCTCTGCCCCACTTAGAGTTGCCAGATGGGGCGAGCCAGATAGTGCTCTCACAGAGTCATCTATGATAGGAAGCAGAGTGATAGAGCATTGTTCCGTCCCCTATTGATATGGGGCCAGGTCATAAATACACCGGTTCTGCAACCCTTTACCCCCAATGACTTAACAAAAGACAAATCAGAAAGTACTATGGTGTGTTGAGAAGCAAGCCTTTGCTTTCTGAAGACAATTTTTAGGAGGCTTATAAGGGCCTATTGATTGAAAATATCACAACCACTCCTCAGGGTGTACTCCATCCTCAGTGTTCAGAAACAAGCCTTTCTGTTAGAGATTTGTCACCATAATGGATACCCATGTAGGTCGTGGCAAAAGACCAAGAAGTTCTCAAAAAGTGTGGTTTTAAGATGCTTAGAGTATCTTTTAAATCTAGCTTGGTTGCTAGAGGCAAAGCCCAGTGTTCCATGTGAGAATCCCTGGTTGTTTGAAAAGGATGGATCAGTGTGACCCACCAACAAGGGGTACTGGAAGATTCCTATAGTGTATTTAGCACCAAAGGTTTAAAAAAAAGAAGTTCTGAAAACATGTTTTCTTTTATTCCTGGTGCCTTAATGACAGGATCCAGGATATCAAAAGAGAAAACTGGTGTGTTGATCTCATGGCTCAGTTTTGCCTCCACCCTTTCTTCATTGTTTTGTTACTGAGCTATAGGTAAAATTTTTTATGTGATTTTTCTTCAAATCACCACATAAAGATAAAGATTAAAAATTAAATATGCAACTAACCTTATAGAGATAGAGGTGAGAGAGAGATTTGATCTCTAACATCTTCATAGATGTATTCTTAACCATTTTCAACATTTGAAAATTTTTAAATGAGCTGTTAGGTGGCAAAAGCGGCAAAGGTGACTTCTCCCGTAATTGGAATACCTGAGGTGGCCTCAATCTCACAGTAAAGATTAAGTGTAACTATTACAGCTCTTGCAGAGTTATGATTTTTAAGATTTGTGTTAACTAAACAAGGCTAGGGGATATAATGTATCATCATCAAAATGGACTTTTAGAAGGCGCATGAGAAGGCGTTCCTTCAAAATCTGAGACTGTGACTTCTTTAGAGGTGACAGAAGCAGTATTTGCTCACCAAGGGACAAGCGAGCTGAACCCTCTATGGGGCATTTTCCCCACATTCCACTTCAAAAGCGTGCTCCTCTCTCTCTAGGCACTGTGCAAGCTTGTGTGCAAAGGGGAGGAATCATGCTGTGGCAGCAGAGTCGTGCAGTTTATCAAGAGAAGAAGGCAAGAGCTCCGGTAGCTTCTTCCCTGCAGCACATGGCCTTGGCTTGCTCTTTGACCTCTTGGATTGTATTGAACACGGAAATTTAGAGATAACACCACAGAACAGTATAGATGTCTTTCCTGAAGTCCTGGAATATACTGGGCATACCTGCTAGATATTTGTTTGTGTCTTGGCATTTGGGATTTTAAGAAAATATTTCTTTTTTTCAGTGCTAGGGATTGAACCCATGGCCTTGTATATGCCAGGCAGATGCTTCACTACTTTGTTATATCCCTTGGGTGGGAGGAGAAAACACAAAAAGAAAACATTTCTCATAAGCAAGACACAAAACTTCATGGTTGATTAGGATTGTCACTGAGAGGCTGGTTTAAAAAAAAAAAAAAAAAGACTGCGAGTAGCCAGGCAGTAGTGACTCACGCCTTTAATCCCAGCACTCAGGAGGCAGAGGCAGGTTGATCTCTGAGTTTGAGGCCAGACTGTCTACAGAGTGAATTCCAGGGTAGCCAGGTCTACACGGAGAAACCCTGTCTTAAAAAACAAGCAAAAGAGTGACTTCTCTAGTTCCCTCCAAAGCGAATCTGTGATTCTACTTCTGATGTCTAATTGGTGCCAGCATGGTCTACTGTGGATTGTATTGACTTTCTGTGTCGAGAGAGTGTACCAGCTGATAAGATAGTAGGAGCAAATGCAACAAAGAAAGCTCTACTAGACTCTTGTCATCACATTTGCCAGAGAAGTCCATCACAGTCTAAGCAAACTAATTGTTTGTTCAAACTGGTGTGCACCAAATATAAAGAGAGACACACATATGAAGTAAAGTATCTACACAGATATTTTATATGCGTAAAATACTTATTTGTATGTTATGTGGTTAAATTTATGTTTATAGGATTTAAAATAGCTACTTTAAAAAAGTCATTAGTTTTCAGAGTTCTCGAAACCCTCTTAGGCTAGCCCATAAAATTACATATGACAACAAAAATGTTTTGTTTTCTAATCAAAAAGAAGAAAACTTTCATCGTTTTGTTTTTCCTTCAGTTTATGTTAGTTGTAATTTTCTTTGGAGCACCCAACAGATTCACGTGCACAGTTCAATATTGTAAATTCAGCTGTAGTTATATCATAGTGGTTTTTATTTCCTGACATTTCATTTGCACAGGTTTCCTTGTCTGTAGAAGAGGGAAAGGGAATTGCTAAAAGAGCTGAATTTAAAATATAATAGTGCCCGAAACCTTTGTGAGAATTGAAGCTACAGAAAGGACAAAAACAAGAATTTGGATTTTCCTTTAAAAAAAAAAAAACTACACTAGGAAAGAAACAAAGAAAATTTTAGAGCAGGCTTTCATGTCCCGTTCATACTCTTTACTAAGGTCTGGAGCCTGTGCAGGGCAAAGGATGAGGTAGGTATAGTTTTTGTGTCCTATGGAGTTTCCCATCCATCTAGCCATCCAGCAGCTGAACTTGAGACCCTGCAGCCTTTCCCCCTGCCTCCCATTTCCACCAAGCCCCTGTGTTGTTCCTAACTAACAGCTAAAGAACTCTTGTTTCTGAGCAGCACTTCTCCAAACTTCCCTCTCCAAATGATACCCAGACATTGGTCCTACTTCCTTAAAACCTGTCTGCCAATAACATTTTGCAGATAATCTTTGGCTAGGTCATTCATTTCTGTGGAAAGCCCTAAGAACTATTTTCCAGAGATCAACTCATTTGATTTTTTTTAAGGTGGAAATTCTGAACAAGCTATTATGAATCCAACCTGAAGGCAGGTTTATTAGCAAAACAAAGTGTCTTGCCTGAAGCATCCCATATGGTTTGCAGTATCTGTAGGGGGTGTGGGACTGTGCAGTTGAGGGGAACAGAAGGAGAAAACAGAAACTCTGTCTAAGCCAGAAGACCAAGCCCTGCTTTTACACTAAAATTTACCCCTTTTTTCCTTTTCCACATTGCTCTAGGCTGCTACCATTAAAGTGTCACAGTCTTGTAAATGACCTTCTGGTTCCCAGAATCCCTGGAGAAACCCAGATTAGATGTGGAGAGTCATGATGTAGAGGTGTCAGGGCTGAGCCCTGGGGCTCAGGGAAGACTGTCTTCTGTTACCACTATTCTCTGCCCTCAGGAAACCACAGGAAATGAAGACTCTCACTGCAGCCAGAGCCCTAAAGTAAATGGATTTGCCTAAAGCCACTAGGACTAGCAAATGATGGAGATGCCTCTTAGGCCCATCTTCTAGAAGCCTCCTGATAATTGGCTTCTTACCATCATACTATTCTGTATTTATGTTGAATAAAGAAAGTATCTGGTTAGAGTGTCGCAGTGAGTTCAAGCTAGAGCAGGTGGGAGGAGAGATGAAACATTGCTTTTCCCCACTGACACGCAGACACTTTAATACCATCACGTGAAGAGCACCCTTCCCCATTTCCCATCTTTCTTCCTCCCTTAAACCTTGATGTACATTGTGTGATTTCATCCTCATGGAGTAGCGTCCTGAAGCTAAGAATTCCCCTTCGTTCAGCATATAAAGATACCCATGCAGTTCCCAGTCAGCAACAGAATCGTTTTCTGCAGGAAGCTATTGCACAGGTGTGTATCTATCTGTCCTCCAAGATGCTGTTATAGCTGATCAAACAAAATACACCATGACTTAATCTTCATTACCGCATGATTTGGAGCCAGTTTGGATGTGTGCTCTCAGCCGGTGCCTAATTCTCATTATGCCTCTGAAAACGTGCACACGTTGCTGCCAGCTGATTTTCTTAACACAGCCAATCTGTTGTATGAAATAGCCACTGAATTCTCCACCAAACCTTGGCTTGCACTTCTCTGTGACGGTTGTGTGTGTGTGTGTCTGTCTTCTCCAGTCAGCTAGATTTCACAGTGCATAGGAAGGACACTTCTGTGTCAAGTTAGCTCGGTAAATATTTTCTGACCAGCTGGTAACATAACCGGTCTTATATTGTTTATGCTAGTTTCTGCAAAGCAAACAATGTTTAGAACTTAGTGTAAGATTATTTAAAGAGCTCCAACTGTTTAAAATCTCTTTCTGAAGTTGATGATTAAGTGGCCTATTATTGTCTTGGTAGATAACAGATGGCACTTTAAGACCCTAAGAGTCGTTTCAGAAAGGCCAACTCCATGGTCCCAGGTATGCTCAAATGACCTTCTTCCATAATCACATCATCTCTCACTTTAATTCAATGAACAATTCACGTGCACATCTTGTTAAGTCATAACTGTGATCGGGCCACTTACAAGCAACTGGATCCACAGAACACTGGTCTCATCTGTTGAGAGTAGTTCTGAATGGTCTCTGTGTGGATACCATTGGCCAGCTCAGCTCAGTACTATACAGAAATCACCACTGTACCAGAACTATCCTGGAATCTATAGGGCTAGTGAAGCCCGCAGGCCTTTAACTTTATTTCCCATCTTGCAGCCAAGTCATCAAGGTACAGCGAACCTTCCCTACTGACCACTGAAGACCGGTCAGTTCATTGGGAACCAGATAGTCTTCTACAATCAACAATCAGATATATTTTTAATAGCTCTTATAACAGGCTTGTTGCCAGTGTGGCTCTGAGACAGCTATGGCTCATGCTCTGGTCTAAAATTGCTGCTTTGATTTGCGTATAAAAACCTGAGTGAGAAACAACCCAAAAGAACATGTCTTCACATGGGCTTGTGTTCTCCCTGAAAGAAAGTCATGTCAAAGACAAATGTGGGATAGAAAAAAATGAGTGAAAAATACTCATTTCTGGAATCTGTAGAAGGTAGCTAGGGAGTTCCATTTGCTCCTTGAACAGATATCTGCTGTCTAACATTGTCTGTGCGCTGCCAAGCACTATTCTAGGCACAAGGTACTAAGCAATAAATAGCCCAGAGACTCAGCCCAGAATTCTGCCCTCTGGCTTTTGGGAGGCACTCCTGCTTCAAACATTTTCCTTTTATGGATTTTCTTCAATATTATTTATGTTTCAAACATCATTTTGGCATTTTCTCTAAAGGTCACATGAAGAACTTCAGTAAAATATTCTGTCAATAAGCACTGAAATTAAAAGTAAAGTCTAGTCCAGTCATAATATTGTCCTCAGTACAAAACAGAAAATCTTCCCTTTTCTCTTTTTCATTAATTAATTAATCTTTATTATTATTACTATCAGTTTTATCATAAACATCATCATTTTAGCAGAGAGTGAGACCCAAGCCAGGCATTTGTGCATGATGGGAAACTGCTCTACCAAGGAGCTACAACCCCAGCTCTGTTTTTTTTTTCTTTGTTTGAATTTCCAGGGAGCAGTGTAACGAGTTTCATTCCTATTTCACTGAACAAATGAACAAGTACTTTTGTTGTGAAAACCCATATTATCCAAGTCCAGTGAAGAGAAATGAACAGAACCAGAAGCACTGCAAGTGCTTTTACCTTGTAGGAGAAAATTCTTTATTTTGTTTAGCCAAGAGAGTAATTATTTAACTTGGCACAGAAGGATCAGATGAAAAGCCAAATTATCTCTTGGGTAAACACTGCTATCTTTCCTGGTCTGGCTGCAGAAACCATTCTGCTGCTGTCATTACCTGGAACTGGGCGAATCACATCAGCCTGAGTAGACTAATATAAATAGAAATTAAGACTTAGATCAATTGTTATTGTATTTTGTATTGAGAGAGAGAATGTCAAGAAACAGGGCATATGTTTTAAAAACAAACAAAATTCTATCTACAAGTTGTCTTTCCCAACTTAGCCTCTTGATCTATGACGCTAGTCTCTTGTGCTGTGCTATTTAAAGCCTTCATACAGCTTTCGATAAGTCAGAGTTTCTAGTATGTAATATGTGTGGTATGCAAATATGTGTGTGTGTATATATATATATGATACATATATGTACGATATATTAGATATTATAAAATATATATTAGATACTAGAAACTCTAGCTTAGCAAAAGCTGTATGAGTTTTTAAGCAGTACTGCATGTGTTTCTGTGTTAAACACATGCGCACACATGTGTGTGCGAGCGTGTGTGTGTGTGTGTTAAAAACATACAGGCTTTGGAGTTCCACCCAGCTTTCATGTCATATTGAGTCTCAGGAACCATAAACTAGTTTAGTTTTCATTTCCTCCTTTGTAAAATGGAATTGTAGTGCTCAACTCACAGTTCTGTTTCCAGAGCCCTAGTAAATGTCTTCCCAAGAAGACATGATTGCCATCTCTGATTTTGGAGTCTGCTTGACAATTTTTCAACCACAGATTTGTGAGAAGTTATGTTCTGTGGCCTGTAAGATGCCCTATAACCATGTTGCAAATGTTGTTATCCTCGAGTTAGAAACCTAGAACATCAGAATACAAAAGAATAAGGAGAGAAGAAATCCCAGTCTTATGTGGGGTCTTAGGGTTTCCATTCATGACCAAAGAAATTTGGGGAGGAAAGGGTTTATTAGGTTTACACTTCCACATTGCTGTTCACCACTAAAGGAAGTTAGGACAGGAACTCAAACAGGGCAGGAACCTGGAGGCAGCAGCTAATGCAGAAGCCATTGAGGGGTGCTGCTTACTGGCCTGCTTTCACGGCTTTGCTCAACCTACTTTCTTACAGAACCCAGGACCACTGTCCCATGGATGGCTTGGACTCTCCCACATGAATCCCTGATTAAGAAAATGTCATACAGAGGGATCTTATGGAGTCAGTCTCTCAATATAGGTTCCCTCCTTTCAGATGACTCTAGCTTGTGCCAAGTTGACATGAAACTAGCCAGTATACACAGATTATTATTCATAAGAACAGGAAGCTTCTTTATCCCTAGGGTACAAAGATCTGCCCCTTTTATTCCTGAAGAGATAGAGTTAATACCTGCCGGATCTCAGCTGCCTAATTCGGCACTTTCCTTTGGTGAGCATCTGTTTCTGAGGCAGACATGTGCACGCCTAACTCCATGAGAAAGGAGACGGAGGCAGCAAACTACACCAAACCATTTCAGACAAGGCCAAGAGGGGATACATGGTAAATGCTATGAGAATTTGTACACAACGTGCCTATCTATGTACATGTATCATGTAATGTATAGAGTTTCAATAAATGGAATCAGTAAAACCTTACATAGGTCAGAAGTATGTTTCACCAACTGGCCATTTAAAAACGGGCTCTCTTTGCAAAATTTTCTGTACAATACACCAAAGATTACTGACATCCTCCTCAACCACCAGACCAGTTCTCGTATGTCCAGGCCTCGTTTCCAGGAGCTCAGCTAAATCCCACTGAGTAACTATCAAACAGGAAAAAAAAAATATGGTGGCAGGTACATGTGCTAAACCATTGCCCCTTCCAGTTACTCTACCTGGCCAGGCTCTACTACCAGAACTTTTCTCCTTGAGCGTCTACTTCATGTTCAGGGTCCATGTAGAGCCATGGTTCTAACCTGTGGGTCCTACACCAGGAATTTACACTACGATTCATAACAGTAGCAAAGATACACTGGTTAAGTAGCAATGAAAATAATGTTATGGTTGAAGGCAGCACAGAATGAGGAACTGTATTAAAGGGTCACAGCATCAGGGAGGTTGAGAACTACAGATGCAGAGGAATGCCTTTAAAGCTACAATTCAATCCGCATTCATCTGCGTTCTCCTAGAGGGGAAGCTTTTAGCTTATGACCAAACTGCTAAGTGGTGCCCAGGAAGAGAGTATGGGAGTCTGTCATTTGTCTTTTTCAAATGCCAGGCCACTGGAAGAGCCACACCCACTTATCCCCGCGTTTTGCTTGTTCTCTTCCTTTGGCTGTCCTAGGAAGTGCTGTCACAGATAGACGTGCTGGGGACCTGCAAATCTTCCTCAGTGTTGCTGGCACCTGCGGGCTTGTGTGGAGATAGATGTCTTTGAGGGGGAGACTCTCAATAAGTCCCTTATGCATGGTTCCTACTGAACTGTCTGGCTTTAAACAGTCTCCAAATAACTGTCTTTTTCTTCTTCAGAAGTCATTGCCTGGCACAGATCCAGATGTGTTTACCATTTGGTAAAAATCAGTTTTCACATTAATTAAAAAAGGAAGGAAGGAAGGAAGGAAGGAAGGAAGGAAGGAAGGAAGGAAGGAAGGAAGGAAGGAAGGAAGGAAGGAGGGGAGGAAGGAAAGAGTGGAGGAAGGAGGGAGGAAGAAAAGAAAAAATAAAGAAAAGACAGGTTTTTAGCTAATACAACAGCTGGATGGGAAATTACAAAATGATCATCCAGACACTAACTTTCTTACTCTCCTCTTCCACATCCTTTCCCTCCTGTTAGGACTAAAAGGGAAATGTTTAGATTTGTTTCATTTTGTTTCAGTTGAGAGGACCAGTTGTTTTATTATCCTGCTGCATCCTCCTTAAGCTCTAAATTGTCTTGGATTCTGGCACAGTCGCCAATAAAGGAAAGCCTATGGTCTTCTTACACATTTTTAAAGAGGCAAGAAATGGAAAATCATGAAACCAAGTTCTTGAAATGGTAGAATTCAGGCTAATCACAGGCTGGCACTTTAGATACAGATCTGGTAAGGGTCAGCCCAGGTTCTTTGGGACTTACTGGGGACCAAGGACACAAGAGGGGGACTGGACAGGATATCTGCCTCTTTGGGGCTCATACTGGGTCAGAGATCAAGCTCCTCTTGCCACCATGTTTGAATACTTTCAATGACTACCTCTGTTGTCAGGCAGGACTGCATGCACGTGATTCTTTCTTACGTTCCTGGCAATTGGGTCCTACCCTTTCCCTGAAAGTTTTTTCTTTTGGCTCTAGGCAGACTTGAGCTGAGAACAGTGGTTTAAAAAAAAAAAAAAAAAAAGCATCCGTCTGATCGCCTGATGAAGCACAGTAATTGATAGGAGGAAGGTCTCCAGAGAGTGGAGTCTTTTTAGGTGCAATTTCTATGCTTAATCATGGGGAATAATAACGGTAATGGTCTGTATAAACCTGGGTCCATTAACAAATGTACTTATGCAAACTTTGAAACCTCGCATCAGTAAGCATTACGCAGGCCCCCAATAAGAGGCTCAATGTCTTGAGTAGCAGAGAGATACAGAGGCAGAGTTGTAAGTCCCTTGAGCCTGAAAAGAGACTTTATCCAAAATCCTCGTTCTTTTTATTAAGGGTTGATTCAAGGCTGAAAAAGCTGATTACTGGAGCTTATCCCGGATGAGAAATTCCTCCCTGCTACTACTCCATTCTTAAGGACTTTCAAAACATTTGGCTCTCAGATTTAGGTAAATTTCCCAGCATGCCTCTGAATTAAATAAGGAATATAAATGTACTAGAAAGGTTGGCGGGTCAGAAAAAGGTGACATTTTATTGCATTTTATTGTTTTGCTACCATAGTTAGAGAGAAAGCCAATACTGATGGAGGAGCCACTGCGGTCACAAAAGAGTCTTCCGGTGGCACTCGACTGAAAGGGCAGCAGCCAGGAGCTAATCCTGTTAGATCACTTATGTGGATGGATGAGCAGACTGCGTGAGTTGCCAATTTTGAGTAGTGGATTAGGATGAATCCAGAAGTTCTTTATTCCATCCCAAATTCTGACGAGGACAAAGCTCTCGAAGCACCAAGAAGGCCAGTCACATCCCTAGGATCAAGGAGCATTTACCTATGGCAGCCTCATCCACTGCTTGCAGCGGACAGACGTTCCTGGTTGACGGGAGTCTTAATAACCCCGCTCTCCACTTTGCTTCTCTAAAACCAAATCCGTTGTAAATAATGGCTCTTTGTTTCCCCGACTTAGTCTAAGCTTTCTTTTGGAAGTTGTCTGAAGGGAGCTGAGTTCCTGGCCTTATATTCTAAAGGAAACTTTCTCTACTGGAAAGGTCTTCAAGATTATGTTTGTAATTTAAGCTTTTTAGTTTTTTATAATTTCCAATGAGAATGTACATGATAATTATGTAATTTCCACCCCTTCCTCTCTCCCTCCAGTTTCTCTTGTGTTTGCCGCCCAACAAGACACTCTCTTGAATTCATTTTGTATATGTGTGTTTGTGTGTGCGCATGTGCATGCGTGTGCTGTATGTGTGTGAGTATCACACACAACCTATGGAATCTATTTAGGATATCCACATGCACATGTGTTTGGGGGTAAGCACTGAGGCTAGAAAATCCAAAGGACTTGTCCCTGAAGAGAACTGATTCTCCCTTCTCCAGCAGGGACCTAGTTCAGAGAGTGGCTTTTTGACAAATGCTGGCTGGGACTCCAAAGTTGCCAGACAGGGTTCACAAGGCCTGGCCGATGTGACTCGCCACTTTGTAGTTATTCTTGGCAAGAGTTCTGTGTAGAGCTGGCTTATGAGACATTCTCCTGTTTGTGGCGCTCTTTAGTTCAGACACCGAGCATACTGACCAACACTGATGGTAACGTGTTTTTTCTTCTTGCAATCCTTTCCAGAAGGTGCATAAAAGGCAAAACCGTTCCCATTCTTCCTCCCAGCCCTGCCATCAAAAGCACGTTTCTCAGTCCCCCTTTTTTTCTACATGACCACAAAGATGTTTTGCAGGAGACACTGTTGCGAAAGATTAAAAGGCTTCCCTCTTCCCACCCCTGGGACTGCATTTGTAAAACCCAGAGGGCTGTGCTTGGTAATAAGTGGGATAGTGAGTGCTGAGGCACAAGGATGGATCAGCTGGATTCTAGGAGCTGGTCCCTAAGGGAGATGAGAATTAAGATCAATAAAGATACTTAAACTGCTCATGCTCATGGAAATCTCTGGGTGCTGATTGATTAATTATGCCTGAGGAAAAAGAGCAATGATTTGGTTTTTTTTGGGTTTTTTTTTTTTTTTTTTTTTGAGACAGAGTTTCTCTGTAACAGCCCTAGCTGTCCTAGAACTCGCTCTGTAGACCAGACTGGCCTCAAACTCACAGAGATCCGCCTGCCTCTGCTTCTCAAATGCTGGAATTGAAGGCATGCACCACCACCTCCTAGAGAGTAATGAGTCTTTAAATCTTTGTTTTATATTAATGGTTCCTACTGTCCAGAATCCCTTTGTTTGGCTGTTCCTTCAGAGTACTGAGAGATACCATTCATGTCGTCTCAGGAACTTTGCTTAAACTGTT
Source organism: Alexandromys fortis (assembly GCF_014885135.2). Taxonomy (NCBI): domain Eukaryota; kingdom Metazoa; phylum Chordata; class Mammalia; order Rodentia; family Cricetidae; genus Alexandromys; species Alexandromys fortis. Next base: position 12,743,831 of record NW_026067934.1, read on the forward strand.
GGTCTAGAATCATTGTCTGTCATCAGTTTGTACCTGTGTTTATCTCTATCAGATGGGAATCATATGTTCTAGACTCCTGAATGCAGGGGTAAATCACTTGGTTCAGTATCCAAATGTCGATATAACCCACTGCATTCCAGGAAAAGAATAAATAGCCAATTGAATTCGTTAAGAACTGTGTTGTCACAGGGCAGTGGTGGCACACACCTTTAATCCCAGCACTCGGGAGGCAGAGACAGGTGAATCTCTGTGAGTTTGAGGCCAGCCTAGTCTTCAAGAGTTTGTTCCAGGACAGGTTCTAAAACTCCACAGAGAAACCCTGTCTTGAAAAACCAAAAAAACCCCAAAGAATTGCAGTGTCCTGGGTGGTGTTTTTAGCAGAATTTCATGGCAGAAGGCAAGTGTGATATTTGTATATTTTCACCACCAGCATTTTTTACATCAAGATAGAACATTTATCTACAAGTGTAATATGTATTTCCATCTACATATGAAAAAATTTTCCTATGAGGTTTTAAAGAAATGGATTTTTGTGATTTTTCCCCATTATAACGGGATTTATTCTGTGACTAGAAATGGTAAAGTTATACCTCCGGACATTTAAGGAAGGGGAATAATCTTCCATTTTCTAATGTCTATTTCCTCAGGTTCTATTGTGGTTAGTTAGATTCTTTTAGAGTGGTAGACATTCCTAAATTTTAGTCACTTATATTATCAATGCCCATGTCGGCTTTGAAATCAGAGGTAAAATATATGTTATGACCACTATCTAAAAGGCAAAACTTTTACATATTTAATGTTCTCATGTAAGTATTCAATATGATAACTATTGTTCTCCACAGCTTATAATTCAGAAATGCCTTCTTTAAAACAATAGACCTCATGACATTATCATATTAGCACATGGTGTCCTAATTGTAGTTGCCATTTTATATTAATCCTAATTTTAAAAATCATTGCCCTTCCATTTACAAATACATTTTTGTAGTTACAAGAATTCTGTGATGCTACTGTTTTAACCTTTTTGTAAGTGAGGCAACAGAGAAATAGAATGTCCATGTGAGAGAATTAAATAACACGACTAAAGACTAAGTTTAAAAATGCTCAAAATATACGATCAAAAAACTGTGATCACTTAGGGTAGTCTCCACATTTGATCCACCTTGGAGATGCATTAGTCAAAGAATAAAATACAAACAGAATAACCGTCTTTTCATCACCGTAACACCCCTGACTGTGTGTGCCAATTCCCTTCCTGTGGTAATGATTTCTTTCCCTAAGAGGATAGCAAGGCCTTTCCGGTGCACACCTGCTAAGAGCTATGTCAAGCCCCATAAATCACAGAATCAAATAAAGCACTTCCAAAATGGTGTTCAAGCACAATAAAGCTTGGCCAGTTCTTGCTAAAGGGCTTTGTCTGATTCTGAAATAACAACATTAGGGAACTGCCCCCACCGAGTTTCAGAGTTCACATTGCCCATCGATACTAACTGAACCCCTTTGTATACTAAAGAATTTCATTTTTTTTTATTCTGACTTATATAAATTTTTTGTAATTTCTGGCACTTGCTTTTTCTATGTGAGGGCCCTTTTCTATTTTACCAGCATTTGAATAAGTTACTTCTTTTAAAAATCTGAACTATAAGTAAGTTCTTCCTAAAGTGTCCTGTGACCACCTGGAATGCTACATGAGCACAATAGTCATAAAATTGCTAGCTGAAGGATAAACTGTCTAAATGATAATGATATTAATAACAGTTCCAGGAGGATCAGCTCTCAGATTCTCTGGGACTTTGGGCACAAAAAGGCAACAGCTGTAAACCGCCCATAAACAGCTGTGGACCACACATTTCAAACTGTCGACATCAATGGGAAAACAGTTCTGATTCTTAAAATTACAGACTTGAACCGTGGCCTTGGCCTTGTAAAATAATCAAGCTGTCACATCTTTAAAAATCTGAGATCAAATCTTCAAATTCCCTGAATCTGGAATAAGCATCAAGACCCGAAACAACCAGTATTTAAGAAACTGTGCTTTGAAGACAAGTCAAAAAATATTTGGAGTAAGTCATAATTTTTTTTAAAGTTCTGAGAGCTGAACATTAATTAAATTTTATGTGCTTTTTTAAAAAAGAGTTTATACGTCAAGTGTGAGGAGGTGTTGGTAAAAAGATAGGAATACGACATGCAGAAAGAAAGGAGAGGAAGGGGCATGGTGCCACATGTCCAGATGCCTCATCAGTGTGTGCCCCTCTAGAAGGCAGAGACTAGAGCCAACTGCCTTTGTCTCCAGCCCTCTGACACTGGAGATTGCTTTTCCCACATTTGCATCAGATTCTTTGTTTTCACGAAGTTACTCTAGGCCCTGTCATCACTTCCAATGCTATTTCCCCCAAAGACACAGCTAAAATTGTAAAGTTATCGCAAGCAGAATTGTAGAGAAACCATCACACGTTCCTGAAAGCTAGAGTCAGTGATTCGATAAACATGTTTATTTTTACAATAAACTGAGACCCCTGTAAGTTGCCTGGAATAATACGAGCTCAGTCATGGAAACCAAGATGTGTTACTTGACCTTTCTGTCCCTTGGCTTCCTTTTCTGCAAGAAACACTAATGTATTTACTGCATGAACTTGGTGTCCAAGTAAAATGCATTAATGAAAATTATGCATGCTTGTCCTTCTATGTGGTGACTGCCTCCATCATTGTTCTTAGCTTTTGTCTTTTTGTAGTCACATGATAATTATTCCAGATATTGTTATCTCCATTTTTGTGGTGTTTATTATGTTTCACCTGTTGTGTTAAATACTTTACTTTATTCAAAATCTATGACAATCTGATATGGTATCTACTATGAATACTATTTTATTTTTTTCTTTGTATTTAAAATAGATTCTTTTCTCACATAATATATCCTAATTATGGTTTCCCCTCCCTCTACTCCTCCCAGTTCCTCCCCACACCTCTTCCATATGAACTCGCTCTCTCCTTTCTATCTCCCATTAGAAAAGAACAGGCTTCGAAGAGATACTAATAAGATATAAAACAAAATGAATTCTAGTGAGATAAAAAAGTTATCATATCAAAGTTGGGCAACAGACAACAGAAGACAGACCAACAGAAGGAAAAGGGCCCAAGAGAAGGCACAAGAATCAGAGACCCATTCATTCACACACACACACTCAGGAGCCCCATAAAAACACTAACCTGGAAGCCACACAAAGGACCTTGTGCAGACCTGTGCAGACCTGTGCAGACCTGTGCATGTCCTTTTAGTCTGTGAGTTTATGTGAGCTTCACTGACTCTATTTTGAATATAGAAAAATTGGGTCAGCAGCAAGAAGGCTCAGCGGGTAAAGGCACTTGTCACCAAGCCTACTACCTAAGTTTGATCCCTGGAACCCACATAGTAAAAGGAAGAAAATGACTCCTGCAAACTTTCCTCTTGCCTACATGCCTGTACCATGATATACTCATACTCATGCCCACATGCAAACACACACACAAAATAAACATAATATGAGAAAACTAGGGATGAAGGGTGCAAGTGGCCTATCAGAGTGGCAAAAGTAGCATATAGCAGAACTACTATGTTGTATTGTTTATATGCATTACCTCCATCTCCCTCTGTCCCTGCACTTGTTTATATTATAGGTAAGCATGGCATTGTTTCAGCTACGTAACTTTGCACCATGATGTAGAATTCTCATTTGTCCCCTATTGAAGTTTTCTAACTGAGGTCACTTGATCATGATAGACATTCTAAGCTGGAACTCCAGTAAAGGTCATGTTTTCCCCATAAAAAGTAAAGCATCATCAATAACTCCTGCGACATAAATCATTTCAACCACAGATAATGCCTACTATAGATCTTAGAGAGTAGAGAAATAAAATATTCTCATAGCCTGGAATAAAAGTGTCACTGAAAAGAATGGCCTATTTAAAGCACATTTTCAAAGATTAAACAAGTCATCAAAGCAGAGTGCTGTCCTTGTCCTCTGCTGTCCCTGAATGTGTGTCACTCACTTTGATAGTCTTGATGTGTGTGGAAACCACTCAACTTCTTCAGAGGCTGAGTCAGCTCTTTTGAACCCTGATTTCCACAAAGAAAGAAGAGCGTAGAGCATAGACATCTGTCTCCTATTGACATAAGGAACAGATTATTTTCTCAAGCGTTAGAAATGCTCCCGAACCTGCCCATTGTTCTCACTGAGTCCTTAAGATCTGAATGGGAATATCATCTCAGGGCTCTTCTCAGTTACCACAGACTGAGACAGCTCAACCAACTTCCCTTGGAAACATCCCCTTAGGGAACATGTGGCACAAAACGGCTGAGTCTGACGGTTCTCAGTCTTGTCTCCTTGCCTGGCTGCCTTCATAGCAGGTGAGAGAACACAGCGTGAATATTTTAGCTCTCAAACTTCTCAGTATTTTGCCAAGCTTGGCATTCTAAAGTCATCTACTGGCAAAATTTGCTTAGACCAGGCAATTTCCTATGTTGGACTTTTAAAACCTAGCTTTGTAGATCTTTTGGAAAGTTGGAATAGAAACATTTTTGCTGCTAGCAAGTCTTTCAGGACGTCTAGTCACATGACTGCATTTGAGAGACTCAGTGAGAGGGACAGAGTTCTTGAACCTGCAGAAGAAATCTACCAGATGTTCCCCAACTCTCATTCTTGCAGGCTGACTTCCCAAAACATTAATTCTTGAAAAGCGCTACCTTAGTTTCTGCCATCATTGATGTACCTCTTCTCTAACAAAGCACCTTCCACACAGTTACACTATGTAGTCCTCACCATTGGATTGGATAAGTGTCAACATCGTCATTTTAGAGCTAGGGGAGTTCAAGCTCAGAAGACTATGGGTTATTCAAGGTACACGAAGCTCAACTACAAGGAAAATGCCACAAACCCAGACATTCTGACTTTCAATCCAGAGCTCCTTTCAAACAGCCTGTTACTGAAGATGAAAACAGACTCTACTTTGAGCACGACACCGTCTGTTGCTTTGGGGATTAATCTTATTTTTTTTTTCTCTGCAGACTCAGGGTGGTTCATTTGCAAAAGCTAATAATGTACTATATTATTAAAGTCTGAGCAACATTAGTAGCTAGTAGCTAACTCGGTGGATGCTTGACATGATAGAGTTCTGTCTCTGGATTAGAAAATAACAATTTGAGCCTCATGGCCTCTCTGTCTTATAGCTACCTCTTGGTCATAATGATAACCTCAGTGGTACATAGGAAGGCCTTCTCTTAATATACTATTATTGTTCATTTCAAGGGAATAAAATTTAAAAGGCAAGACTTTCACCTAAGTTTTGAAGTGCTTAATTATAAAGTGTCAGCATAATTGTTGTTTTCTTCATTTAAGATAAGGTCAAATTTGTTGAAATAGGAGCGGCAGGGCTGCGTCCCCGGCACCCGGCCGCCCGCATGGCTAGTTTATACCCAGAAATAATTACACGGAAACTGTATTCTTTCAAACACTGCCTGGCCCGGCTAGGTCCAGTTTCTTATTGGCTAGCTCTTACATATTGTTCTAACCCATTTCTAATATTCTGTGTAGCCCATGAGCTGGCTTACCAGAGAGGATCTTAACCTGCGTCTGTCTGGAGTGGGAGCATCATGGCGACTCATCCTCTAACCTTCTTTCTCCCAGAATTCTCTTCTGTATACTCCGCCTACCTAATTTTCTATCCAATAAAATGGGCCAAGGCAGTTTCTTTATTAGTAAGAAATCATTCCCACATCATTTCCCCTTTTTCCGTTTAAACAAAAAAGAAAGGCTTTAACTTTAGCATAGTAAAATTACATATAACAAAACAGTTATCAAGTAAGAATTACAGTTACAATATTTATATCTATTTTATCTCTTATCATAACTAAGGAAAACTATAACTATTTATTCTTCAACTCCATCAAAGACTCCAGAAGGATATAATATTATCTAAGTAAACAAGAAATAAGAAAACTCTAGAAATGACAGAGACATCTCGCTGCCTGGACAGTCACCCAAAGTTCCTCTGTACCGTTGGGGCATCCATCTTCGGCCTACAGGCCCATGGTATCCAGATACATTTCCATGAAGCAGGAAATTTTAAAGACAGTTCAGTCACTTTCTGCTGTGTTCTGTAGAATGTCTTGTAGACTCTTTCATGAATCAGGAACCCCGAAAGACCATCTCACCTTTAGGCAAGTTCAGCAGTCCTCTCTCTGAGGGTTCTCTGTGTCCAGTTTATGCAACAGTCCAGGCAAGAGCAGTTTCTTGCCCAAATGACTATCCAACTCCATAAGGATCCTCTTCGATGCCCATCTTCCTCTTGAAGTAGCTGGTGCTGCCAGGAGCAGACGTGTCTCCTTGTCATGAAAAGTCCTAAGTTATTAAAATATTTTAAATGCCATATTCTGCAGTCTTTGAAAGATATGAAGAATGCCTATCTAATTGAAATATATCTCTATATATCTAGAAAATCTAACTAACATGACTACAAGCTTAACTATTAGCAATGATTATCCATTAACAACCTATATTTCCTAATTATACATTACATTTTAAGTGAACTACATAATCACAATACCTTAATCAAGTTCAAAAATACATATACATATAACAAAATTGACCTTAAAATCCATACCAATGCAAATTATTCATATCTATATCATATCCCCCTTTAAATGTAAAAGAACATTTATAAACAATATTTGGGAACATGGGCGTAGTTTTTTCTCTCCAAACTGCTTCCTGCTGAATGGGGGCACTGTTAATCAGATCATTTAGGGTGTAACCTGTGTGTCAGGTTCATCTCGGTTGGCAGTTGAGTGAAGTAATTTTTTGAGGGTGTTCACAGCAACCTTTCAGGAGGGCGTGGTCTATCATACCATACCGGGATAGATGCAATCCATAGGGTCACATCCTCTGTGGAAACAAAAGAAGACCCTCTCCAAAGCATCATATCCTTAGATCCAAATTTTGAAGTCAAGATACCTTTAGAACATATGTGCAGGTTCAGCTTAGCAGCCCATATAATAAAATGTCTCTTTGTACTTAGCTCCTTCACAGTCAAAAATTTTAAAGAAAACACAATGTACATAATCCAGACTCTCTGTGAATTTTTCATTTTTACGTGGCTTATTTTTCTTTATTTCTCTTAATCTATAACTATCTGTACTTCTGTACTCTGTCTCTTTAAAGACTTTACCCTTTTTCTTTTTAAGACATTAACTTTATTCTTTATATTCTCTTTTTTTCCCCAAGCCTACGTACATTCATCCAACGGTGTCTGAATCTGTTTTACTGTGAATCTGTAATTTTTTTTTTTTTTTCCAGGAGCATTTCTTAAAATGTTAAGCATTTCTTAAAAACTTAAGTTGCACCATGTATAGGTAATACGGTACTGCCTGTGTCCTGCCCAGTCTAAACCTTAACTGCACGGTTTTAAGGTAATTACGGTAGTTCCTGCCTGAGATCAGCACAGTTCAGCAAGGAGCAGCCGCTCCTGCCTCAGAGTCATTTGGTGCTTTTGAGCTGAGCACAGTTACAGGCAAACAGCAGTTTACATTGGAGCCGCAATCAGCAATTTAATTTTGAGACTGAGTGTGCAGCACAGAAACTCTTTTTATCCAAGTTACAGCCAAATCTGACACGCAGAGCACTGCGCAGTCTGAAAACGCGTCTCTGTATGGCAGCAGGAATCCGCCATGCTCTTCCGCCTGCCTAAGCCTGATTCCGCCATCTGCCCAGGTGTAGGCAGGGAACGCTGAGCCATCGGCAGGTCTCAGAGCAATCTCCTCCGATCCCAAGTGGGAACAGAAACATCCAGTCCCATAAAAGCCTTGAAATGCTTTAAAGCCAGAGTTCACGCTGGCAGCATAGCACCAGGAAGCCGCGCTTTAAAATGACGCAGCTTTTTTTCTCTGCTGCTGTTGCTGAATCAGGAATCTCTCTACAGCATGTCACCAACAAAACAGCAAAAATCTGTGTTAAACTCTGTTTCCCTTATTTTTAAGGCTTCTCAGGTTTTTAAGTGGATTTAGCCCCACGTTGGGCGCCATCTGTTGAAATAGGAGCGGCAGGGCTGCGTCCCCGGCACCCGGCCGCCCGCATGGCTAGCTTATACCCAGAAATAATTACATGGAAACTGTATTCTTTCAAACACTGCCTGGCCCGGCTAGGTCCAGTTTCTTATTGGCTAGCTCTTACATATTGTTCTAACCCATTTCTAATATTCTGTGTAGCCCATGAGCTGGCTTACCAGAGAGGATCTTAACCTGCATCTGTCTGGAGTGGGAGCATCATGGCGACTCCTCCTCTAACCTTCTTTCTCCCAGAATTCTCTTCTGTATACTCCGCCTACCTAATTTTCTATCCAATAAAATGGGCCAAGGCAGTTTCTTTATTAGTAAGAAATCATTCCCACATCACAAATTAAACATTTTAACTACTTGTGAATTATTTTGATATGAATTTTATTAATCTTCATGCTAAATAACTGTTTCAACTTTGAAGCATTTTCAGTAGAGGCAGAAGAGAGGTGATAGTTTCACAGTCTGTGCAAGGCTTCTGGGAAAAAGATGCTCTATGCCATTATAATTTCATAATCTATGTATAGCTTCTATTTGATGCTATATAAGGAAAAAGGAAAAAGGCTTTGACACTTGTCCATTAACAAGGTGACTTCTGGTGAGTTGGCCTCCATTAATATTAACTTGGTTTTATGTAGGAACACTGAGTTTTTATATTTGCTGGCTGTTTTAATAGGGAACATTTTTATTTGTGAATTTATTTATTTATGAAGCCTTTTATACCAACTTTTTAACTGAAAATAACAATAATCCCTAATTTGGTTTCTTATAGCACAAATGGGAGCCAGTTCTTGCCTTACTTAATCTTTTGCAAAAGTCTGTTAACGAACATTTTGGTTCAGTAGTCAATCAGGAAGGTTACTTAAGCACACAAACAAATCTCCACTTCCTGCAACACGGATATAGCATTTCCAAGATCCTCATTTGTCAGATGACCATATTCTATGGCATTTTTACCTGACTCTGTGTGGAATGTCTTGTAGCATATTTTCCATTGCCCTTCAGTACTGGCCTTGGACAATCTTGTCTTGCAATTGCTTGCTAAATTAATCCAAAGAGCTATGTTTTGATTGATACAGGAGCAAGTCTAGACTGGTCCATATAAATAGGACCACAGATATAAGATACCATTTAATTAGCTTATGCTCACTAAGTGAAAGTTACAGAATTATTGCCCAGTCTTGAGCAGGAAGTGAAAACCTGGGAATGGGCATCTGATTTGACTTACCAGTGATGAGCCCATAGCCTTCTAGATGTTTGTGCTGGGGTCTGCAGAGCTGTGGTGACGTGCCCCGGGCCTCCCAGCACAGGCTCTGCATTATGGTGCCCTGCCTGCTTCTCGCGAGACTCTTTTGTTACTGTTTTCACTTGAGGACCTCTATTCCTTTGTTGTTTCTTGTGTGCTGGTTGTTGCTGTTTCGGTTTGAGATTTGTTTTGTTGTACCAGGCTATTATCTTTCTCAGTAAATGAGTTAACATAAAAAAGGAGAAAGAGGGTCTGGAGAGATGGCTCAGTAGTCAAGGGTATTTATTGTTCTTCCAGAAGAGCCATGCTCTGTTCCCAGAAGGCGTGTCCAGGACTCATTACTGCCCATTATTCCAGACCCAAAGAATCTGATATTCTCAGTCGTTCACACATCTACACACACAGACACACACGGTGGGGGGGACATGAACAAATATAAAATAATATTTTCCAAAAAGATTGGGGTTAGTACCATAAGCATTGGGATAGAGAGAGAAACAAGACCCAAGGATCAAGCTCTCTTAGGAAACCACGGGCAATGTGTCCACAGTCCAGTGATTCTGGGCAGAGTCAGACCTCATGAGACTACCATGGGTCATGAAGTTTAAAAATCTTCAGCCTATCATGGAAAAACTCAAATATCTGAGCATTTTAAAAAAAATGCGTCCTTAAATTTCTTCATCAATAGGGTAGTAATGACTCAGCGTTTCCACGCCTTCTTCCACCTCAGGCACAGCGCAGTGCTAGCTCGACCACCACTGGCTAACATAGGCATTGTGTGTAGTTCCCACTCCTACTAGGCATTTTGATGATTTTGATTAATTTTGGGACTTCTGGTCTGCCATACATATCAAGAGGCAAGTGTTGAAATAGGAGCGGCGGCAGGGCTGCGTCCCCGGCACCCGGCCGCCCGCATGGCTAGCTTATGCCCAGAAATAATTACACGGAAACTGTATTCTTTTAAACACTGCCTGGCCCGGCTAGGTCCAGTTCCTTATTGGCTAGCTCTTACATATTGTTCTAACCCATTTCTAATATTCTGTGTAGCCCACGAGCTGGCTTACCAGGGAGGATCTTAACCTGCGTCTGTCTGGAGCGGGAGAACCATGGCGACTCTTCCACCAAGCCTCCTTCTCCCAGCATTCTCCTCTGTTTTCTCCACCCACCTAAGGGTGGGCCTTATCAAGGGGCCTAGGCAGTTTCTTTATTAATAAGAAATCACTCCCACATCA
>NW_026067934.1:12756763-12766087 GCF_014885135.2 Alexandromys fortis
TGGCTAGCTCTTACATATTGTTCTAACCCATTTCTAATATTCTGTGTAGCCCACGAGCTGGCTTACCAGGGAGGATCTTAACCTGCGTCTGTCTGGAGCGGGAGAACCATGGCGACTCTTCCACCAAGCCTCCTTCTCCCAGCATTCTCCTCTGTTTTCTCCACCCACCTAAGGGTGGGCCTTATCAAGGGGCCTAGGCAGTTTCTTTATTAATAAGAAATCACTCCCACATCAGGCAAGGGACATAAAATACACCATGCAACCTCTAGGTCGCATGCCCTGAGAAACTTCAGTTTCCACCTTTTTGTTTTCTTTTTGGCCACTGCTTAATTAGTGTTATAAACACTAAGCCCATCAGAGTGACCCATGAGAAGTAATGGGAAGTGACACTCTGATGGACTGTAACGATATGGAAATGCCACTGAGCAAAGGGCCCACTCCTGAGCCGAGCCTCCACGCTCAATCACTGTCCGCGGCTTTCTCCTGGGAAATCTCACTGAGACTTCACCCAGACTAAGCCTCACAGATCCTTCTCTAGCCTCACAATTCTTCAAACTGGTGTCATGTCTCTTCTGTAATAAAGAAAGCCTGGGAGTGACATACTAAATGAAACTCTTGTTCAGTTACTAAGGTGAGTTCCCACGGCCTTGTAAATGCTTCGATTCTTATATATTTATATATAGTGTGCTACCCGGCTCTCTCAGCCTCATATAGATTTGCCAGACCGGTGGTTTCCATAGGAACTTCAAAGCTAGATACCTCTTGGACATCATGAATTAGCATTCAAAGTTTCTACGTCTGACCTGTGCTTTTTGTGCTGTTCTCCAAGCTGTAAATGAAAATATTTTACAGTAGAAACTCATTATTTGCAAAGGTTAATGGGTAGCAACCACTTTATTCCACACTTAATCTTTTGGAGATGATTTTATTTATGTATTTTCTTGGCAATAAAACTATTCTTACTTAAATTTGGTGCCTTCTCTGACCTCGCTTAAGTCCTGGGCGCTCACTCGCTGAAAGAGGTAAGAGGCCAGGAACCCTTTCAGGTCTTTGGACTTTGCTGATACAATGGAATCGTTCCCAGAAAGTAGCTTACGGGCTGTGACCTATTTTCTGCCCTTATGCATGTGCAGAGGAATCCAGATGGTTTGATTAAATATAGCTTCTCCTGGCTCTGGAGGGAACACTTTACAGCATAGAGTTTGGGGAATTAGCCACACGATTCCTATTAGCATTAATGGAGGGCGCCACGGCATTCCCCATATTTGATGCTGAAAATGCAACCCCCAATGCTTGCTAAAGGGACATTTCTTCCATTTATAGACCATCTGGCTCCAACTGTTATTTATGCAAGTGCATGAAAAATGTCTTGCCCTGAGTCTGTGCATTTAGAGGTGGCTGGACACAATCCAGTATTTCTTGAACTTTGGTTTGTATCAGAACCACTTACTGGATTGTTAAAAATGGAGATTCTAGGAATTCCACTTTAAAAGATCTGGGGCAGGACCCAGAAACGTTCCACTTTAGCACCCATTTGAAAGATGTCAAGTGGAGGTCATCCGCGGGCTACCCTTGAAGGCCCATGACAGAAGAAAGGGGGATTCCGGAGACGCGCACACATGCTATGGTGTGCAGTGTGAGTCCCAGCTTTTTTCCATTCTGAGTAAAACAGCTTCATCTTCCCCAACTCAGAAAAGTGATCATGCCAGGCCTAATGTGATAACATATGGAAAATACCTGTGATAATGCAATTGTTAGATTTTCTTTCTTATTCTATTGGACAAGAGATGAGTTTTCAACCAAAGAGACAACATAAGCTCTCACTACCAGATGTCGTTCATGCCATCCTGGTGATGTGGTGACTTATAGGGAAATACATGAGGGGAGCCCTTTGCTTTTAGAGCGGAGGACATCACTGCAAAAAAGCAGCGGCTGTGTGTTGAACTAACTGAAGGATTTTTCTCCTTCTAAAACACGGGGAAGAGGAAAGCTACCTTGCTGCACTAGGAGAATTTAACGTTTTAACTTGGAAGTCAAGCTAGCATAGCCACTGTGTCCTCTTGCGATAAGTCTTATGAAATGATAAATTCTATGTTTTTCTTCGTTTATCCATTTATTTAATAAACAGTTGCCGTATACATCCTACATTCCAGACACCCCTCTAATAGCTATGGGAACAGATAGTCAATATGTGTCTTTTCTGCTATTGCAAAGCTTACAACAGCTGAGGGGAGCCGATTACGCAATTACGTATTTATGACAAACAATGCCTTGTCTCAGGTCTGGTATGGTAAAAGGCAACTATAGTGCTCAAGGTGGAGGATTAATAGTGGCATGATAAGAAATTAATGAAAAAAATGTCCATTAGTCAGTATTACGAGCCTATTTACGAGGAAAGTGCTGTTAAATTTCTAGTCTGAGTTCATGTATTTTTCCTGTTCAGATCCCTTGACTTCCGCCACTTAGTTATGGCAAGGGCTTAAGAAGGCTGCTACCCAGAACCAAAAGAATGATCTGTGAGTAGATCAAATATTACCTTTATTCCTTTAGGTCCATGATCTTTCCAATGTGTTAACAAAGCCCGTTTTTATTCACTTAACTTGTTTCACACAGTAGTTGACAAAGGTTTTTCACTAGTAAAGGTGATGATGCAAAATCCTGCGGTTTTTCTTTTTTCTCCACTCTATTTGAATCTTTTCCAAACATTTTCCCAGCAAATCTAGGGAACTGGGCTATGCAGGGTTTCTAGTAAGTGATAAAATCCACACACAGGCAGAATGGAAAGTTCTTTTTCTACAGGTCTAACCAAATACACTGACAGGACATTTTATCAGTTGTTATCCCAGTTCGAGCCATTTCGTGATAGCCATGTCTATTAAACAAGCCGAGCTGGTGAGGGCGGAAGGAGAGTAGCAATTCATTCACAGCCCACGTGAGAGGTTCGCCTCTTCTCAGTGACACAGAAAACAGGGATCCATAAGCATCAGCCTGCGGTCGAAGCAGTATCATTAGCCTAGTAAGGAGAGAAGTGTGCAATGATCCAAGGGTAAAGATGTCGTACAATACGCACAGGAGTCTGTGAGTAGTTTAGAGAGCAGAGCTGGTAAGTGGCCAGTATCGCTCTAGTAACTTTTCCCTCGGGAAAGTTTGCCCTAGAAAATGGAAGGAGACAAAACGTCAGGTACCACTGCACAGCCTCCTGCATAGCGTTGTGAGCCTGCAGTGTCCAGCAGTGAGCAGGCCTCATTTCAGTGGTCCCAGAATAGATGCCCCCGGTTTCTCCTTTATGCTCAAGGTCCTTACTCCGACCTTTGTGATCAAAAGAAGCAAGGAGTGGCCTCTGCTAATTGATGAGTTGTGGGTTTGGGGGTAGAGACTTCAGGTTATTGCAGTTGTTGAAAACTGACAAGTTTGACCTATGTAAATCTGGCCCCCAGATTCAGGTGGAGAAACTGGGTTCAGGCCTGGCAAGCACAGGGATAGGAAACTTGAGAAGACCAATTCTACAGTTTGAAAGAAAAAAAAATCTCTGCATACAGTGGCCAGAAATGATGTCCTCCTAGCAGTAATTTAATTGAATAGCTGTTTCAATGTTTTGAAGTAAACCATGAGGACCAACTTCTAGAAAATGTTAAAACTCACTTCTGGCTTCTGGGGAAGCAAATGAAGCCATGGGTATTCTAAATGCTTCATCTTCTCACTGGTAAAGGTAGTGGTCATGACTTATTTAATAGAATGGATGCTCTCAAGAAGTTAATTTGGCCCTTTGATGCAAAGTGGATCAAACTGAATAGATTAGGTGGGTTTTGCTTTAAATGTTTTCACAATGGTTATTTCCTCGTGTGTCATTGGATTCTAATAGGTCAGGAGTAGGGCTTGGACGTCCCTCAGCAAAGAATCACTAACAGAAATGTCAGAGTCGCCAATCTTGTTTCTGGTCATGCACCAGGAGAATCATGCTGTAAATAAAAGGTAATCTTTTCTCACTACCTCCGCAACAGCCCTGAGTGCCACGTGGAAACTAAATGACTGCCTTTGGACCTGAAGAACATCACATACATAATTTAAACAGTGATTTTGTAGTTTTGCAGCCTCTATCCCATGTAGCCTTCAGGTTCTGAACCATAGGGAATGAAGGGTTTCTTTTACTAGCAGGCCTCTCAATCAGTTCTATTATCTACCAGCTCTCTCCAGCTTTTTCATTACCTTTCCTTCGGCCTTTGCTCAGTGAATATCTCTATGTCGTTCAGGCCAAGAATGAGAGCAAAAGGGAGGTCCATTTTCTCCGAAATAAAAGGATGTACTCACCTGTATTTCATTTCTAATAACCAGTGAGGATATTTGGAAGATAGAACAAAAGCACCATCTTCAATTTCACAAGGCCTGAGTTTGAATACTAGACCTTAATTGTTTTTTTTTTTTTTTTCATTTGGGCAAATAAGGAGAAGTTAGGCTGTGCTTCAGTAAAAGCAACTGTCATATAACCAGTAGCTTAAAGTAATCCTGGATTGTTTTCTTTCTCACGCTGCACATCCATCACCACACGCAGGAGGCTGTGGATATTTTGTCCCTTCTCCTGGACACAGGTTACTGGACTATCATCCAACTGAAACATCAGTGTTTGTAGTGGCCCAGGAAAGGAAAGCTGGCTTTAAAAGCTTCTATCTAGAAATACTCTGTGCCTTCCTCACTTAGGTTTCATTAGCAAAACAAGTCCCATGCCTACCTCCGACTCCCATCGGGAAAGTGAATTACAGTCCTCCTCTGTACGGACACATGGAAAGTCGTCATCTGCCCTGCCAAGATTTCATTTTCCCACCTGCAAAATACTTACTGTTCACTCCTAAGGGGTGTTGTGACTGATGGTCATGGAAAGCGTGTTCCATGCTGAATAACAGTGGCTTCTCCTGCAGTTCAGTCATATCTACCATTACATATCATTGAAGGTGCAGATGATGCAGTGGTTTATTGCATTTTGTGCTCATAACAACCCTACACCTTAGTTATTTTACAAATTACATGAAGACTAGAAAGGTAAAAAATGGCCTTCTGAGGAAGTAGCTTGCCTTCAGAAAGCAAACTCCAGTCATCCTGCTGGTGGCCGTCGGCTCCCAGTCTTATGCTTTTGATGCTGCTCTGCAGATGGTTAAGACTCTAAACTGTGTGTGTGTGTGTGTGTGTGTGTGTGTGTGTGTGTGTGCTCATCTGTGAAAGTGAAAGCTCCCTGGGTCATGTCTCCCTTTCACCGTAAATCAAGAGCAGCTCCTCTGATAGTTAGGGGTTGAAGTCAATGAACAATGGATGGTATTGTATTTGCTCTATAAAATAAAGTTAATGTTTCTATACTGTAATTTTAAATGATTTATTAACCAGTAGATAAAAAAATATACTAGAAATGTTACGACTTCTCTTCTTTGATCTTCAAGTTAAATATTGCCGGCATTCCCGGTAGATCAAAGGCCATGTTTATCAGCTGATCTTTAATTCACCACTGGCTTTAGTCTTCACAGTACCTAGATAAAATAATTCATAAAGCTTTCTCAACTGAAGACAGAAACTACTAATTTAAAGGCAATAAACTGCTTGGTCCTTATTACACAAAGAGCTCTAGTAAGTGGTGGACTAGAGTGGTTAACACAAACGTAACGTCTCCCACCTTCACAGAATTTAAGACTTGTCTGTGGATCAGTCACTGAATAGAAATGTCACAGAATAGAAATTTGTAAGGTTGTCAACCACAAATTTGTGTTAAAGCAATTGCATTCACATGCCCTTTCGTAAACCTCCCCCAGATCCTTTCTATTGCCTTCCTTTTGTCTTAACCAAGAAGACTTGGGAAGGAAAGTGTTTGTTCTGATTTAAAACCACAGTGCAAGGTCTAGATTGCATTGCTGCTCAATGCCCACTCACAATTCGCTGATACCTGCACAAGAATGTAGGCAGGTGAGCTTGACTCTAAAGGGCTGTGTGCTCTTCCTTCACTAGATTACTCGGGCACTGCTTCCTGGTGTTCAGACGATACCAGACCTTCTGCCTAGAACTAGCATTGCCTAAATTTCTGAGAGGAGGGGACCAAATCAGCCAGGTGAGAAGCTGGGATTGAAATCGCCCAAAACTCCTAAGACACATGTGTCAATCATGGTAGAGCCTTAGCAAAATTCCAGCTGTGCAAATCCTAATGTACTCTGTTAGGGTACTACTCCTGTTTAGTATGAAGGAGAAACCTTTTCAGCCACATGGGGAAATAACCAATAACTAGTATCTGAAAGGACCAAAAAAAAAAAAAAAGTGATTGCTTCAGCAAATACAATTTGTGGTTCTTTGGGCACAGAATGCTTACAGACAAGGCTTCCCTTAGAAAGGACTCCAGGGGGTAGTTGATGTCCACACACCCAGCAAGTACACCTCAGACCGGCTTTGCATTTGATGTGACAGAATGTCCATGGCCTTTCTCCTACAGAAGATCCTTACATTTGACCTGCTTCTATTGCTTGCATCACGCACACAGCATATTCTGAGGTTTAAAGGCAGACATAAAGAGATCCTGTCTCTCTTCCTTGTTGTCCCTTTATCAGTCTCCATCCAGACCCTTAGCTATTTTGGGTATTTCTACCTCTTTCGATGTATGTCAACAAGATGGAGCATTCATGACCAAAACTGAGCTGTTAGTTTTGCTACAAAATGACTTGACTAAATACAAGAGAGAACAGAGTGTTTCACATTTCGAAATGAGAAACTTTGTTTCAGAAATGATGTTTAGAAGTAGGAGATCTTTCCATTTCTCTCTCTCTCTCTCTCTCTCTCTCTCTCTCTCTCTCTCTCTCTCTCTCTGTATGATATTATCTGGCACTGATCAGTAATAGAGTAGATTGGGGCTCGTGGGACAGAAGAAGAAGTTGCTAACAAATGGTTTTTAAAGTATAAATGACTAAATAACTCAAGCAGACAGTACAGGCATGTTTCCCATAAACTCTAGACCTTTTGGTTGTTTATTCTCCAGTAAATAAAGGTTTATAGTAAACAAATTGTTCTCTGGACATTTGTTACTGGGTTACCATTCTGGTTTGTCCTAAAGAAGTAGCTTGACAGCATTAGATTAACATTTATTTATACAGAAAAAACTTAAAAGATAGAAGTAGTGAGAGGAAGAGAAGCAGAGTGGACTCCCCATTCAAAGTCCTGGACTAAGGAAGCATGTCACTGCTAATGTACAAATACAAGCAATGCTGGTTTGGTTGAGTGTTCTAATATAAGGTGTTAACAATGTAGTGCTACTTAATTAAATTCACAGTTGATGCTTTGGGGGTAATGACGCATTGAGCATATACAATTTTGTAGGGAAGATAGCTAGAAAGCATCCTATGGACCACTCCATATGACTAAACCTGGTGAGAGAACATGGGTACCAAACAGAAAACACAGAAGCATTTATTCGAGGCCTTAAGAAAAGAAAAACAGAGGAAAATAAGAGTTGAAAAGGCCACTGAGGCTCAGTTTCTCTATATTCTACAGATATTGATGGTCTTAAAATTCAAAACTACTTATAAAATAAAACACAAAGGTTTTCTGCACTCATGACACTGCCTAAAGCCAGACCACTGAGACTCGTATGGAATGTAAATATGAAAAGGTAAAGAAACGGGCAGAAGAGAGTCCTGATAATGTAATGGAAAGGAAGGACTAGCCATCTAGTAACTCTCTCTCTCTCTCTCTCTCTCTCTCTCTCTCTCTCTCTCTCTCCCTTCTGTTGGACAGGCTTGAAACAGGGAAGACCCCAACTTTAAATCTTTAAGCCCCCGGGTATTTGTGGTGGGAAGGTGCTTCACCTTGGTATTGAAAAAGTTCCTGCTCAGAACTTAAGACCCAGTTCTCTCATTTATGAAGAAGGCTGATTATTGACTGATTTTTAGCATCAATGCCTATCAACGCAAGTCTAACTACCCATGGCCTTTCCTCCCTGCTCCACTTGAAACATGTCTTTCTGCAGGACTCCTCTTGGTTTATGACTATCCATTAAAACTGTGCCAGGCACTAAAGAAACAGTGTGAAAATTATCATTTCCATCTCTTGTTCTTGCTAATTCAATTATCACCATCATGGGATACCACCATGGATTTGACTTTATGCTGAAAAGATCAGTCCTTAAAATATACACCAATCAAGTCCAGAACCCCAGAGGGAAGAAACGATAGTAAGTAAGATTGTATACAGAAGATCATAATTCCAACCAACATGACCCTGGTCATCTGAAAAAAGGAATGTGGTTCCTCGTGCTTTGAGAAGCGATGTGTTCTTGTCCTCAGCACAGCGGTAGCTGGCAACAGTGGCTAGGACCCATCTCAGACCTGCCACTTAATGAGGGAACAAATTGCTGAGTGTTACATGTGACATTGGAGATGCCAGTGTGCAGGCAGTCAGGGATGCCGAGGCTTGTAATTTGAACAAAATGTCACTGTTGAGATTTTCCTTTTACTGTGCTTTTCCTACGACGTTAAATCACAGGGCTTTTCACAGGATAATAACACAAAATGTTTGACAGCTTTTCCCACAATTGTTTGGCATTCGGTTTGCCTAATTATTGTCAGTATCCCCCACACTAGTCAGCTGCTGGAGAGCGATGTCAGGGTGGGCGTGGTCCTTCCCATCCTGTGCTGCTCTGCTCTGCTGTTGGATTAGAGTTAACCATCATCCATCTTTACCATGGAAAATGCTGAATTAACTTTGGAATCCTTTGTTCACATGGGAATGTAGATCTTCCATCCCATCAGACAGAAAAACAAAGCCATAGCAATCTGGGGGAGAACGCTGAACAGGTCATCTGAAAAGGAAAAAGAAGAGGGTAGGGAACAATTCCTTTTCAGCAGGTTCGTTGACATACTGGGAGCAGTGCAGAGACAAGTCATTCTTCTTACTGAATGAGTATGGATTTGAAAGTTTTTATTTATACAGTCACCTTGCTTTGTAAAGCAAGAGAATTATTATCTATTTAACCTTTGAAAGAACAAATTCCTGGAAGGGGTGTTGCCATGAAGGGATGTGATTTTGGAAAGAGTGGCCATCTTGGTAATTGGTTTTTCTCTCTGGGAACTTACTGCTGATATTCCTACCACAGACTATGTTGCCTACAAGGAGCTCAAAAAAGAAGAGGCCAGCTGGGCAGTGGTGGCACACACCTTTAATCCCAGCACCCGGGAGACAGAGGCAGGCAGATCTCTGTGAGTGTGAGGCCAGCCTGGTTTACGGAGTGAGTTCCAGCCAGGACAGGTTCCAAAGCTATACAGAGAAACCCGTCTCAAAAAAAAAAAAAAAAAAAAAAAAAAAAAA
>NW_026067934.1:12766092-12772134 GCF_014885135.2 Alexandromys fortis
CAAAAAAAACCAAAAAAAAAAAAAAAAAAAAAAAAAAAAAAAAAAAAAAAAAAAAAAAAAAAAAAAAAAAAGACAAAAGAGGTCAGAGAAAGAATGGTGGGGAGTTATATATATCATGTGTTTGTGTGAGAGAGAGAGAGAAAGAGAAAGAGAGAGATGTAAGTATATATGCATGAGTGTACATGTGGATAAGATAAATATTTCATTCTTCCTATTACTCTTCTCAATGGTCTTAGTCCTAACTGTTGGAAAGGTGATAATGGGTGGACTCCCAGGCTAGACTCACTGATGAGATCACCTGCTGTTATAAATTTGTCAGGAGAAGCCTCCTCCACCCACTCCTTCCCCAAAAGCTGCATTGGAGGAGAGACTGCCAGAGACAGCCAAAAGCTTTCTCAAGTGCCAGATTGGATGAATAGTCCTAGCTTCCCCACCCCTGTGGATACAGGATGTGCCTTTGGCCTCAACTCATTCTGGAGAAAGCCCAACTCACAGTCTGAGGGTAGGATTTTAGGCTATTCTGAAGACCTCTATGCTCATACTAGGCTGCCTGACCAACTATCAGGAAGTATTAAGTGACACAAGAAATGAAAACCAAACACACACACACACACACACACACACACACACACACACCCCTATATAGCAAAAGAGAACAACTAATTTAAGACGGAAATTGAGAAGACTAAATATAGCCCACGGAATAGGTGCTCCGTAGCTACATCATAGAACAACTGGAAAGATCAAGGTAATTGGCATACTACCTGCAGCTTCTGCCGTATGAATGCACATGCATATGCCATGGCAGTCATGCATTCTTCAACTCACAAAAGTACGTCTTGCTCAGTGGGTCTCTGCTGTGGGAAGTCCTTCTGTATATGTGTATTTTTCATCAGTTAATAAATAAAGCTATTTTGGCCAGTGGCTTAGCAGAATAGGGCACAGCAGGAATTCTAAGCAGAAAGAGGAGGAAAGAGTAGGTGGAGTCAAAAAAAGAATGTGGCCACCACAAGAGACAGACACCTCCACCAAAGCCTGCCAAAACTCTGCCGGTAGACGACAACCTCATGGTGATACACAGATTAAAAGAAATGGGTTAGTTTAAGATATAAGAGCGAGCTAGCAATATGCTTAAGTTATTGGCCAAACAATATTGCGAATAATATGGTTTCTGAGTGATTATTTCGAGGCAGGGCAACCAAAAATATGAATGAGCAGCCTCCACCAACGAGTCTCAGTTTTAAAATTTATTAGAAGGACTCCCTTTGAACTTGGGCAGTCACTTTGAAAAATAGTTACACGCTCCATATCCATCCTGCCTTCTTCCACAATCTGTGTGGTGTGGCATTCAGCTTAGATCTACAGGGACCAGTGTCACTGGATATTCATTTAACAGCCAATATTAAGTGGTGTATACCTTATGATGCTCAAACAAATTACAAGCATAAAAGACAGTCGTTTTTCTGTAGATCATGCCATATCACTCCTGGTGGGCTTCTGTTGAAATAGGGACGGCAGGGCTGCGTCCCCGGCACCCGGCCGCCCGCATGGCTAGTTTATACCCAGAAATAATTACACGGAAACTGTATTCTTTCAAACACTGCCTGGCCAGGCTAGGTCCAGTTTCTTATTGGCTAGCTCTTACATATTGTTCTAACCCATTTCTAATATTCTGTGTAGCCCACGAGCTGGCTTACCAGGGAGGATCTTAACCTGCGTCTGTCTGGAGCGGGAGAACCATGGCGACTCCTCACACAGCTTCTTTCTCCCAGAATTCTCTTCTGTATACTCCGCCTACCTAATTTTCTATCCAATAAAATGGGCCAAGGCAGTTTCTTTATTAATAAGAAATCATTCCCACATCAGGCTTCTGCTGTTTTGGGGAGTCTTCACACAGATACAGGGGCACTACTTCCCAGGACCAGTGATATTCTTCTAGTTCCCAAACTAGAGTCATTGTACAGAGACCCTGATTTCAGTTTGATACACACATGGACACAGAGATGGTGCCAGGACAGATGTGAGCTGGCATCCTTGCCCCCGTCCTTTGAGCTGAAGTTACTGCTCTGGCTCGGTTTTCCTAAACATGTGGATATAGAATCCACAGCATTTTTTCTTTTGCAAGCTGAAATCGTGCCTTGCAGAGATGCTGTACAGTTTGAAAGATAGCCTATTTTTACCATATAACGCAAAGGAAATATCCCTCTACCCATTCATTTCATTCTTCTCTTAATTAGGCATAGATTTAGTATGGGAATCCTGGAATTCTCAGGGAGGAGACCTTCACTCTAACTTGACAAATGAGAAAACCAAACTCAAATGGTCGAGTTACAGAACCAAAGATCCCACTACTGTAAAAGAGCATTGTGTGTAAACATCAAAGTGCCCTGACGGAGTTTAGAATGCCACTCCCTTCTCAGCGTTGCCCACCTCCCTCGCTTTAGAGTGAAGACTTTCCCTTTACAAAACACAAAATGAAAATGTTTCTCCTGTGAATGTTCATGACTGGAGGGACATTCAAGAGCTTGTAGGACGCCGAAGCTCTGGATGCCTGCCCTGGGCTGTGCCTCCAGCTGGTTCTCTGCCCACTTGCAGCCTGGAAGAGGGCAGATGGTGGGGATATCATTGTTTCCACCATGGAGGTGGGGGGAGGAGAGGTTTATTTCAAATTCCTTCTTGTTTATCACGCTGAAATTATCTCACATCTGCGGATGTTGACCAACAACCAGTCGGATAGGATTCTTGTTTTAAACTCAGCCATAGGAAAGAGGAATCTAAGAAAAGATTTGTTGTTTATGGGGAAAGACAGGAGGAGAAAAGAGGAGAGAAAGGGGAAGCGGGGAGTGTAAGGGGAATTAGGCAGAGAAAGGTTAGAAAGATGGATGCTGGGGCTCCATCCTGTATTATATTAGATGAAGCCTCAAACGTCTGCCTCGGGTAATTGCTTCCTGGTTAACATACATGAAATTACATACATGGTTATCATACATGAAATTACATACGTGGCTAACATACATGACAACTACACATGCTGGACTCTGAGAGGAAGTCGCCAACATTGTCATAATGAGCTTGTCCACCTTGCCGAGCAGGAATGCAGAGTTGAGATCTAGAGAGTCTGGAGGATCTGACTATTTATAAACTCTAGGCTGATGACACAGTGTTAGGGATTCCATTACCTCGCATTGTATAACATGTAAGTCCCAAATGACGACTCTCTGGAAGGAAATTTGAAAGGCTGTAAGTTTGAAGACACTTCTGGGGGAAGATGGTGTGTTCCAAAGTTCAAGATAGTAACTTAGTCACTGAGCTTTGTGCTGTCTGATGACCTTACTTGAAAGGACTGTCGGATGCTGGATTCTAACGGTGCACAAACAAAAAAGCCTGTTTAACACTCAGACTGGGAGTGGTTTGATAGAAAAAAAAGGAGTATTTTAAGGGGTGTTTTACTAATTCAACAAGCCGGCTTTGAGCACTGTGGTTCTGACTGCCTCTTTAAGAAGTGTGACCCTGTTTTCTGACCTTACAATATAGGGAAATGACTGTTGAAATAGGAGCGGCGGCGGGGCTGCGTCCCCAACACCCCGGCCGCTTGGCTAGCTTATGCCCGAAATAACAACACACAAACTGTATTCATTTAAAGAACTGCTTGGCCCATACTCTAGCCCTTATAGGCTAATTCTCGCACCTGGACTAGCCCATTTCTAATAATGTTTGTAAGCACCCCAAGGTGCGCTTACCGGGAAGATTCTAGCCTACATCCATCTTCATCGCGTGTGCCTCAGAGAGCAGAGCTATCGCGTCTACCCGGGAGAGCTGAGCATGGCGTCTGTGTTCCGGAGAGCAGAGTCTCTCCGGGAGCAGAACAGAGTCTGTCCTCACTTCCTCTTCCGCCCAGCATCCTATCCTGTTTATTCCGCCCACCTATCTTATAACCTATCAGGACCAGCAGTTTCTTTATTGCTCAGCCAATGAAATCAACAGATTGATATATGACACTCCCACATCAAATGACTTAAAACCCCAATCTTGTTTCTATTTCTCGACTACTTATGATTAGGCTATTAAGGGAACTTGTGTTCTTTGAATGTGTAACTACCAGTTCTCTCATTTCCTGTCTGTAGGATGGAAAGAAACCAATGAAGCATAAAGAGGTTTGAAATATTACTTTATCTCATTTTAATGCAAGCACTGTTATGATGAAGGTCTGAAAAGAAATGTTCAAAAAGGAATTTTTTTGTTTTGGAAAAACAAAACAAAAACAACAACCACTTACAAACAAATAGCAAATGTATAAAGAAGTGATTAATATCTGGGCTTCTTCGAGCTTAACCATTCCAAGCTCAATAGGGAAATAAGCTGCAGATCAACGCCTAAAATCAAACTCACATTAATAAACAATAAATTCCCATCACATAAATAAATTCACACAGCTACATTACAGAAAATCTAGAGATAAAGATTAAAAGAAGGAAAAAGTTCATACCCTATGCTTTAGTAATCCCCATGAACTATTTTTTATTGGCTCAACAGTTTTACACATTTGTAATCATGTGATAGAAACCACAAACTCCTTCTTACTAAACTTTAAAAAAAATTAAAAGCATGTTTGTATATCACACAGCTTGAACATCCTGAGGATACAGGAATGCTTGTTACTTCATGGTTTTCCTAGAATGCCCCATATGTATTGAGTAGATTTAATAATGAAGGAGAAATAATTGTTGTTGAATATGAAGCTGTGTTAGAAATAGCCTCTGGAGAATGAAGAGAGACAGTTGCATGGAATTGTCTTTGCTTCCTTGACTGGCATGACTTCCTTGAGATCAGGACTTAGCTCTTCGCCCTCTCCATATCTTCCAAGCACTATTCAAGAAGCCCCAACAATCAGGCAGCATGTCTATTGAAAAGATCCCCTGCCAAGACTGCCTCACATAGCGAATCTAAGTGCATAGGGACTTTTATATTCACAGACTCTCGAGACAACTCACCAGGCTCGCAAGCTTTGTTTTTAGGTCATTTATTAGGAGGTACACACTGTCTGTCTGGCTTCTCTCACAGACCCCCATTCTTGTTTTCCTCCCTCTCTGCCTGCCACCTCTTCCTACTCCTCTGAAAAGAAGCATGTCACACAAGAATGAAGAGCTTTGCTACATTAGCCCTGCTGCCAGCCAGCCACTTCTCTTTGTTTAAATCTGTTTACACAGTCTCCCGGGCAACATAAGGTAGAAGTTGATATTTTTTTATATCTCTGACTAGCAGGTTTGGTTTTTCCCGTTGTCTGAAGGTTACCCACCTCACACGGTGTGTTATTTCTGTTGCGGCTTTTCTTTTTCTTTTCAATCACGAAAAGAGGATAACGTTCGCACCATATTTTAGGTCATTCTTCCAAAAACACCTTCAAAACTGATTACTGAACAAAAACATTTCTTTTTTGACTACAGCTGTGAATACTTAACTCTTCCCCCAAAACAGTAGGTTCCAGAGATTGCTGCATGTTCTCAGCCCTGATAGCTTCATGAGATGGTGGGAGAGAACCCAGGCTGTGGGCAAGATGGAAGGGAATGCAGCCCAACCTCCTGGCCAGTGGAACAGCCAGAGTCATAGGTCCTCTTTTGCATATACATACGCATTTTACAGTTCACTTGTGCCTAAATTCAGTCCAAAATACCCTATCTCCTGCGCTTGTAAACTACAGGCATTTAACCCATCTGTAGGAAAATGTGGGCCACAGAAAGGTAGGAACCACACCAATGGTGTTTGCTGTTAACCAGAAGAAAAGACCATGACAATCAAATAAAATTCCGTATGTTAGTTTCTGAAACAGATTCAAGTTCAGCAGACCAGTCCATTCCTCACAGAGACCCTCAGAAGGATTATCTGGGAGGAGGGGGTTCCTCCAAACATAATTTCACTCTAGACTTAGATTCTCTTTTGGTGCTACATGCTACCATGTTTTCTCTCTCTCTCTCTCTCTCTCTCTCTCTCTCTCTCTCTCTCTCTCTCACACACACACACACACACACACACACACACACACAC
>NW_026067934.1:12772670-12868846 GCF_014885135.2 Alexandromys fortis
AAGCACCCCAAGGTGCGCTTACCGGGAAGATTCTAGCCTACATCCATCTTCATCGCGTGTGCCTCAGAGAGCAGAGCTATCGCGTCTACCCGGGAGAGCTGAGCATGGCGTCTGTGTTCCGGAGAGCAGAGTCTCTCCGGGAGCAGAACAGAGTCTGTCCTCACTTCCTCTTCCGCCCAGCATCCTATCCTGTTTATTCCGCCCACCTATCTTATAACCTATCAGGACCAGCAGTTTCTTTATTGCTCAGCCAATGAAATCAACAGATTGATATATGACACTCCCACATCAAATGACTTAAAACCCCAATCTTGTTTCTATTTCTCGACTACTTATGATTAGGCTATTAAGGGAACTTGTGTTCTTTGAATGTGTAACTACCAGTTCTCTCATTTCCTGTCTGTAGGATGGAAAGAAACCAATGAAGCATAAAGAGGTTTGAAATATTACTTTATCTCATTTTAATGCAAGCACTGTTATGATGAAGGTCTGAAAAGAAATGTTCAAAAAGGAATTTTTTTGTTTTGGAAAAACAAAACAAAAACAACAACCACTTACAAACAAATAGCAAATGTATAAAGAAGTGATTAATATCTGGGCTTCTTCGAGCTTAACCATTCCAAGCTCAATAGGGAAATAAGCTGCAGATCAACGCCTAAAATCAAACTCACATTAATAAACAATAAATTCCCATCACATAAATAAATTCACACAGCTACATTACAGAAAATCTAGAGATAAAGATTAAAAGAAGGAAAAAGTTCATACCCTATGCTTTAGTAATCCCCATGAACTATTTTTTATTGGCTCAACAGTTTTACACATTTGTAATCATGTGATAGAAACCACAAACTCCTTCTTACTAAACTTTAAAAAAAATTAAAAGCATGTTTGTATATCACACAGCTTGAACATCCTGAGGATACAGGAATGCTTGTTACTTCATGGTTTTCCTAGAATGCCCCATATGTATTGAGTAGATTTAATAATGAAGGAGAAATAATTGTTGTTGAATATGAAGCTGTGTTAGAAATAGCCTCTGGAGAATGAAGAGAGACAGTTGCATGGAATTGTCTTTGCTTCCTTGACTGGCATGACTTCCTTGAGATCAGGACTTAGCTCTTCGCCCTCTCCATATCTTCCAAGCACTATTCAAGAAGCCCCAACAATCAGGCAGCATGTCTATTGAAAAGATCCCCTGCCAAGACTGCCTCACATAGCGAATCTAAGTGCATAGGGACTTTTATATTCACAGACTCTCGAGACAACTCACCAGGCTCGCAAGCTTTGTTTTTAGGTCATTTATTAGGAGGTACACACTGTCTGTCTGGCTTCTCTCACAGACCCCCATTCTTGTTTTCCTCCCTCTCTGCCTGCCACCTCTTCCTACTCCTCTGAAAAGAAGCATGTCACACAAGAATGAAGAGCTTTGCTACATTAGCCCTGCTGCCAGCCAGCCACTTCTCTTTGTTTAAATCTGTTTACACAGTCTCCCGGGCAACATAAGGTAGAAGTTGATATTTTTTTATATCTCTGACTAGCAGGTTTGGTTTTTCCCGTTGTCTGAAGGTTACCCACCTCACACGGTGTGTTATTTCTGTTGCGGCTTTTCTTTTTCTTTTCAATCACGAAAAGAGGATAACGTTCGCACCATATTTTAGGTCATTCTTCCAAAAACACCTTCAAAACTGATTACTGAACAAAAACATTTCTTTTTTGACTACAGCTGTGAATACTTAACTCTTCCCCCAAAACAGTAGGTTCCAGAGATTGCTGCATGTTCTCAGCCCTGATAGCTTCATGAGATGGTGGGAGAGAACCCAGGCTGTGGGCAAGATGGAAGGGAATGCAGCCCAACCTCCTGGCCAGTGGAACAGCCAGAGTCATAGGTCCTCTTTTGCATATACATACGCATTTTACAGTTCACTTGTGCCTAAATTCAGTCCAAAATACCCTATCTCCTGCGCTTGTAAACTACAGGCATTTAACCCATCTGTAGGAAAATGTGGGCCACAGAAAGGTAGGAACCACACCAATGGTGTTTGCTGTTAACCAGAAGAAAAGACCATGACAATCAAATAAAATTCCGTATGTTAGTTTCTGAAACAGATTCAAGTTCAGCAGACCAGTCCATTCCTCACAGAGACCCTCAGAAGGATTATCTGGGAGGAGGGGGTTCCTCCAAACATAATTTCACTCTAGACTTAGATTCTCTTTTGGTGCTACATGCTACCATGTTTTCTCTCTCTCTCTCTCTCTCTCTCTCTCTCTCTCTCTCTCTCTCTCTCACACACACACACACACACACACACACACACACACACACCTTTAAAAATTTAAGACCAGCCCTAGGCCAATAAGTTTGGAGTTTACTTCTTAAAGTTACCTCAAAATTCAATTTATTAACTGAAATGTCCAAGGTGGATATCCATGAAGCATTTGCAATGAAGTCTCCACCTTTCCTTGTGTTAAGGTTGGTGTGACATTTTGGACCAAATAATTCATTAGAGTTAGTCAGTGTGTTTAGTATTTAAATGAAGTCTTGAAAAATTTTATTACCACCAACAAAAGAATCACATTGTGGTTGATAAAGCATTAAATACTACTACTAATAAGAATAATAATACTATTCACAACTGGCTTCCAGAACCACTTCAAAATGTGCTAATAAACGTCCTGGAAGCAGGAAAATAATTTTTTCAGTGCAGCCCTTGCTGGAGAGTGAGGTACAGGCCTCTCCACTTACTGAAGAAGCACTAAAGGTTAAGAAACATTACCAAAAGCACAAAAACATTATGCAAATGAACAGTGAGAAATGGAACTTTAAAAACCACGGATGCACTAGGAGGGACATGGTTGCTTTTTTTTATTATTTATTAAAGATTTCTGTCTCTTCCCCACCGCCGCCTCCCCTTTCCCTCCCCCTCCCCCAATCAAGTCCCCCTCCCTTGACAGCCCAAAGAGCAATCAGGGTTCTCTGCCCTGTGGGAAGTCCAAGGACCACCCTCCTCCATCCAGGTCTAGTAAGGTGAGCATCCAAACTGCCTAGGCTCCCACAAAGCCAGTACATGCAGTAGGATCAAAAACCCATTGCCATTGTTCTTGAGGTCTCAGTAGTCCTC
Organism: Alexandromys fortis; assembly: GCF_014885135.2. Classification (NCBI taxonomy): domain Eukaryota; kingdom Metazoa; phylum Chordata; class Mammalia; order Rodentia; family Cricetidae; genus Alexandromys; species Alexandromys fortis. The sequence continues at coordinate 12,775,793 of NW_026067934.1, forward strand.
ATTTTCTGCTATGTTCAGTGAGACCGGTTTTAAGCCAGGCTTTTTCAGACCCAGGCCAGCTGGCCTTGGTGAGTTCCCGATAGAACATCTCCATTGTCTCAGTGTGTGGGTTGCTTTGTTTTTAACGTAAATTTGGGTAAAGATACCAAAATCTTTGTAATCTATCTCTTTATTTCATCAAGGTTTGAGGCAATCTCCTTTCAAGTAAGGATGGATATTTCCGTATCAAAACCCTGGTGGTCAGTTGAGAACTGTGATGGACATTTCTAATAAGGAAATCTGAGGTACAGCGTCAGCCCTTTCAAAAGCATGTTTATCATTGGGCTGCCCGTTTTCGGTATAGTAACATGGACCTCAGCGTTGTAGCTTTTCCTACTCATTGATTTTTTTTCTTTTAAAGAGAGAAAGAAAAAATAACAGGTAAGAGCTCAAAACTGCTTTAAAAAAATAGAATTTTGTGGATGCTCCTGTTGTCTTGCTTGTCCCCCAGGATGCTCTGCAGGATCCAGTGGCAGGTGGAGGCTTGTCTCCAGGCCATCCTGCTCTCAGGGGATGCTCCTAGAAATAAAGGCTCTGTTTCGCCCTAGTGGTGTGGAAGTGAAACATCAATAGGACGACAAATTTTATTTGTTGACTTGTTTGGCTTATGTCCAGAGCACCAAAACTAGATCTCAGCCATCTACTTACAGGCACCTTGCTAGACACTGCTTGACACCTTCATCTTATTTGCATATGCTTGTCAACCAATCCAGTTACACCAAGACCGAATACCATTCAAATGAGAAGAGACTGTGCATTGCTAAACCGAGAACAAAACAGGACCTATTCTATTCTTACCCCAATAAGTATGTTAGGGCACTCCTGCTGCCCTGCTGCGGCAGCGAGGTACCCTAACTGCCTGACATCTAAAACCAGGAATAGATATCTTACACTTCTGGAGGCCATGAAGTCTAATGCCAAGGCTCCAGCTGACTTTTATCTGGTAAGTCCTACTTTTCTGCCTTCACATGATAGAAAGGCTAGGAAGCCCTCCAGGCCTGGTTACAAACCAGGGCTGGAATATCAACCAGTCTTGACCTCATGACCTATGGCTTCCTAGCAAAGTGGGAGTACACATTCAGTCCTTAGCAATTGGGAAACTCAAAAAACAATTTCAAATAGCTGTGGAAACTTGTTTTCTGAAGTTAAAACTTTATTTGTTACCCACAACTGAGTGCAGTCAGGTTCTTCACTGAGTCTTACATATCACTGGAGATTTAGAAATGCTCATTTATTCATTTATTCCTTAGAATAAACCGTCTAATTCATTTTGTATGAGTATAAATAATTTCAAGGTCATTATTTAACATGTTATTTTTTTAAAAAAAATTCATTGGGAATTAAGCATAGCTGAAAGAGATTTCTTTTTCCCATATAAATCTGTTTTGGATAGTAGCAGGCTGTGGAGCCAGAGAAATCTGATTTCCAATTACCATTGTCATAAAATGGTATAAGTGGGACCCTGGTGGGTTTCATGGAGGGTGAAGACCATACGGGTGAGGGACAAATAAATATGCCATACAGGCAGAGTTTGAGTGTGGAGTTTATTTGCGATAAAGGGAATGGAAAGGAAAGAGAGAATGAGAGAGACAGAGAGACACACAGACAGAAAACTGCCTTCTCAGAGAGAAGAGATAGCAGAAAGGAAGCGATGAGGGAATGGGCAGAGCTTGTCTCTTAAAGGGACTTTTCACCTGCATACCAACAAGGTACAGTCTGGGTACATACTGCCAGATGACAGGGCAGTAAGTCATAGAACTTCTATGCATTTGGTTTGTGTGTGTGTGTGTGTGTTTTCCTAGAACTGCCAAGAATTCCTTTTCTCTTGTAAATACTTTTGCACTTTATGTAAATTGTCTGTAAAATATGTTAAAGAGACCTATTAGCACTTACCTTTAATGTACTAACAAAAAAGAATTAAAACTAATCTATATGCTAAACAGATTAAAATGTATGCATTTGTATTTGGGCCAATACAGCTAATGTGACATGTGACTTAAATGCCCTCATCCTCTTTTTCTCATTTTTGAAGCACCATCTGGTGCTCTATTATGCAGGGGAGTTTGTTTAGATAACCACATTTGATTTCAGAGTCATCTATGCATACACAAACACACACACACACACACACACACACACGTGCACAAACACACACACAACTTTTCTGTATTTTTAAATTTCTTAGATCAGGATTCTACTACATTCTTAGATTCAGCAATTCTAGTCAAATGACAAACTGAGACAAATACATCTGGATTTGGCCTAACAAGGAATCTGATTGGTCAGGAAGTTGACACACCCAAGCTGGTTCCTTGCCTTCACCTTGAGTAACTCCACAACCTGTCCCTGGGGGTAGTTGCCACTCCTTTCCCTGTGGCAGAAAGCCAATGCCCTATGTTTGCAAAGTTTACCAGGGATTAAATTCCTATCATAGTTGAGAATTGATTCCAAAGTACCACGTCTCTATTCCTACCCAGGAAGATGGCTAACTCTCGCACAGCAGTAGTCCAGAGGAGAAGGATAGTTTTCCCCTTCAATCTGAATGTTCTTCTTCATTCAGACACTATTTATCAGAGTATGTGGGGAAAGACCGAAGAATGTGGGGTGGTTGTGAAAATTCTCCACATTTTGCCCCTTACCCACTCCCTCCTGCTTCTCTACCTCTCAGAGATTTGTTAGGGTGTATATAGGTTCACACTGGCAACCAGAGTGCATTAATATAGACTGCTCACATTATTAGATCATCCTACCTTAAAATGGTGGAGTTAAATACAAATGGGAAAAAAAAAATGATCCCTAAGGGATCCAAACAGACTTTTAAAAATTATACAAGAATTCAGATTATCTATGAGCATCTTCAGTGTGAAAGCAACCTTTGTTTACCATGTACCTTGGGACCAATGAAGGAGCCATGCTGTTCCCAAGAAAAGGTCAGAACTGGAGGCACAATACACTCAGCTGGCATATCAGAAAAGCAGTAGGTACAGAGGGACTGACTCCTAAGGACGCTGACCCACAGTGTGCCAGCTCAACTACTGGGATCCAAAGCTCTTCTGAGAACCCAAGAAGAAACCTCAATGAACTAATTGAGAACTGGTGGGAAAAAATGGGTACAATGAATCAGTGGAAGGCCAATTTAATTGCTCTATGTAACTGCAGCCAAAACTTACTCGAGCTCAGTAAAAACAAACATTCATGCACAGGAGCCACAGTCCCCTTGTTAAGGAAGCACTGTCTGCTTTTTTTTTTTTTAATCTGTATGAGTACGGTTTTACTCCAGAACCACCTAAGTAAACTACCAGCTAATTTCCCCAGACCAAGGAATGCATTTCCAAAGTAAGAACTGTGTAAATGAGTATCATATGTTTGAAGTATCTTCATTTTTTAATATTTCATATTGTGTGTGTGTCTGTGTGTATCTGTGTGTGCATGCTTGCATGTGTGCAGGTGCCCATGAAAGTGAGAAGAGGGATTCAGATCCTGGGGATCCAGAATCTCACAGGTGGTTGATAGCTGCCCACTGTGTGTGCTGTGAATGAAACTCTGGTCACCTGTAAGGACAGCAAGTGCTTTTAACATGAGAGCCACCTCTCCTGGCACACGATTTCATTTGAACTTAGGTATGTACAACTTAAAACTCAGACTAAAGCCTAAGTAGCAACAACAGCACTTAAAGCTATGGAAACACCTTTAAGAGAAGAACAGTTCATTGGAATGTATTTTATAAAGTAGTTCAAGGCAGGTCATCTGACATCGTTATTAAAAATCACAGGTTCTGAATGTTTAGAAGGCATTCAACAGGTTTCTGACAAATAATATGAGGCCCAACTGTAGCTCCAAGCTAAGCATGATGTCTCATGGAATTTTAAAACATTGTATTTGTCACAATCTATACAGGGAAAGGCCTGCATACAGTCCATGAAGGAAGTAATTGTGTTTTTAAAGAGTTGGCTCTGTACACAGTATGAAATGAAATGAAAAATATTAATGCAAATGTATACCTCCCTTGGTTTGGTTTCTTTTGCTAAATTAAGTGTTTCATGTGGGTCTGGTATATTAATGGTGATTGTGAGGCAGAAGCAAGCAAATATACACAGTAAAACCAGACTCTGTGAAATTATACCTGGTTAAATTCCTTGCCTGCTGGGCTGGCAATATGGCTCAGTGGGAAAAAGTCTTCAGTCTGAAGACCTGAATTCAATCTGTAGTTCACATGTGGTATGAGTAGAGAACCAGCTCTGACTCCCACAAATTGTTCTCTGAACTCTACAAAAGTACCATGGTGTGCAAGTGTCCACAAACAAACAACACTCACACATGCAGAGAGAGAGAGAGAGAGAGAGAGAGAGAGAGAGAGAGAGAGAGAGAGAGAGAGAGAGGAGAAATAAGAAAAAAAGAAAGAAAGAAAGAAGGAAGGAAGGAAGGAAGGAAGGAAGGAAGGAAGGAAGGAAGGAAGAGTAATAAAAATTACATGTCTGCTAAATTGTGCTCCTAAGCACTCTGCCAGAGAAAATTCTACCCTACTGACCAACTTTATCTTAAAAATAACTTTTTTTCACATACTTAAAACTTGTATCATGATGCCATATTCTCTACAAATGCTAAAGTCGCCATCATCAGGAAATAAGTCACAGGAGAAGCTACTGGCCCATGGGGCAACAGTCCTCTGTTCTAACGCTGTGTGTTGTCAGTCCTTTTGGCTGGTCCCTCCTCTGCATATGCTACCCGACATTCTTTAAGCTACATCTTCTGTACATTTCCTCCCCACAGCCCCTTCCCAGGCTTGGTTAGGAGTCACTTTACTCTATCCATAATTCATAGCCGGTTTATACAGTTTGCTTCCTAAGTGGACATTTGACCTTACACTATAATTTTGTCATAAGGAAAAATGGCTTTAATATATTTCCCCATTCATGAACTTGTAGCTACAGAAAGCATGCTGGAAATGGGAGAGGAATGGTACATGGGACATGGAGTCTGCAAGCTGAAGGGCTGAGGGTCTCACTGGCAACAGTCTGTTAGCCAGCATCAAGAACAGCAGAGCATTCTCATGCTCTCTTACCTGCCCTCTCTGTAAGGCCGACTCGGTTGGAACAGTAAGGCTTCTCAGTTTACACCAAATTCCTCACCTTCTGATTTACTTAATGGTCAATTAGGATTCACATCACAGCCTGGCTCAGGTTGCTCACTGGTATTGGTTGCCTGTCTTGAACATGACCTTTTCTATAACATCCCAGGGCCCAGAAGCTACCTTTAAAGACTACAAGCTGTCAAGTTGTATTGATTTGTAAGAATCCTTATCACTTGGTAATGTACAGCAGACTCTTTCCAGACAATGACTACTCTAAGACCTAAGACCCAACTTCCCCTTCCCTTTGTTCAATAAGCCTACCACCCATACTACCAACACTCTCGTTGAGAGGAAGAAGCCTCCAGACTTCAGGATTTTTCTCGTGGGTGCTTCTCTGACTACCGGGTCCTCTACATTTCCCTGAGACTGCATGGAACCAAATCCTAGTTGGAAACAGAGCCGGGACAAACCCTGTTCACTGTACGGGCAGGCTGAATAGACTAGTAATTACATTAGGACCATTTTTCTCCTTTTTCCTTTTCTTTCTTCATATTGTGCACGCCATTTGCATGCTCAATTCCAAAAACAGCATTCTTTCACAGAATTTGCAGGGAAGCCATGAGGTGGAAAAAGCAGTCACATCTTCCCTCATGGTGAGATCACGCAGGAAGAACCACTGGATGACTCCCAACCTAGACTTCACAGGTTGGTAGAAAAGGCTGTCATTCCCTTGGCATGGCTGAGAGATTTCAGGAAACTATAGGCATGTGTGTAGAAGACGCTTGCGTAGTAGGTGCTCAGTAAATGTCATCAGTGTGTGGACTTCATCTTCTGAACCGTTGCTTTCTTAATACAACTCCTGCCACAATATCTAAGCCCTAAGGACATCTGTTTATCTTCTAATCCTTAGTAAGGAGGACTGGAAAGTTCACGATTTCTACCCAGGAGAGATTAGTAGATGCAACCATTGCAATGTAAGAATTTCAGCAGTGTTTTCATGAATCTTTCCATTGAATTAGTCAAACCTTCACTTTTGTTTAAGAGAAAAGATACAGTGTTGCCTCCCTCACAAATCTAGAAATGCCACATTCTGACTTCAATCCATCCTCATTCTACCCAGCCCCCTTGTACTTTGCTCTTACTGTATGGATTTTCCTTGAGGTGTTACAAGTGTTGTCTGTTGCTCCTCCATCAGAGAGAATAGTTCCTGGGATTCTTGCTACATTGAATAGTTTATATTAGTGATTGTGTGTGTGGACGGGGGGGGGGGGGGGGGGGGGGGGGGGGGGGGGGGGCGTGGGGGAGACTCAGCTGGGCATTTGCTGCAGAGTTGACTGTCTTTCCACTGTTACTATGGTCACAAGTGCAGGGGCCAACCCACCAGGAAATAGAAATGCGACATTTCCAAAAATACACAATGCTGATGTAATACTGCATTCCTTAGTCTGCTTTTCTCAAAGCCGAGGTACCTCATTAACAGGATGCATATGAGGAAATCACTTAAGCAAAAAATAAATAAAACCTAGGTTACTACTTTCTTAATGTAAAATGTTATATTTTTCTTTATTCCCAGTGAAAATCATTCAGGTAGTTTTGTGGGAATTCCTTCAGCCAATAGCTTTTGAGTACTGGCCTTAGGGCTTGGTCTGTAGACTGATCTGCCAGGAGAAGCGTGCTAGCTAGCTCTCTTGGGAGGGTGAAGCAGAAGCAAACTTGTGCGGTCGTTCACATTTCCCCGGGGCAGAGCAGTGGACACGCTGGCTTCCACCTTGTCCTGTATTGTATGAGTCTGTGTGCTCCCATTGAATCCCATTTCCTTTGTGTCTCGATAACAAAGACAATTTGTAACTCTTGCAATACAACTCGCATCCCAGCAGTGTTAAATTGACTTCATCTAAAAGGGCTGGGATTTTCTTCAAATCCAAGGCACCAGAGTTATGGCATATAGAAACGAAGGACATGAAATGATTCCTGAAGCAGTAGTGTTCTTCCCTGGCATTCAGTGGTCCCCTGTATTCTGTGGTTTTGAAAGCAACAATGTGTGTTTTCTCATAATTACACTGCATATGTCTCCTGTGGTCATCGTTGTAACCGTGAGTCACCTTTTCCTCACGCTGACAAAATCCCTGGCAGAAATATCATAAAAAGAAAAGCTTTTGTCCCATGGTCAGCTGGTTCTGTTGATTTGGGGGTTATAGCAAGAATCTACTGAGGTTGGAGACATGTGGCCAAAGAGCTGCAAATGTGATAACAGCCATGAAGCAAAGGAAAATGAGAAGGGGTGGGGATCCTCACATCCCACTCACAAGCATGACCCCAGGAGCCTTGCTTTATCACACAATATTCCACCTCTTAAAGGAGTCTCCATCTCACAAGGGAATCTCAGGCTGAAAGCCAGTCTTTAGGGGAGCAATTCTACCTCTTAATATCAACAGCTAAGAAAAGAACACATGCGTCACTAGGTTTGCTCTTGTAAATGCAGAGATGGCACAAAGGACATTGTATGCTGCGTGGTTCTCTTTCCAATCTTCAAAAATTTACTCAGCGGCACAAATTTAGTTCTCCCCACCCCGACCTGTTTTCAGTCATGGCCTGTCACTTTCCTTGAAGTAGGTCTCGTTGTTTATCCGCTGCATCCGCATGGCCCCTGTGTCCCCAGGGACTCTATTGACTGTGCCTCCCAAGTCCCAAGCTTGCTGGCTCTACGGGCACTCAGGCATGTATGTGAGTTCTGGGAATTTGGATTCATGTCTTCATGCTACCGTGCAACATGCTTTTACCTGCTCAGCCACTTTTCACCACCACCACTAGTCCACCCTTTTTATGAATCTTTAGAAAGTGGGTGGCTCAAGTTGGGTTTATTGTTGTTGTTGTTTGGTTTGATGTGGTTTCTTACACTAATGATAGACACAGATTCTTCCAGTCTCTGGTCCTTGCTTTTCTTGTGCTCAGATGACTAAACAGTGCTTTGAGAAGATGCTGAAAGCAGTACTAAGGGCAGAGAGCTGGTGGCAGCAGTTTTCCTGGCATCTGTAAGCTTTAAACACTCTGAATGGTAGCTCCGCTAATTGGTTTCCTATGTGGAGGGTCACACGATGAAGTAGAGCTGTTGGGTGCAGTCATTATCATTGTTAGTAGATGGGGATTTATAATTATGCCTCTTTCTGTTCCGAGCACACACCAAGACAGAAGCCCCATAAACACTAGATGCATGGCACAGGGTGCCAGGGGGATAATGACATTACACATTCAGCAAAGCAATCCAAAACTGATGAAGCGAGCTTTTATGAGATGTAAATACCTAAGGTTTTACTTTGTTTCTCAAGTTTATATTTACAAAGACACAGGCAGTGACTTAGATGTCTTTGATGTTTTCATTCTGGATTACAGTAAATTCCTATTAGACTCACTTCCCCTAAGGGTTCCCATGTGCCTAGTTTCTGTCTTTGCCTGTCTGTTGGTCCGTCTCTCTTTCATATGTATGTATGTGTATATATGTATGTAAATATGTGTGTATGCATATGTGTGTATATGTATGAGTAGCATATATGTATATATACATATATGTGTATATATGTCACTATCACAAGATCAACACCATTTTTACTACCTAGAATAGTTGCATGGTACTACCACTATATAGCAATAGCTGTACTGAAAATTCAGAAGCTCATCATAGATTTATGTATTTATTTTTTGGGGGGATAACCCTAAGTCAGAAGCAAGTTGTGGATATTTTATCATTTTCAATGTTTAGTATTTTATGCCAAATGCTAAATAACACACATGTATACATATATATGCACTAGATTTGGATGAGTTTGCTAATGTGTATAACAAAAAACCTCCCAGTCATTCCTGGACATGAAAGGTAACAAACCACTCTGTGAGTCTGTGGGATTGCTCATAAACTAGAGGATTCAGCATGCATTACTTCTTTTTTTTCAATAAGAAATGCTGAATTTATTTAAAGATTTATTTTATTGCCAATTATTTGTTTTGTTTTACTTTTTAAAAAACCTATCTTTACATTTTACATGCATTTTACATTCCAGTCTTAATTCTCACTCCCTCCCATTTTCTCTGTTCCTCCACCTTCTCTCCCATCCCACCCCCATAGAGAGGGTAAGGCTTCCCATGGGGAGCCAACAAAGTCTAGCACCTTGCTTTGAGGAAGGATCAAGGCCCTCCCCATTATAACCAGGCTGAGCAGGGTATCCCTCCAAAGAGAATGGGTTCCAAAAAGCCCTTATAAGCAGTAGGGATCAATCCTGGTCCCATTGCCAGTGGCCCTGCTGTCTGCTCCCAATCATACAACTGTCACCCACATTCAGAGGACCTAGACTGGTCCTATCATCATGCATTTCTATCATGGGCTCTAGGTTGGGCTTTGAGAGATCCATGCCCACACCCTATTCAGAAAACGGGTTTTGTAGAATTTGGGTGCACAGGAGTAATTCTCTGAAGCAAGGAGGGCAAGAAAGAGGGCTAAGGTAGTGTAGATTTATAACATACTCAAATTATGCTCTTTTTCCTCCTGTGAGGACTAGCATGGCTGCTAAGTGAATATAGAATGAATGATTATAGCGATAAGATTTATATCTCCTTGCTCAATTGATTTACATTCATGTGCATTTATTTGAATGTGTTTTTCTGTACAAACACATGACCAATGGGAAGATGTTCTCTCTGGAGCTTGCTGGATATAGCAGGAAGCTTTTTCTACTCTCAAACTGCAGTGCAATGCGATTCAAAAACTGCTCTTAACCAATACAAACACTGATACTTTCCAGCTGCAGTTTCATACTGGGCCAGTTCAAGTGCCAAAAGCTAAACCAAGAGAACGCCAAAGCAATTACACCCTGAACAGTAAAGAGGATTTTCCTCTTATTATCACCATATGACACACCATCTCAGGGGCCTCCCTGGACCTGGGGAATCCTCTGCTTGGCCAGAGACCTGCCTGGGCACAGAGCCTGCCCCGCCATCAGTCTCATCAAGAGTTACATAACAGACACTCTCCATATCTGGAGATAGCCATTTCCTACTTGCTTTTTAACTATGATTCTTTAACTGTGTTCAAAATTACATGATACATCAAAATCTATCACCAGATAGTGTTTGTCAGTTTCCATAGAGATGTTTCTCAGGCTTTGGACTAGGAAAAAAGCACTGGTTTCATAGTTGGCATCATTGTGGGCTTGTGACACTTGATCCACAAGACTTCACAAAGGAGGTGAAGTCATATTTATTTCACTATGAATAAAAAAATCTTTCTGCCTATTGCATTAAGATATTAATTAGTTTATGGGGCTGGAGAGATGAATCAAATGTGAAGAGAGTTTACTGGTCCTTGCAAAGGACCCCAGCTCAAGTCTCAGCACTCAGTAATTCCCGGCCCTAACACCCAGGGCTCACAACTGTCTGTAATTTCAGTTCCTAAAAGCCCAATGATCGCTTTTGACCTCTGCAGGAACCTGTAAATATAAAGTCATGAAGGAACATGCACACACAACACTATATGTATGCACACATATAGATGCATATTATATATAGATGTAGATATTATTTCTATAGAGCGTAGTATTCTACACATGACCTATAATATACTGATTGAAGAGATACACCCTTTAAAAAAGTTATCACATTTAGCAATTTAGACTTGACTCCTGGGAAGACAAAGAATGCAATAAAGGCTCAGATATTTAAAACCAAAATTTATTTTCTCCTCCCACCCACATGAAGCCTAGACCAGCTTGAACCGTCATTGATAGGACTGTCTTTTAGGACATAGCATGGGAATTGTGGGCAAGGAAAAGGGACAGGATCCTCAGGTTGAGTTCAGCCTAAAAATGTACTTGCTGTACATTTACTGAGACAAAGCACTTAATTTTTTCCAGGTGTCAACTTCTGAATATGCAAAAAGGAGAAGTAGAATATATTCTGTATCATAGCACTGAAAATACTGGGTCTTCTTACCTGGTATCAATAGCAAGCCAAACAATAGAAATGAAGAACGATCTTCAGATAATTCCATGATCTTACCGTGTATCATGAGGACAGATAATTCTTCAAATATGCTTCTATAAAAAAAGAGAAATAGTGATTGGAAACTAGGGATGTCAATGACAACTACTACAGAGCCAGCAGTAGGGTGTTTTGTTTATCTTCAGATACACCTACTTTGTGTCCCATTTTATATATTGACATTGTCTGGCTGTCATCTTCTCAAGTGAAGCTCATCACTGTGTGTGTGGCCTTAGTTGATTGAAGTCGAGAAAACCTCACTGAATAATTTAGAAGTCTCCATAGAATACTTTTTCCCTTTCACAATGCCATTAAAATTCATCTGGGAAACTATAATGGCTCAATAAAAGGAAAGCAGCTCATATTTTGAACCTGTTTCCAAGATGACAATGACAGGTGCAAGCTCTGGTGTAGGCATATATTCATTTAAAAGGTTAGTACAATTATCTCTGTAAAGGTAAGTGTCTTTAGGAGAAACATTGATGCCTCTACAGTGTTAGCTTAAAAAGAAAGTGGCATCTATACATAATGATGTATATTAACTTACACCATCAGATAAAGAATTCCCTTAGGTCATTAGTCATAACAAAAAACCCGTGAACAATTCTTGATGTGTTTTCTATAATAGAAATCTACACTAACATCATGGAACAGTCAGGTTTAAGCCTTTTATAAAACCTCTTGAATATTTCTAAGTTGGAGAAGATTGCCAGGGATGTTGCTATGGGTTGACTACCTTTTTATCTCATTCTGTAATCTTCCATCTTTTTCTATAGATAGATGCCATATAAAAAGTATGGCACTGAGATATGTACTATCCTTTGGAAGAAAATTTGAATATGAAAAAGTAACTTGGACCAAATTTGCATGTCTGTCTGCCTTTTATAATAACATCTTAATCGGAGTATCAACATAGCAACCAAAAGTAAAACGATGTGACCACTCAATGCCCCTTAGTTTTCCCTCCATTCTATTACTACACATCACCCAGCTGGCCAACACAGAATGGTTCAACAAAGCAGAAATTTCCTTAGATATGACCAAGGTCTCCACAAGGTGTCAATTTTCATGAGTTCCCTAACTAGATGCTGAGACTTGTCTGCCTTAACTGTATAACATGAGCTATTTTCTCAAGCCTTGGTTCTTTGATCTGAACCAAATGCTCTGGAAAACATTCATGGCTTACTGTGTTGAAGTCACAAGCATCATTCTACCAAACTATAAACATTTTCACCACAACATTATTTTACTTCTATTTCCTCCTTGAATTTGTAGTTCATTGGCGCTACATTTTAAGCATCCCTGAGGAGAGCCCATGAGCATCCAAACCTTATTCCAACATTTCTTAATGGGATATATTCATGCTCAAACAGGATTGCTGATGAAGAGAAAATAACTTTTCTAGAGTAAATTGATTTCGCGGGTGGCGGTGAAGGTGGGTGTTTTTGAAACAGGTGTTGTTAGCTCCTGATGAGAAATACACAAATCACAGATCTCTACATGAAGGGTTTGTCTTCCAAGGGACATGTATGTAAAAGATATGAGTTAATAATTGTTCAAATGTCAGGAGAAAAGTTCAGAAGGAGTTCTGAATGCAGAAGAATTAATTTTGATAGTTATAATATTAGATTTAAAATAGATGGGAAACCCACTTGAAGTCAGTCCTAAAGGGTGGGGACAGGATGAGTAACTGCACCAAATATCAAAGAAAGCAGAGTAGATGAGAATAGAGGGCTGAAAAGAGCCATTTTTAAACAAATAGGTACCCTTCCCTTTAAATTAGCAGTAGTGAAGATTGAATGGGACCATTTGAAATCCTAAACAACGGGAAGCCTTCATGGTAGTATACATCAGTATATCCCTAAGCATATACTGGCTTAGGAATCCATTAGATTTCTATGTCAGAAGGGAGTATCTACCATTTCACTCACTCACTCACACACACACACACACTTCAAACTTTATGTCCATTTTGGTACTGTGCTTACCATGGCATCTTTTTCTCAGAGAAAGAAAAGAAAGAAGGAGAAGAAGGAGAGTGACAGGGAGGAAGGGAGAGAAGAATACGAGTACCTATGGATGATAGATAGATAGATAGATAGATAGATAGATAGATAGATAGATAGATAGACAGACAGACAGATGAATAGATAGAGATAGATGAATAGGTAGATGATAGATAGATAGATAGATAGATAGATAGATAGATAGATAGATAGATAGATAGATAGATAGATAGATAGATAACCTCTCTTATGGCTACACCACCACTCTTCAAGAAGTATTGAAAATTCATTTCCTTGTTTCATAAAAAGCAAAGCAAGCTGGGAAGATTTTGGTGACAACAGGACCTAGTTCAAAGAATCATTCAAGGCTTGAGTGACTCATGGTGGAGTTTGGTTTCCATCAGCCCTCTTCATTTAACAGTAAATTCTGGGTACTTGATTATTTGTGCACAAAACAGAACAGGTTTGTTTTTAATTGTCTCTAATACTCCTGCCTCTTCTGCTTTCTACTACGTAGAGAGTAGCGGAGGGGAAAACTCCCCTTCCAAATGATTCAAGCTTACAAAAAATGACAGAGAGGTATTTTATAACAATCCAGGGCCATCATATTAATTTGCATTTGAAAGTGTATCTGCTGCATCCACACGGTTTACAGCAGGGTTTGATAGGGAAGGCAATATTTCACACTAAATTTTATGCTTCTAACATGACATTACTTCTAAATGTTTATTCACAGTATTAAGGAAGACTTACTAATAGCCTAGTGCTTTTCATTCTTGGAAACTCCACCTCCTTTAACTTGCTTCTGCTGATGCAGGCAGCCTTTGCAGTGGTCAACCAAAGGTCAATGTGGAAGGTCCCAGCGGTCTCATGTCTTGAACTATGGTTGAGAAGCAGGGAGGGCACATGTTTGCCGTGTTTCACCATGCAAAGTAAATGTGTTTCTCTCTCGACCTGAGACCCAGTGTCCAGCTCTCAGAGTGAATTAGACTGAGGTGATGGAGAGTGTCATCAGAAGTGGAAAAGGCAGAAAGTGATAGCAAGAAGACAAAATGGCTTCAGAGTTTGTTTGTAGACAAATATCTGTGTGCTGTGGTATAGGGACAGATAAGGATACCAAGAAAAGCCGAGGATTGTAGAAAAACCCATGGTATTATGAACTAACCAAATCTCATGATAAACTGATGTTTTTGACATCAGATGGCTTCTTTCCATCTTGGAGTTCAATCCTGCCCAAACTGAGACTCTAGACATAAATTAGAGTCCCAGCAGCAGTGATCACTCTGTAAAAAAAGAAAATTTTTCTGGAACTTGGAGATTTTCAAAACAACAATACAAACCATGATGCCATCTAAGAAGACATGAATGTAGCTCTAGATGCTGATGTGGTATTGTCATTAACTAGGCTGTTTTACATGTGTATTATTTATCATTTTAGTGTGTATGTGGTTTCTTTCCTAGCATCTTTTCCCTTACATCTACATAATCCTCTTTACAAAGAACCAAACAGAATATACAAATGTTTGGAAAATAATTTGTGTGGCACACTATACTGCCAGGCTATTTCTGGGGACATTTCTAGGTATAGCATCCTAATGATCTTGTCCACAAAGGGACACAGTGATGAAGCACATTAATAACTTGCTGTGGAAATGGAAAGAGCTATAAGCTATTGAAAAAATGCGTATCTCACAGGCTTACAAACAGTATCAATACTTTTGATTGGCCTAGGAAATGAAGTTTCACACCTGTGTAGATAATATAGAAGAGAGACTTAGTGGCGGAACGAATTCTATTCTGTCAGTGTTGAACAAAATTAAGGGAATTATTTAACAGTTTTTAAAATGTCTTTTTTACTTTTTGTTTTTGGTCTGTTCAGTGATATTTACTTTAAGACAAACTTCCCTTTTGTATCCCATCTAGCCTCAAATTAACTGTGTAGCCCAAGATGGCCTCTTAGCTATAACCCTACTGCCTCAGCTTCACATGTCCTTGGATTACAACCCTGTACCACTGTTCCTTGCTATTATCCTTGTAGTTCCCAAGCTACAAATATCCAGTATAAATATCTTTACCTACAGGAAAATGCATTCATATTGAACAGTAGAATTTTTATTTCTTGGTTTTTCTAAGTATGATTATGGGAAAGGGGGACTTAATGTGATTTATTTCGGCCCCAGGTCATTCACCATTCTCTGTCACATTTTCTACTTAAGTTTCATCCCTGTTAAACACACAAAGACCCAATTGATATGCTACATGATCAGCAGCATGGTGAGTAAGCTTAAGGACACACTTGAACCAAAAAAAAGGTGTTATATTTATAGTAGTTAGATTATATATAAAATAAATGTATTGACGTGAGCATTTTATTCTTGCATATAACCTTTCTGAAATTAAGCATAACTAGCAGATAGCTTTGTGAGTAAATGATGGCTTAAATCCATGTGGAGAATTACTTTCTCATCTTAGTAGGAAGGAAGTTTGCCGAACACATGATTTTCAAATAGGAAAGAGAATGAACACTCCCCCAAATAATAGAATATATTTAGAATAATGTCCTTAGCCATAGGCTTGCTTGATTCCATCCCCTTTGACTGGTGATAAGTCTTGGTTCTTGACAGATGGTGTCTCAGAGCAGGTCCACTTCCACATGCAACTGAGGTGGCAGCAGTCATCCATAGGTGCAAAAGCTCTCCATCTCCCCAACCTCTAGGGAGGACTAGAATGTGGTAATCATGCAGTTGGCCCGGATTGGAAACCTAGGGGTCTTTTCATTAAACGCAGCTCAGTGATGCCAATCCATTTCTGCCTGTTCCAAGTCCCACAGTGGGGAATTGGACACTCGGGGGATTGGCTGCAGCCAAGTTCCCCGGCTTTGTTTCAGAGACCTCGGCAGCTGCCTCCAGTTGGCTTTACTCCCTGTGTCATGCCAAATAGACATAGCTTTTCCACAGCCAGTTCTACACCATCATGTGTCCCTACAAAGCTAGAGCTGAGTTCATCTGCCTCTTTGCCTATATGAATCTCCATTTATGGTTATTTGGCTCCTGTGTGGGTTGTGTGTGTGGTTTTACCTGGGAAGGATTAAAACTCGAGTTTTCAGCAGAACGGAAAATGCTGTGCATATGATGCCAAAATCTGTGTGACCTCGTCGCTATGACAGAAGTGCAGGAAAAGAGCCTGGCGTTCAGAAGTTTGTATGTCATAGCAACCAACAGAGTATGGCCAATGCTTTCATGATTAAAGGGCAGAGAGTCATAAGGAAGCATAAACTGGAATTTTAAATTAAAAGATACAGACTTCTCATCATGGCCAGACATGTGATGTTCAGAGAGAAGATGAAATTAGCAAGATATATCCTATAGAGAATGATAGTTTCAGGACACATCTGTTGACTTTCCCACCTCCTTGTAATACTCAGTGATGGACTGGGGAGATTGTTTCCTTCCATGAAGTACTTGCTGTGCAAGCTAAAGGGTTCCCCAGAGTCATGTAAAAACAGGCACTGTGGCATGAATCTGTAATACCAATACTGGGGAGGTCAAGACAGGTGGATCCCCAAAGTTCACTGGACAGACAGCATAGCCAATCAGTGAGAGACCCTGCCTCAAAGAGTAAAGTATGGAGGGAATGAGACACTTGACATTAACCATTGCCTTCCATACAATACAAAGGCATACAGACCCAATATTACACATATTTTATCATGCCCCCTGGCCGTTTCATTAGCATCTCCTATTAATAGATGCTCATTAGTGGCACTTCCAATACCGAATTTCAGGAATACACTAAAAGCCACTAAGGAATCTCTTCGAGCCTTCATTAACAGTTGGGTGCCTACATTTGCTACTCTTATAGGCAGTCAGATATGTATAAATTAGTTGAGAATGTCTCCTTGCCACCTCAGAAGGAAACAAAATGTAAGAATGGAAGTCAATCAAGTATCTACACTGTTGCTTCTCCTTGAAATGCAGAGGAAGCATGAACAGGAAAAACCCAGGCCCTCTCCAGAGTCTGCTTGAGTCCTGTGAGAGGAAGCATCCAGAGGCATAATATATGCTTAGAAACCAGATAGTTTTCAACCACTTTGACCCTCTAAGCCAGTGGTTCTCAACCTTCCTATTGCTGTGACCTTTTAATACAGTTCCTCGTGTTGTGATAACCCCCAACCATAAAATTATTTTAGTGATACTTCATAAACTGTAATTTGGCTACTGTTATGAATCATAAAGTAAATATCTGATATGCAGTCCCAAAGGGGTCCTGACCCACAGGTTGAGAGAAGCGCTTTTCTAGGCCTTCCCTGTGCCTCAACGGAGACCATACTCCCACATGTAGTCTGAGCTCCACAAGCCTTCTTTCAGACCACAGCGCTGATCACCGAAACTCGATGTTCAAAGGACAGTGACTTCATGCTGCGCATCATGCTTCCAAATCCACTTCCCCTCTTGAGCCAGAATTGTTACATAATCACGGGAGTACTGAATAGCCTCCCTGTGGCTGAGCTAGTAAGAGAGTAGAATGAGCCCAGTCTGCCATCCCTTGCCCAACCTATCATTCAGCAGGCGCCCCTCTGCTTGCATAAGGCCTGCTTTTTCGAGGAACATCAGTAAAACCAATTGTCACCCCATGTGATTTACAATAGGTAAAATTAGCCGGAATAAATCTCCTTGAGCATTCGTTACAAATCTCCAAGGCGAAGGGAGAGCTGTTTAGCATCATATTGACTTGTTGGCTAAGCTAGCGGAGCACACCAACCATGGACCAGCATCGGGACAGTGCAGAGAGAACTGTAAGTAGAGCGGCTGTGTCGCTTCAGCACACAGCCCAAGCGATAAACATGCCTGTCTGCTTCTGGTCTAACAGCTCCTGGCATTACACCAGAGCAACCTGTTTATCCAGGTGGGACCTCTGCAATGTGATGTCCAAGCAACTGTGTTACCAGCTCTGAAGGCTTCAGCAGCTACCCCAGGGCCCCCCAAATCACCACTTAAGAAAAAAATAAAAATAAAAATAAAACAAAGTTTGTTTAACAAGTATAGCAACTCAGGCTTCAGGATAAGTTACCAACTCATTTATGAGTCCTTTTGCCAAAATTACTTATCCTCCAGTGATTATAAGAGAATCTCCCTAAATCAATACAATCTCGGATTCTGTCCTGACTCTGCTACCTTCTCCTAAACCATAATGTTCTTCTTATTTAAATACACATGGCAGGAAGAGAAATATTGGTCACCTTCTGCTAAGAAAATAACTGTCATCCTGTTGACCATACATGGCAGAGACCTCACACTTGTTGAGATCTACTATGCATCAGCTATTAAGTACTTTATATGGTATCATACCATGTTCTAATTAATTTTTCTATGTTGTTTTTCATTCTCAGTGTACAAACAGAGAAGGGTATGCATATCACAGCAAAATAGCATGTCCCCAGCCATACACCTAGCAGAATTCAAGCCACGGGAATGTAAACTTCTGCATTCTTTCCCACAGTCTCTGCTGTCATGAAGTGCATTCTTGGATCCTTATGAAAAGTAGAATCAGCTGGAGGCCTATGATCATTATCTCAAAACCTAAAGCTAACTATCAGAGCATCCAGAAACGACGGGGCTAGCCTTCAGCCTCAGACATGGGTTGCGTGTAAATTAGCTCCCACTTGTTGGAGAGGATGAGCCAGTTCCCCTAAACATGAGACTTAGATGGATGCTTCTGGATCCTGAAATGACTCAGAATGTCTTAAGCAATAGCTTGCTTGCCCTTGTCCTTCTCAACCCCCAAAACTAAGGAATCAGACAACCTGACAGACCACTAGGTGTTGGCTTTGTTTGTTTTCCATTTCTATGGGTTATTGAACTGCAAAACCTTGGCCCATAAAGACTGGGTACCAAGCCTCAGACCTCTTAACCCAGTAGCCAGGCATGTGCTAGTCTTTAGGCTCTAGCTGTGAGTGCTGTGACGTCTCTGGAATCCCATTTTCTTTCTCATAAACGATGGGCTTCTGTCTCTGATAACTTCCACTTTGTTACAAGTAGTGTAGTAATTTGTAGCTCCAAGGGCTTTCAGGAAGACCTAATCTCTTCTCAGTCTCTAAGAGACAAAGTGCATTGCTGCCCACCCCCAGCTGACTCTTGGAAACCCCACATTCACAGTCTCAGGTTTGCGGTGTTTGTTTTTGCATAAAGTTTGATGAATTTTATATTGATCATATAGCTTTAACTATCCTCAGGCCCTACCATTCTTGTTTCTAGTACCTCCACCATACTTGCTGCCACTCTAGTCCTTTCTAAACTTTTTTCTGCTATTTCCCTTTTATTGAAAATAAAAGTACTTAATACAATGTATTCTGATTGCAATTTCCCTCTCTCCTCCCCCAACTGGACCCAGAGCCTTTCCATCTCCCCTGCCACCCAAATCCACACCTTTCCTTTCTTCCCTAAGAAAGCAAACAGACATCTAAAGAACAACAATAAAAGAAAATAAGATAAGACAAAACCAAGCTCAGTTTTTTTAAAAAATCTGCCCAAGACCCCACTCACCCTCTACCCAACAACTTCATCTAATTTTAAGCCTATGCCTTTATTAGTCAGCTGAAAGAACGCACTGCTAAGAGATCAGCCTCAGTGATGTGTCTCACTAGACAAGTAGCTGTCATTTCCTTATCAGCGCTTTGAAGGAGTCCCTACAAACGCACATTTCAGCCCTATTAATATGGCCATGCAGACACAGTCATGACTGCTCTGTGACAAGAATGTCACTTAGATAGCTCCATATGTAGTCCATTTGCTAGGACTTGGAAGTTCCTTCCTACTTTTTCTCTGATGAATACGGGATCAGATAAAACTTCTGGCTCACACTCCTTCCATTCTAAATTAGAACTTGCAGTGGAGTATGGTGGCACACACCTTTATTCCCAGAACCTGGGAAGCAGAGGCAGGAGGATTGGATCTCTGGGCTCAAACCCAGCCTGGTCTACAGTGTGAGTTCTAAGACAGCCAGGGCTACACAGAGAAACCTTGTCTTAGAAAACCAAAAATAAACAAACAAACAAATAAATAAATAAGAACATACTTTTAAGCCAGCAACAATCCACCAGATCGAGGAAACTGCACTAAATGTGATGAAGTCATTCATTTAAATAAATCAACAAATATTTGATCATTTATAGTAATGTGTTGCATGCTGCTTGATCTCCTGCGATAAACAAGACATGAGAAACTAGACGTAAATGAGAGTTTTCTTTCCATAGTAATTCCTGAAACCTTGGGAAGACAAGAAGTTATAAGAAAGCAAAGGAGAGTTTGAATTCTTTTCTAAGAAAGCCAAAACATTCAAATAGCAATGCCTAGTATTTACAGACACTCAGGTATTCTCTTTCAGGAAAAAAGATTAACTACTAAGAAGGAAGAGGCCTTTACAATTTCTTTGCCTAGTCTGGCCTGTTAGAATCGATCCCCCACCAGCTGTGTTCCCCTCAGATGGTTTGTCAGGAGAAAGAGACGAATAAGGGAGACAGAACTGAGAGAGTGGCATGGATACGGAGAGCTCGAAGCCAACCGGAGATGTCTAAGGGCCTCACACCCGTACCCTAAAATAGGCACAAAACTGCACATGCGTGTGCTGCAGCAGCCAGACTGAGTTAGCAGAAATTAATAGCTGGGCGCCCTTTATTTTTAATGGAAGTGCTGCTTTGTCAGGAAGGTAAGATGAGATTTCGCCATTCCCCAGTTCAGCTGGCTAGCTGGCCTCCGAATGGCAAGCCATGCTCAGACCTCTGCCTAAATGTCACTCAGGTTGGAACCACCCCAACAAGCACCTGATGTCTAGGCGTGACTCCCTAATGACCTCTGTTAAAAATAGCATAGTGCTGCTCTCTCCTTGCTCAGAGGTGAAGGAGCGGTGTCTCAACTGTCATAGTTGGCATTCTCATGGAAGCCCTGACAGCTAAAATTATCCCTTATTCTCCTCTTTTACACAAAACACTCTTTTCTTTTCTCTGTGCTTCCTTCTTTGCTCCATTCTTTTGTTCTTCATCTGGCTCCCTTGTCTCCCTCCTCTTCCTTTGCCATTTTTCTTTTTCCCTGATGTCTTCAAATGCTAAATGTATGAACCCCTTTGCCTTACTTCTGCTCCCCAGACTCATTGATCATCAGCTGGGCTTCCAAGTTGAGAGATGGTCTAAGAAAAAAAAAATTGATCCCCATTGCCTGAAATGAAAATTAATAAATAAATATAAAACAACAAAAAAAAGCCTTAAGAAGCAATGATCAATTTCAAACAAGAAAAATAATTTACTGGTAAAAATTCAATAAAATCCTATTATGACTAAACTTTGGCACAAAGATATATCAGTTTTTTTTTAATCATCCAAGCTCTATTGTTGCTAAATAACGTTTTCCAAGGCATCTTGTAGATAAGGAACTGAATGATAATCACATCTCTCATGACCTCAGCAGTGCTAATTAAGACAATGCTTTGATTCTTTTATGACAATTTTCAAATCTTAAAATTTGAAACACAGTGGCCACGTGTTTAAGTAACTTTAACAGGGTGTTTACTTTGTTAAGGAGGCTAACCCCTTTTGAGAATGATAGTCAGAAGGGAAAAATACAACTTTGTAATTATTGTATTTGAGTCCCTTCTGAAAATGGGATTTTTTCTTACGTATAAGATAGTATCCCTGAAGGAGTCAACAGAATGTATTCAGGCTTCATTCCAATTTTTCATTCTTCCCAAATTTTTTCCAAAGCCGGTTTCAAAAGAGAAAGGCTAATGCCCTCTCTGAGCTATTAAGGGATGGTGGGGGGACTAAAGAAAACTTTACCAGTAATTTGAAATGTCTTCCGAGAACACCCTGCTGAACCACCCACGGTACCCTTCCCTTTGCGCTGACAAGATGAGGCCATTGCTCCACCTGCTCCCTGTCTTAGTCAGTTGTTGGATTTCAGTTCCCTGCAGGAGAGGAGAGTTTCTTTGCCCTTCCTTCCCTTTCTCCTGTTTATCATTCCTCCATTTTTTACCCACATCCTTGAAGATTCTTCCACAGCACAGCCCTTTACCCCATTCCCACTGAAAGGGGCACACACGTGGTTACCTCCACACTATAAGTAAGCCACGTGTGTCCTGCCTTCCTTAAGTGCACTCGTCTGTGGGTGTGGAGATTATAGGAAAGCAAAGAGGCCAGTAAAGGATTGCAAATGGAAATGAGGTTTGATTTAGGTGGTTATAGAGGGAAAACCCTATTTCCTGTGATACGCTAGCACACGGTGCTTTCTCGGTAAAAACTTCAGAGTAAGTCGACAAAAGCACTCATGGTAACTCCTTCCCACAAGAGCTGGGCACACAGCCAGGGCACGGTGCTGAGTGGCCTCGGGGTGAGCCAAGATTCCCAGAACACACCAGTCAGCATTTTTCATCCAAGGTTGGGGCTGTCCTACTGAAATCTAAAGTACGAGAGCTAGGCCTACCAATCTCTGAGTGAGGAAGTTAATTCGTTTTCCCTCCCTGAAGCATGTTTTCATCCTTTATAAAGCATGACAGTCCCTAGATAAATGTAATCATCCATAATCAGAAGAGCACATAGGCTAAGGCCTACAGCGGGCTTCTTCTTTGCTCTAAATGCAGAAAATCTAACACATAATGATGTAGAATGGTAATTTAACCTACCTGGTCATGCCAAATTTGTCGTTCAGAAATGCTCTTTTTAGCTGCTTAGGGCTTATTTGAAAATGCTGTTTTGATTACCTAATTTATTGCCATTCCCTTGTTCACAATGTGGTAATTACACACAATTTGTAATGAGTTTAGCTCAGCACAACACAGTCAGCAATGGGAGATAGGATGTTTTTATGTAAGCCAACCAGCTCAGACCTCCTAATCAGCAGCAGAGGGAAGAAATATTGATAATTGAAACTTAGATCCAAAGTGGCTCTTAATTGAAACCTGCATTAATGACATGCCCGCATTAAATAGATCCACAGGTTCACTGCAGCCTCCCGGAGCATTCTGAAGCTTTCGTCTCTTCAATGTCTTAGTGGGATTAATTAATTAGCAAATTAATTAATATTAGTCTTGGCAGTCTGGATGGAAAGAGGCACCTTTACACAATGTGTTTGCCAAATTATAGCAATATTAGTTATAATTTTATGTCAGAATGCAGAAATGTTTGTCTTGAATAAATTCTAAGTTCAGTAAGTACATGGGTACTTAATGGCATTTTTCACTTTTTAACCCCAGTCTGCATCCAAGCAGGTAAAATCTAGATGGGATTATTGGTTATATTTATAACTAGTTGAAATTAGAATAATGTGTCGAGGTTGCAGTTACAATATTCAAAGTAGTGTTTTCAAGGGCCAAAGGATAGGATGAGTTAGGTAAAGCCTTTCTTGTTCTATTTCATTTGATCCATGTCTAGAGTAGCAATTTGAAGTTACAATTTACCATATAGTGGTAATTCTCTGTGCTCACAATAACACCAAGAACATCATTAGAAAATATCCCCAAGATGGGCTCTCACTACCTAAATATAAATAACAACAGGAAGAGAAGTATCTAAGAACTAGAGGAGTAGGGAGAAGATCCATTGACATGACAGCTCAATAAAAATTCAGGCCAACAGATAGCATGTTCCAGAAAGGCTTAGATGTCACCTCATTGTCACCCTTTGAACCCCTACATTCAGGATGCTCTCAAATAAGAGCAAAGGAGTTTGATAGGATAATGGAAGACAAGAGAGACTCCCTCTTGGTGTGGAGCTGAGGACCAGGGGAGATGATTGGAATAGGCCTACATCTCTAAAGAGGGAAGAGGAGCAAACACTTAGCTGACCTTTGAGTCCATATATTCATCTTACACAATTGGTTCTCTTCGTCTGAAGTCACGCACTCTGTTGGCCTAGTCTAGAGAGTATAATAAACAAGTGCTTGGGATTACCACAAAAGCAGTTAAGCCTCTTTACCATCAAGACGCCTTTTCCAAATACTCTTGGAAGCCTCTAAGTATCACTCTCTAAGAAAACCATGACCCATTATGCGGCCTATGACAACGTGTGGCTAAGAGAGAATCTAAACAGTTTCTGAAACCCTAGGCTTGGAAGTATAAAGACAGCAGACACAGGCTAGAAGAGTCAATGTGTTAAGGGCAATGCCCCAGTTTGACTCACTGATCTGGAAAGAAGTCTGGGCAGTCCCTGTTCGTGGAACTTTCAATGATCAAAGAGATATCCTGGACACCTCTGGAGGGTGAGGAAGGAATCTGGGAAAATAAAACACTAGAGATTACAAGTAATAGTTGACCTGACTGTAAGCCAAGAAAAAGATGCCCTTCTTCTCAGCTTCCAGCGACTGTGCCCATTGTTTTTGAGCACATGAGGCTCTATAGGCACATGTGGGCATATATGTAAGCATGAATATTAGCAGAGAGAGTTGCTTCACCACCTTGAAAACATCCTTTAAATTAGGCTTCTCAGGACTCACAACCACCAATCCTACCTCTGACTGACAGACTAGGACTCTTTGCTTATAATAGACTTTCTAAGGCTGTTCTTGATCTATGGCCCATTTCATTGAAAGATAGTGTCATTACTGTTTTCCTTGTGAGAAAGTAGAAGTTTTCACCCCGCTGTCTCTAGAAACTGACTATAGCTTGCAAGCTTGGAATACCCTAAGCAAGCAAGGTAAATGATCTCTCGTGTAATATCCACAGGGCATCTGCCAGAAGATAGGATTGTCAGCCTGAAAAAACTGAAACAGTTTCCTGTAGTACCTGCTGCAAAGTGATCTTCTGTCCCATCCCACTGCATGCTACAACCAAACTGCAGAATGAGAGGACCACTTTTGAAAATTAAAAAATGCATGAGAGGGAGAATATGGCAGGTTGATGTCCTAGATGCCAGGAAACATTGGGAGGGAATGAAGAGACTCCTGATACCCTGAGCTGCCTCTGCATTCTATTGCATCCTAGCTAATACTTCTATCCAAATTGTCATAAATTTCTACCCTTTTCTATTAAATAATTTAGGCAAAGGCACCTAAGTTATCCATTACATCCATCAGCTACAACTGAAGGTCAACATTTAGCCATTGGCAGTGTCTTTGTCCCTTTAAAGAAAATTTCTGAAAGATTAGAGCAGATGATTATCATCAGATACAGTTGCCTACAATCACTTACTCCATCTACTGGCCAAATACTTCCATTTTCAACAAGACCATTTCCCTTTGCTGTGTGGGTTCTAAAATTGCCTTAGGGTTTGTTTCCCTTCTCTATCTCCCTCTGAGCCATATTGAAGTCCTGCCTTTTCTTCTTCCTCCCATTTCAAATATGTACTCAAAGTACGTAAAATCCTTACAGATTTACAAAGCAAAAGTAAGTGTCTTAATCACCGTTCTATTGCTATGAAGGGACACCATGACCACAACAACTCTTATAAAGGAAAACATTTTAATTGGGAACTTGCTTACAGTTTCAGGGCAGGGGCTTATACTTCATTATCATCACGGCAGGCAGGGAACATAGTGGCGCACAAGGCACTGAAGCAGTAGCTGAGAGCTACATCTTGATCCCTAGACAGCAGGCAGAGAGAGACAAGGGGATAGAGAGTGAGATAGAGCTAGAGAGGAAAGGAGAGAGAGAGAGAGATTGGACCTGACTTGACCTTTTGAAACCTCCCTTCCGCCAACAAGGCCATAGTGACTCCAACAAAACCACACCTCCCAATCCTTCTAATCCTTTCGAATAGTGCCACTCCCTGATGACTATGGGATCCATTCTTATTCAAAGCACCACAGCAAGTAAATTTTAGTGGAGAATATATTTTGAAAATTGCTCTTATTTCTACTGCCTATTTTATTCATGAAACTTGATTAAGTAAAGAATCGTGGTGTTAGATGGGTATTAAGTGACAATGTTGTGCCATATTTTATTCACACACCATCTCTTATTTTTAATATCTCACTTGCATTTCTCTTCTCCCTTTATTCCTTCAGAAAAAAAAGTCTGTATAGAATCTTGAGCCTGATGCATTTATGTCACTTCCATTAAACAAGGCAAAAACATTATTACCTTGGAATCTGGCTATTTATCTGTCAATTTGTGAAAACTACTCTCTCAAGGGAGTTTCCAGGTCTGCACCAGTTCACTTTGACTCTTATCACACTGACCATTGGAAGTGCTGTGAAGAGCTGTTTCTTTGACTTGAGAATGACACCTTGAGGAGTCTTTGTGTTGCTTTTCCCATTGTACCAGTGAATCCTTTTCTATTTCCTCTTTATCTTCCCATCACCTAAATATGGAATTCTCTTAAAACACTTCTTCCTGATGCTTGCACACCCAAAAATTTCTTTCCCCGTCAAACCTGTACATCACTTGCCTCAATGAGTTTTTCCATCTGAATTATTAGTCTCAAGTGTTGTTGCAAGCTCCAGGTACACATTGCTAGTGATGGGAAATGTCCAATAGCAGCTCATATTGGCTCTCAAAAATGACAGACTATCGAAAACTGAATTTAAATGGTCCAACATCATTAGAAAAATTTTAAAGCTAGAACTACTGTAGTAACTTTTTAAAGATGACAACCCAAATAATTTTCTAATCTATTGGTATACACAGAAAGAAAATATAGAAAGTTAAAGAGAAGAACTAGTGTGGGTTTTGTGACCTGGTCAGAGAGAATGACACTTGTAGCAGGCTTTCTGCTAGGGACCGCCAGTCCCCAAATCAAGACACCAAAACTTATTAGGTATGAATGCTTGACCTAGTTTAGACTTGTTCAGCTAGCTCTTATAACTTATTTTAACCTTTTTCTCTTCATCCATGTTTTGTCTTGTGGCCTTTTACCTTTCTTTCACTCTGATGCCTTACTTCCCTGCTTCCTTCATGTTTCACAGACTGGCAGCTGCCTGGCTGGCTGGTCCCTGGCATCTCCCTCTTTCTCCCTTCTTCTCTTCTCTCTGGAGCCCAGATTCTTCCTCCTACTTATTCTCTCTGCCTGTCAGTGCCACCTATCCCTCTATTGTCTAGCTATTGGCTGTTCAGCTTTTTATTAGACCAAACATGTGCCTTAGTCAGGCAAGGTGAAACCAATGCAACACATCTTTACAAAGTTAAACAAATGAAAAATAAGCAAATACAACACACCTTTACATAATCAAAGTAATATTTCACAACACAAATAAATGTAACACATCTTTACATAGTTAAAGTAATATTCCACAGCACACATTCATTCCTGGGCCAACATTAGGTTTTCGGTCAAAGGCAATCACCCATTTTATTATTGAATTGATTTTGTCTCTAGACTATAAAATCAACATATAGATAGATGATAGATAGATAGATAGATAGATAGATAGATAGATAGATGTAGAGATAGACAAGCATATGATATATATCAATTAATGCATTATATATGTATATGCATATATACAGAAGTATTTTGTGTGTGTATGTGAAAGGAATTGAACAAAAAATAAAATCCAGCAGAGCCCTGTGCTGAGTAATCCATAACTTGCCATCTGTTTATAATTGCACAGGGTTCAGTCTCTTCATAATGCCACACATACTTAACCTGTCTTGGAAACTATACACAAAGAAAAGGGCAGAATTATGACCAGACCAAGACCATGCAAGAAAGAAGACTTGGAAAGGTCAATGGGCCTTCCAAGAAATAAACTGAAGGGATGCCAGAGCCAAGAAGCATTCTGGAAGAGTAGGAAGTTCTGAAAGTCAAAGCCCAGTTCCTGGTGTGAGCACAGAAAAGACAACAAATGCTTTCCTTATTCAGTGCACTCTGGAGGAATATGCAGTGCTGGTGTAGAGGGAGAGTCATTTGCATCTCAGATTTTCCCCTCTCCTATTTTCACGTCACATCAAGAACACTTCCAAGAGTCGCTAACAGGCCTTTTCCTCCCTTCAGTTCCTACTGCAAGCTTACACACCACATTCTATGAGTAGCTCACACTTTCTTAATTGTCCTCTCAACTCTTGAAATCATGTGTGACTGTGGGGACTGCTCCAAAGTCCTGCTAATCTATTCAAAATGCAAGTCGTGGATGATCTCCTTAGAACCTTTTGAACCACGTAGTTAGTTTACATGTAAGATAAACCTTTGAGCCAGTGGACTAAAGACTATGAGTTAGCTGACAATTCTGTGAGCAGGCATCTTCTTCCTGTTGTATTATCAAGGTTTCTGTTTCAGCCGTGGCACTCAGTACCTTTATCTCCACAGGTCAAATCTCCAAGAGTCATGATCAGCAGGTCAGATACGCAGGAAGCAGTTCTTCCCTAGATGCCCAGTGATTTCACTTCTGTCTCTGGTATTTTATTTTAGCCCTAGTGTTCTCTCTCCTGTTCACATATTCTTGCCCCTGGTACTAGCATTTCTGATAATCCAAGCAAGTACTGGGGGAAAACTTGCTTGAATTTTTGCATCCCATACTTAGCAATGAGATAAAAGAGTGCATTCTCAAACTGAATGTGATAGTCATAGCACCAAGCAGATAATAATAAGAATCCCCACTGAAAGAGAGAAAAGGGGAAATCTTTAAGATTGTTGTTCACTTGGATGTCAAAACCTGGAATTAATAAGGGCTGGTATCTAGCAGTGACTCGGGAGTGAATGATGCAATCACCATCTGAGTGAAGATTTGTGACAATAGATTGATTAAATAATTACTTCCCATGGATTGCAAAGTATATTCCAAAGCAGTAATAGGGCAGCTTTGATGCTAGACATAGATAATTAAGGAAAGTGGCCTGGTTTAAGTTTGAACTCAACAAGAGCCCACAGACTCCTCCCACACGACCACTGCAGCTGGGTGGAGCAATCCCCTAACTCTCTTTTTATGGACATTTTATAGCCTTCGTCTTCTTGTCAGTCTAACTGCAATTTTTAAGTAGAAGCATAGTCATTTATTTTTTTGTTTAGTGAATCCCCTGAAAACAAATCAAGTTGTCTGCCATTTTATGGTTTCCAGCCAATTCTTCTCAATGAAGCCTTGTGTTTCCACGTCTTGGTGGTAATTTTTTTTTATATCACCAAACCATATAAGCACAAATAATTCATGGTCAGTCCATGCTGTCTTATCTCAAAGTGGAAAAATGTGATCAATGTACCAACAGTACAATTATTTGCCTAAAATTTAGAGAAGATTCAATGTAACTCATATATTCACAACATACCTTTAGATCCTTGAACCATTGCAAAACTGTAAATATTGATTGTGCTCAAAAGACTGCTGAAATTTGGTATATCAATAGTCTGACCAAAATACGTTTCAGACATATAGATATGTGTGTATACATTATATGTATATATGAATGTGTGTACATATTTATGTATATAAAAGATAACCAATTTTTATTTTTCAATATATAGTAAATATTTTATTTATGTATGTATTATATTTATTATAAAAATATGTTTATTTATATATTTGTTGACAGAGGACACTCATTCATTCCCATCTGTCCAGAACTGAAATAATCACACAGAAACTATATTATTTGCAATACTGTTCAGACAATAGCTTAAGCGTATTTCAAGCTAGCTCTTACATCTTAAATTTACCCATCTCTATTATCTTATATTTTACCATGAAGCTCATTGCCTATTGGCAAGGTTCCAGTTGGCAGTTCGCATCTTTGTTCTTTGGTGGCTATATGGTATCTCACTAACTCCATCAACTTTCTCTCTATATCTTTTCCATCCTGGCTATATTCTGTTAAGCCTTTGGCCTAAAGCAGCTTCTTTATTAACCAATGGCATTCACAGCAACAGAAGGGAATCCCACATTATATATTGAATGTTTTCTATATATTGAGTATATGTATGGTGTAAATTATATATGTATATGTATATTGATTGTGCATATATTAAATATGTGTTTTTTGAAAAATAAAAATTGGTGCCATTCATGCCATACATTATTTTTCAAATGATGTGTATGTTGTTGAACTGCTAATGTGAACTCATGAGCATCTAAACTGACTCACATAATCATCATGTTTGGCACGTATTTAAATAGAGAACAACAGGGAGAAGACAGAGGCCTAAACGCACGTCTTAATCATGCACTTTCAATATCATAGCTAACTACTCGTATGCTTCTATCCAATAGTTGAAACTGGACTAGCTGACATTAAAAGGTACTGTCGCTACCAAGCACATACCCGATTTTAAATATTTAGTATGAAAAGGAAAGATATGCATCCCAATTGTCAATTTTATGCTACTGTGTGCTAAAATAATAATAGCTTGGATATCCTGGGTATATCACATGTATTATTAAAAATGGCTTTACCTTTATCATTTCATTTTTCAAAAAAATATCTGTGTGGTTTCCGCTATGTTCTCTTAATCTGTCTAACCTGCTCAGAATGATGCAAACTTCTCTAGCCTGCTTTGAAACAAGACAACATTAACTCTGCCAGAAGGAAAAAAAAATAGAGCCATTAAAACAGGGCCAATCTTTGGACTCTCACTGGATGGGCGGTTGGGCTTTGCAAATTTAATTAGCTAATGGAACGCTGGCTAAGAATGAGGTCCATATGGTTGTTTTTCTTTGGCTACAGGCAAAAAAAAAAAAAAATATGTGTAGTCACTTCTGCTGAGAATCAAGTTGCATGGCTGTTACTGTGGCAATTCTCTGCTGAGATTTAAAATAATAATAATAATCTGAAAATCTGTACCAGGATTTGCTGAAAGATCATGGGAGAAAGAATGCTTTGGAAGCATCCATGTGGGTTTGTGGCAAGTGTTGGAACACTGGAGCTATGCACGGTGCACCTGGTAATTGCGTAATTCTTATAAAATAAGCAACATGTTAAACCAGTCTTAAAAGACAGGACAGTGTAGCCTAAATTTAAGATGCTTTCTGAACAGACATTAAGGATGTTGCCTGAATAGTAACGTCTACACATGGTTTTTAGAACCATGTATGCATGCTTCAAATGTCACTTAAAGAACACCCAGACCGCTCTATATTTTTTCCTTCCTCCTTGAAATTTGGTTTGCAAAACTGTTTTCAACCTTTACCACATTTGATTTAGATTAAATTAGATTTAGATGAAACGATCTTGCCTCCACCCTTACCAGCACTTACTTAGCAGCTAATCTTCGCCAATTTATTGTTTTATTAGTCTCCTCCATATGGTATAATTATGTCTTTTTGGCCAAGATACTTGTAGGCTATTGTTGCAGCTTCGTTGGGCAACTGATGGAAGCTTTAGCACTAGGTATACTAGAGCAGCATTTTTATTCAATCGAATGATTTGAGAATAGTTCATGGATGAGGAGCATCTTCTGTTTAGGTTTTGCTGGCAACACCCAGTCAATGGAAAGTCCCAATGGTAGCACAATGTTATGGGAACAGAGTGCTTGATTCCCAAATGCCACAATGAAGCTCTCTAGTTATAAACTACGCCAGCCTACTATGCCCTTCGATTTGTTTACCTCTGGATACACTCAAAACGTCTTTCCATGTGCTGATGAAAACTGTGTCTCCAGGTTCATTTCCTCTAGCATCAGGAATGTGGAGTTCCTCCTAAGTGACATTTGGAAGGAACTGCAAGTAAACAGGGCAAAAGGGGTCCGGGCAAGCCATCCAGAGAACCAGCCAGCTGCTAAGGACAGGGGAAGGCTGTCTCCAGTTTATCCCTTTTGTTTTATTGACTGTGAGGAATTGGCTTAAAAGCAGCCATGCCGGGCTGCTGTCTGTGTGGGCTGTGAGCATCCCAGGGCAGTGGAGTCACTGAGTTCTTCATCATAGAAATCATTCCTCGTGGCTCATTACAGTGATGCGTCTTAAAAACATGTCTAAAGTTGCTAACATAGATGCCATTCTGGTCGGCATCAGCTCCTGGTGGTGAAGCCAGGAATATGCTCTACCTGGTCCCAGAGACAGTTTCTTAATCACAAGAATATTTTTTGAGACAAAATATTAATTGTAATTCATGAACCTGGACTGCTTATCTAAGTGACAGAATGGTGCGCCACGCTCATGACTCTGTGTACTCTGTAAGGGCAGAATCTGCCTGCTTCCTTTAGGCTTCATTCCGTTTAGCTTCTTCTACCTTGTTAATGGTATGTTGTGATTTCTAGAAATGCTGGAAGGAGAAGAGGAAATGATATTAGTTTTGGAGAAACAAAAGCTTTATGGTCCCCCTTAATAGATTTTACTTAATAAATAATTGTGATGACTTTCTCTTCTCTTTAGAAATGAAAAGTTGTAGAAAACATAACTTTGTTTTCAGCATGCTAATAGATCATTCTTGGAGATCAAGTAGGAATATAATAATGCAAGCCAGGAATTGATATGTATGGGGAGGGGGAGACTACAGAAAAATTATGATGGTGAATTCAGAACAGAAATGTCTAATTCTGAATCAATGACTCATGTGGCTTCATGGAGAAGGTGGCCTTACAGCTGCCTCTTAAAGGATGGAGCAAGCTTTGGAGAAACACGGGCAGGGAAGCAGCACACTGAAGGTGAAGAGAACAGGACCCTGAGTGATCACAGCCAGATACCAAGGAAAATTTCAAACCTTTCTATCTCTCCTTCTTACCCCGAGTTGGAGAGTCTTGATCCAGTTCCCCTTCTCATTCTGCCTGTCTGGTGCCCATCTAATTCTCTGTAAGTTCATCCTCTGAAGATGGCCCGGGTAACACACACACACACACACGCAGGCACACACACAGACACACACACACACACACACACTCTTAGCATATCTGTGTCCAAATGTTTTTCCATATTCCAGGTTGTATGACCCTTCCCCTTAAGGGTCATGACCCACATCACCATAATTCAAACTGGGATCTCCAGTCGTCTCTAAGTTTCTATTGACACAATAAATCTTCAGTATAAGGTAGTATAGTCATTTGGAGAGAGTGAACCACAACCACACTTTCAGTCTATACCAGAGGTTCTCTTGGGCCTTGTGGCAGGGGACAGTGCTTATTACATTAATAATTCTGCTAAAGTTGTACATCCTAAAGCAAGCTAATTTCTATTTTTCTGCAAAATAAAATAGCTGCCTTAAATCTCTGGTTTGGAATAAGATGTGCTCCCAATTTTTCCACAAAGGAGAAAATCTACAAACTTGTCTCATTGTTTTCTTCACACCCAGAAAGTATTGGATGGGTAGAAAGCCCTCATCTGACTCCACCTGTCATGTCTTGCCTAAATCATAAGAAACAGGGATCTAGGAAAGTCACACAATTCTTGCACCAAGAAACTTGAGAAACAGTAATAACGTTTGTTTTCTAGTCCTGGTAATCTTAAAAGAGGTGTGTGCTCCTTATGATAATTTGTCCCTTTTCTTTTTTTTTCTTTCTTTTTTCTTTTTTTTATTCATTTATTAAAGATTTCTGTCTCTTCCCCACCACCACCTCCCATTTCCCTCCCCCTCCCCCAATCAAGTCCCTCTCCCTTGTCAGCCCAAAGAGCAATCAGGGTTCCCTGCCCTGTGGGAAGTCCAAGGACCACCCACCTCCATCCAGGTCTAGTAAGGTGAGCAACCAAACTGCCTAGGCTCCCACAAAGCCAATAAGTGCAGTAGGATCAAAAACCCATTGCCATTGTTCTTGAGTTCTCAGTAGTCCTTCTTGTCCACTATGTTCAGCGAGACCGGTTTTAACCCAGGCTTTTTCAGACCCAGGCCAGCTGGCCTTGGTAAGTTCCCGATAGAACATCCCCATTGTCTCAGTGTGTGGGTGCACCCCTCGCGGTCCTGAGTTCCTTGCTAGTGCTCTCTCTCCTTCTGCTCCTGATTTGGACCTTGAGATTTCAGTCCGGTGCTCCAATGTGGGTCTCTGTCTCTGTCTCCTTTCATCGCCTGATGAAGGTTAATATTCAGGAGGATGCCTATATGTTTTTCTTTGGGTTCTCCTTCTTATTTAGCTTCTCTAAGAACCCGAATTATAGGCTCAATGTCCTTTATTTATGGCTAGAAACCAAATATGAATGAGTACATCCCATGTTCCTCTTTTTGGGTCTGGCTTACCTCACTCAGGATAGTGTTTTCTATTTCCATCCATTTGCCTGCAAACTTCAAGAAGTTCTTGTTTTTTTACTGCTGAGTAGTACTCTAATACGTATATATTCCATACTTTCTTCATCCATTCTTCAATTGAAGGGCATCTAGGTTGTTTCCAGGTTCTGGCTATAATAATCGGAAAAACAACATGAAAACACCAGAACCCAATGAATTTGTCCCTTTTAGAGGGCATAGTCTCTATGGATTCATGTTTTTGAGGGCTTTTGTCATATAACTTACATTCTACCTTCACCATTTCTTTCTTCAGAAGCAAAAAGATCAAAAGAATGTAATGTGGAAATATAATTTTAACTCTCCTTGCAAGGTTATTTTACTGTTCTTGTTCATAACAACTGGTTTCATTAAACACAAGCATCCAAAGTAGGCTGCTTCACTCTAACATGAATCCATCACCAAACAATGTGTATTGGGGATGATGAGGACCATGGAGCCAACTAGAGACGAAGTCTAAAGTGGCGCAGAAGTTTCCTTCAGGCTCACTGCAATACTTTGAGACAGTTACTGACATCCGTGTGTGGCATTGCACCCAAAGGGTTCCCCCAAAGAGAGTTCTCGTTGTGCAAGCATGAGACGTTTCTGGTCCCCAAATCTACCGTGACGTCTGCTAAAGTAGTGACACAGGAAGGACTGCCCAAAGGCGAAATTGGAGGCTAAGCTATCAAAATGGTGACGTTCCCTGTGCCCAGTCTCCCATTCTAGAAGTATTGCCTTCCAAATTCTAGATGCTAAGAGAACAAAAACTAGTGTGCACACAGCCTTAAAGCTCTAGAACCCAAAATTAAATTCAGGTGACCAGAGTCCAAGAGGGACAACAATGAACAAGAAAGTAACCCTGTAATCAAAATCTCTGGCCTCCTACCTACCATGGGGACCTTGTCAATTCCTCCATGGGTTGGATAAATCCAAAGATGCTTTGTGTGGTAGGGACTTGAAATATTGTCTATGGCTGCAGTGAAGTACGGAGCCGTGTAAGCCAGCTGAGTGCCCTGAGAAAGTTTCAACTCCTCCCATCGTTTGCACTTGGCAAGCTCTCTGGAAAGATCTAACTCACCCTGTCCATGACAGTGTACAGAGGAACATTGCTGTGATGTGTTTCAGTGTGATGTAAGCTGATTCTGTTATGAAAACAGTGTCATTTTAACTTCGGAATGACATCTGTTCTGTGTAACCGTTCTATCAGGATAAATGATACAGAGAGGTCTTCTTTTGGGGGAGGGGATCTTGATTTGCCAAATATAGTAATTCTCCATTCTTCTCAGACTGCCTCTGTTAAAACCAAAAATAAGAACAAGATCCCGAGAGTAAGTTCCTGCTAATTTCACATTGACCGGTTATCATGTAGAACCAGGAGGATGTGTCAAAATACGTAAACTCTAGACCTCTGGATTTGTACTTGGGCTTTTCTAAACAAGAAAAATTTCGAAGGCAAAGTTTCTTTGCAAAGCATGGGAGAATTTTCTGTTTGCTTCCAATATCCTAATTCATAGCGCCCTAGTAATACAAAGAGAATTTTTTCACTGTCAGCAATGCCTTGTCATCTCTGAAACCTCCTTTTACTGTCAGTCATCTTCTGGAGAAGTGACTGTCTTATAGGAAGCAAGCCTCATGCAATGCTAGGGGTTTCTATCGCCAGCAGTCTAGTGCAGAGTATACTTCAGTCCTTCTGCAAGGCGTTTCTCTACATAGTGGATTAGGAAATAGCCTGGAGGACAGCATGTAGACCATCCCCTCCAGGTTCCATCCAAAGCAAATGATGACCTAGTCACCAGCCCCAAATCAGATCCCCCTTGTTTCCCTTCAGTCGGCTTTCTATACTCTATACGTAGCCTGCTCATCATTTCTCAGAGCACTGATCTTGAAGCGCTCCCTCCAGCAGTACATTGACAGGAAAGGGAAGTGACTGCAGAATTGCTGTGAACATTGTCAGAGTAACGATCGTTCTGGGAATAAGTTCAGATGTACGTTCTAGGCCAGGGAGTGTCTTGGGAAAGGACCTATCCAGTATTAAGTCTGTACATTTATGAACATTCTTGGAACATACTTTTCATACTCCTGAGCGGAGATCAAATACCGCATCCCTTCCTTTGGGTTTTCGGTCTCCTCTTTTTTTTTTTCTCTATCTTACTCTGCAATTTATTTTGTAGAATATATTCTGTTCATGGTTGTGTAAGTTTTACTAATAGTCTTTTTAAAACTAACAGTGTTCCACAGCAAATGAAATTAATACTTGAAATATTTTTGCAGGAATGACATGAAATAATTAGATGTCAGTCGAGTGGGCACTTTGGAGAACACACATCATGAATATCTGATATTTATATTTATAAATAAGTTTCCCAGGTTATAGAAATAAAATAAAAAACTTGTTTGCAGTATTTCATGGGAAAATAGCCAGTATTCAAGAGAGTAATACTCCACCTACCCACAGTTGTTTTCAAAAGGAAAGTTTCTGTCGCTGCTACCTTCCCCATATTTAGCTCCATTGTGTCTAATTTCTGTATTTTTACTCTTGGTGACATGGTCATATTATACCTAAATCTTGCATAGAATCACCACATGTCCAGTTTAGGAAGGAGCTTATACACACAGCGGTTTTTAATTATTTAAAATAGAAATAGCTTTTAGTTATTTGACTTCGTCTTATAATTTCAGAGAGTCTCCAAGATTCTCAACTTTTCCCTTCTGTTTTATAAGCACTGACCCAGAGTTAGCAAGTCCTCCAAGAAGTTTACAGTTCTGCTTTCCTCCCCGTCTGATCAGTTCTGTTGAGAATCCATTGCGTGTGTGGGTGAGTGATAAGGTGTCAAAACCTCGTTTGTGCTCTAGGCAACTGACCGAGCTAGGGATGGGGACAGAAAGCCCTGATTCCTCTCCATGAAAGCCGCCCACCCCATGCAGCATTCTTGAGCAGCCATCCACCCTAGACCTTTGTCAAGAGACCTAATCTAGAGCCATGTGGGTAGCTACATTCTTAGTTCCACAGAGCGGGTGGGGAAAGTAAAACAAGCTAAGCTAAAAACCCAAACAGGAAAGCGTTTTAGAGATCAGTTTCCCTCTGGATACCCAATTCTCTCTCATTCTAAGGACACTAAATTGGACTTGAGATTCCTTGCTTAGAGATTTGAAGAAACGGAAGCTGACCCAAGAACACACCTGCCAGAGGCGCAGGATGCCAGCCAGAGGAGGAGGGTATGAAAGGACGAGCTCCTGCTAATGTGGCACAGCACCTCTCTTTCTTTTAACCACCTGCTTAATTAAGTGAATTTCTCACGCTTTCATTCATAAAAGTCAGTGGATAGGTTAAGGAATGAGTTGATTGCTTAGAAGCTGGCAAGCCTTTCTTAGGGAACATTTTTCTCTATGATGGCTTTGGCATTTGTGATTTGCTGGTTCATTTCTACCCTTAGACTGTGCCCATTAAGGTTATAGTTCCATCCCTGTCCATCAGCTGTCAGGTCTGCTAATGATCTCTGAACTTAGAGAAAATAATGCAGTTGTCTGCATGCATGAAACACGGCTCCTTCATACACGAGAGATGTATCACTGATGAATGATTGCCTGGTAATTATTTCATCAGGCCTCTAGCCGGAAAGTGATGGAAAGAGCTTTGCGTGGAGAAGGGACAGACAAGCCTGGTCCAGTTCTTCAGTAAGATGTGCCATGCCATGTTGGATTGGCAGCTGCTGATGTGTGGGATATATAGGGCACCTCCGTGACATCCTCTGACAGAAAGTTATACATGTAGGTTATTGTAGAACAAATTGATACACCATAAAGAGCCCCTCTCCACCCCCAAAAGAATACTCTGTGGACTTAATAATTCTATCCTATAATAAACTGACTTTTACCACTAATCGATATGCTGAAAGAAGATGAGTTGGAGAATTTTCTGTTAAAATAAAATCTACAAGAAGCACCTTCTGTTTTCATTCCCTGAACATGGTATCTGATCGGTGTAAGAAAGTATTATGGAAGAGGGTTGATTTCGTGAGCTATGTAAAAGCAGAGAATGATAAAATAATAATAATAAACCTAGAAAGATCTATGGTTTTTGAAGCTCTTCTCTTAATGTTATTTGCCTCTTAACCTGGAGATAGAAGCACACCTGATATTTTCCCCATTCCTGTTGGTAGGTCTTTACCTTGGATTTTAGGGAGGCTCTTTAGCATTGGAGTTTTCTCTTGTTCACCTTCCACCTACTACATTGTCAGAGGTTCTGAGTGCAGGGAAAGGGGAAGGCATCTGTGCTGTTTGTTGTAGGAAGGTCTCATGTAGTTCAAGCTATTCCCACTCCCACTATAGGTGGGAGGATGATTTTGAACTTCTGGTCTTCCTGCCTCCACCTCATGAGTTCTAGGATCCTAGGCAAAGTGGCACATGCCCAGTTTATGTAGTGCTGGGGATAGAACTCAAGGCTTCCTGCACAGTAGGTAAGCCTCTAGCAATTGAACTGCCTCCCCAGCCCCTGTGAGTTTGCTTTTAAAGCTCCAAAGAAAATTCTGGATCCAAAAGACCCACTGGTCTAATACTGTGCGGCTTTTTATTGTAAGCCTCTGTGGCAGTCTGAATGTAATTAGTCCCCATAAACTCATAGGGAGTGACACTATTAGGAGGTATAGCTTTGCTGGAGTCGGTGTGGCCTTATCAAAGGAAGTGTATCACTGTGGGGGCAGGTTTTGAGGTCTCATATATGTTCAAGTTGTACCCAGTGTCTCAGTTCACTTCCTTTTCCCTAAAATCAAAGACGTAGGACTCTCAGCTACTTCTGCAGTACCATGTCTGCCTGCACTCTGAGATGTCCCACCATGATGATAAAGGAATAAACTCCTGAAACTGGAAGTTGCCACCTCAATGAAATGTTTTTCTTTATAAGAAAACCATGGTCATAGTGCCTCTTCACAGCAATAAAATCTCTATCTAAGATAGTCTCAGAACCACACAAGTTCAGAGGCGGTTTTATCGGAAATTTTTTACTGGGAATCTGTTTCTTCATTATTAATCTAACTTTTAGTTTCTTTTTCACATCTTCTTTTAAAAATCACCTACCATTACAGCTCCTCCTCTTATATATTGCAAGGCTGAATGCATCAACAATATTCCACTTCAGGCTCTTGCCCCTTCCATCACAACACAAATCAACTCTTTGGCCTCATTTCTAAAGTATGGGGCAAGACGTTATTACAGCCTCTAAGTTGAAACACACATGCCCTACCCAACACCCCACAGTTCCTGAGAACTCTACAATTGCTTAGTGTCTCTATGGCCAACCTCTTCCCTTCCACAGCCTCACCTCTCCACCTACCATCCCTCTTTAGCATACTGTTTCCAGCAAATATTCAAGAAAAAGATTTCCCATTCTGTGGCCATTTTATTCTGTTAATTCTTTTGGGAAACAAAAATCAGTCTGCACACAGTGCATAGGTGTCCTCAGTTGCCATCTTAATGTGCATGACAGACACACTGCAAACTCTCCTATAAGACTTTCATCTTCATTGCAAACATGTTCTCTGTAAGTTCTTTAAGACACAACCC
Organism: Alexandromys fortis; assembly: GCF_014885135.2. Classification (NCBI taxonomy): domain Eukaryota; kingdom Metazoa; phylum Chordata; class Mammalia; order Rodentia; family Cricetidae; genus Alexandromys; species Alexandromys fortis. The sequence continues at coordinate 12,815,525 of NW_026067934.1, forward strand.
ATCTTGACTTGAATTAAACACATCAAGGAAAGGGTTTATTATCTCCATCTTCCTAATCCCTTAATCTTTTAAATTACGTTGTTACCCATCTCCCATGCTCAGACTCATTACTTAAATAGATAATATCTTTCAAATAGCAAAAGATAACCATAGAGAAGAGATTTAAACAAGTCAGGGAGAAAATGTCCAGGAAAAAGGCACACTGTGACTGCTTCGGTTTTTCTCCAATTTTTTTCTCAGTGTTATTCCTTCCCTTTGCTTCTCACAACACCAGATTGATCCCAATAACCTTCCTCAGCCCACCTCAGCTGCCCTTGCCTTAGACCAGAAGGAACTTCAGAAGCTCTACCCTAACCTTCTGGCCCTTGGCATTTTAGAAAGCCTACTCATCACAAATTCTAGCCTACAAACCCGTTCCAAAATTCCATCTTCCTTTCCAAATGTGTGGAACTTATGTGCATCCCAGCTACTCTTTGAGGAACTTGGGAAAGTCAATAAATTCACAGATTTCTAAAATCCACGTAAAAGTCAAATTTGAATTTGTATCTTCTTTCCATCCTGCTGGCTTGATTTCAAGACTCAGCTCATCTTCAGGCTCATTCTTGCTGTCATCCGTGTCTTTGGAGGGTGCCATTTTCCCCAGGCTGTGACAGTGTTCTGCTATGTGGTGCTACCTATGTGCAGCCTTGTATTATTTCATATCTCAGTTCCATGACATCATAGTGCCTATATTATTGACCATCACAGCAGGCGGCTTACCTGGCTTCCGCCTATTGCATAGGCCTACGTCTTCTGGGTGTATCTTTGGAATGGATCATCTCTATTAATGCCTAACATCCAACAACCTGCTCTGCTCCAGGAACCAGTCACGCTCTAATCTTAACTACTTTCAATCAGCTTCATTCTACAGTGACGGGGCAGACCCACCTAGGTCTGGCAGTGGCATTACCTGTTCCTCCTGAACGCTTGTTCTCTACTTTGCCCCTCTCTACCAATAACTTTAAAAAAAAAAAAAAAAAAAAAAAAAAAAAAAAAAAAAAAAAAAAAAAAAAAAAAAACAAAGAAACGATAGGAGAAAATGGCGTGTGATTCATGCCTTTAATTTTCTTGAACTGCAGTTGCCTATAATATTAAATTACTGATATCACTGATCCCAAGATGGTTCATTCCCTTCCTATATCCCATTTCTAACCCTCACACGCCACACTGCCAACTGAGTAATTTGAATATTGTTTGTGTTTGTTTGTGTGTGACTACTCATTGTATCAAGAGAATGATATTCCTTTTACCTCCCTTTTCCCACCTCTTCCTTTATCATTTAGTTACATTAATTTTTGGTTATAATTCACCTAACAGCTCCTCTGTCAGCACTGTATAAAATAATATGATTGCAATCTTGCATATAATTCAGTCTTTCGATATTTCAATTTTTGATAAGTTAATTTGAAAATTTAATACATATGGCCAAGCAACATTTTTGTCAAAAGCTGGCCAAAACCACTCATGGTAGATAAAAATAAAATGAAATATGTGCTCAGACATGAATTTATGTTAGATAATTGGATTTTCTGCTCATGCAAATCAGGTCAGTTTACAATTCACTGACTGGTGTTTTCTCTGGTAGAATGTGTATTTCTTTTCTTCCATCTTGTGATGAGAAATGGATCTTTGCAGTCTAAAGGAAGAGCTCAAAGAGAGCGATTTGTGGAATTTCAATTTGTTTTCTCTAACCTGCAGTCAGGTTTTCAAGAATCGGAACCTGCAGAAACAAAATTAGGGCACCTTCTATTTCTTCAGCTCTGGCAGTCAGACTGGAAGATAAGAAGCCAAAAATTTCTCTCAATATTATGTAGATGCTTCCTGGCTTCCTTCTTTTTGAATGCTTATGCCAAAGGTCAGAAGCAGCCATGGTAGTCCATAATCTTAAAGACCCCTTTTCCCTTCCTTACAAAATTGTACCCACGTGACTTTGTATTTTCCTTGCCTTCAACTCGTTTTGTTATTGTTGTTGTTGTTGTTTTAAACGTCACTCACCAATCTCTGACCTGACACATGATAAACTCTAGTAAAATGGAACTGGCTGCTTGTATATAGCAGGTGCTTTTTTTAATTAATTAATTAATTAATTAATTTTTGGATTTTCGAGAGAGGGTTTCTCCGTAGCTTTTTTGGTTCCTGTCCTGGAACTAGCTCTTGTAGACCAGGCTGGCCTCGATCCACCTGCCTCTGCCTCCCGAGTTCTGGGATTAAAGGTGTACGCCACCACCGCCCGGCTTAGCAGGTGCTTTTCTTGCCCTGATAAATTTTTTTTTTTTTTTTGGCTTTTCAGGACAGGGTTTCTCTGTAGCTTTGGAGCCTATCCTGGAACTAGCTCTTGTAGACCAGGTTGGCCTTGATCTCACAGAGATCTGCCTGCCTCTGCCTCCCAAGTGCTAGGATTAAAGGCATGCACCACCACCACCTGGCTGCCCTGATCATTTGTACTAGTTTTTTTTTTTTAATAAGACTTCAGCTTATGTGTGTGTCATGCTGTATTGTATTTCTCTCTCTCTCTCTCTCTCTCTCTCTCTCTCTCTCTCTCTCTCTCTCTCTCTTTCTCACACACACACACACACACACACACACACGTTGTCGTTTGAATATTTTTCTGCCTGGAAGAACTTTCTTCTCTTGCATCAAACGATTTATTCTTGATTTTTGTAAAGCCCCTCCTCCTCCTCTGTGCTTCCATAAAACAGAGGCCTACTTACAATTAGTACAAGTGAAAAATACGTAATCTTTGCTGTCCGTGTCAGTCCTTTCTCGAATCTGTGAACTCACACTCCCACCTAATATAGGCTCAATGCATAATCCTATCCTTAGCAAAGACTTAAGGAATGAATGAAGGGAAAACACCCTATAGGATCTGACATATAGTTGATAAGTACATCTGACCTATCCCAATCAGACCCATGCCATGAGCTTGAATCATCCATGTACCAGTCAGTGCTCACTTACTTGGTGAAATCAAGACTAACAAACCTACTATTTTTTTTATCCTAAAGTTTATGTTGATTGCCCTTGCTGAGAAATGTAAGGAACCATCACAGATTAGGAAGAAGAAACTCAAGTACAAATGTATAACAGTGAGCTCAGTCATGTCAATCATAATTACCAGGAATCAGCCCTAGACTTAATTATCACAGGGTATACGGTGTCAGGTCCCTGGATAATGTCATTACTGTTGACTATGGGGCACTGCCCAGACAGTTTACATCATTCGGGAACGTAAATTTCCAGAGCTGTACAATGGATGGATCTTGTAGCGATATGATAGAACCTCTCCCTTCCCCTTCCAGTCTCACCATCCTTTAAACTCTTGTCTCAGGAAGCCTGGCTTCTTGAAGGAAGAGCCAGTCAAAACTGTAATAGAGATTTTGATTATCCTACAGATGCAAGGGAAACCACTAAAAAAGGGAATATGAACATTGTACCAAGACAGCCACTGAATATATTAGAAGGAAATCTATAAGATAACCTTCTAAATAACACAAAAACTAAATAACATAAAAACCGCAGGCCTATTTCTGTTGAATTACTAGGATTTACTCACAATATTAGCCCTGCCTCTGAGAAATCACTTCAAACCTCCCCTTAGATGACATCTGTTATGTAGCTAACCCAACTTAAATTCAGTTCTACAAGACGTGTTTGTACCAATGCTAAAATCTACTATGATGTCATCATCATGAATAATTAATGAGGGATTTGTTTGTCTTCTGTCAGTCATCTGTACCTGCCGCTACCAGTTCTGAGAGACTTTGGTTCTATAAATATAAGACAGAACTCCAAAGCGAGGCAGGACAAAAGCCTGGGGAGGCATCAGGTGTTGCTGCATTTGCATCCACATAGAAAGCCCTTATTTTCCAAAATGAATCTTTCACCCCTCAGACATTATTTCCCCATGCATTTTTTGGAAGAAATTGAAGGAGTTTTAGTTTACTGAAAGGGCTGTCAAATTCGAACTGAGCAAACATAGTTACAGAATGAGAAAATGAAGTAGCTGAACTGTAATTGCAAAGGCCCTTCACGTTTGAGACTGTTTTAAATGAGAAAGTCTTCCGATATTTGCTATTACATTTTTTTTTGATATTAAGCCTGTGAATTGCATCTATTTTCCCTCCTTTCATTTTTTATGAAACTGAAATTCATGGAAAGTGACTAGATAAAGTCATACTTCTGAAAGCTACAAATCTAGATGAATGTCTGCTCCGCCCACACAATTCTCTGAACAATAATAATAATAATAATAATAATAATAATAATAATGCAGACTGCCTACAAATTTTTCAAAATATAACCTCAATCCTGAAATAACAATGAATATTTGTTTTCTGGACCCTAAGCAAACTATATACCCCATAATAAATCAACATTATTATAAGAGCCACTTACAAAGTCCCCCTACAATGTGCACTTGAAATGTAGCCACATCAGAAAAAAGTCGATAATTAATTGACAAATTTCTTACCAAATACTTCCTCGCTGTGTTTGGCCCAATAGTTCAGTTTTATTAAATAGTGTCATGTTTTGGCATTTTGTAAGCCAGCTGTGGTTCTCTAAACTTAACTGGGGGAAAACATCCATTAGAGCAAAGACCATGAACGAGGCGGGTGCGGGAGGAAGCAAAGCTTGTTTTCCCTTCAAAGCTAATAAAGTCCATTCTGGCTTTGCTAATTTTGATTTTAAGCTTCAAATTGCTCTAACCATTGAACAGCTAAATTGTTCCTTGCCGATTTTGTCTTCCCTATAAAGCGCCCTGAGTCCCTCCCCCATTAAGAACAAGGGATTGAAAATGATGAGTCTTTGCTCTTAGGTGAGCGGGATACCCAGAAAGGGTCATAAAGGCCACCAAGGTGCTGTACTGGGAAGTTCAACCAGCGGCCACAGTGTGCCTGTTGGGTTTGCAAAGTCAGTTTGGATTCCTAATTGATGTTGGTTTTAATTCTTATGTGTTGTCATCAGCTCTTCCGTAGGCCTCTTTCCCAAACAGGCGCCCTCTCAGCATCCTCAGATGCCACTGCAAAGCCAATTCCTTCCATAATTAGTCCCTTTCAATTAAGAAAATTAAGGCCCTTTTAAAAATAGAAAGCTGTTTCCTAAGTGTCACACACATACAAATATATACTGTGACTAACCGTTTTTACCACAAGAAAATAAGTCACCTTCGGGTTTCTTGTTTAGTTTTTGGTGAGGGTTGATGCACTAGAACACTGGTCCCTGTAAGAAGAGAACAACGCAGGAACATGCACCAGGATGAAGGAAGGGATGCTGATGTGATGATGGTTTAGTTGTGAGTGTTTATTACTTTTCCTTGGCTCTTCATTGTTGTGTCTGTAGATGGGCATTTGTTGGAGGCCGAAGACTTTCTAGGCCACGATTCTATACAGCCGTCCATATTTTAGGAAGCCCAAACTTCCACTGCTTAAGCCATTAAATTTATAAAGTGCCCCTCAGCATGATGGACAGTGTGGAAAAGACAGTGATTATAGAACCAACAGAACAACCAAAAGGTGGTTCCTTCTGAAGTTAGCATGAGCTTGTACTTAATTTTAGAAAGGGGGAGACTCAGCAAAGGTTTGCTACCAATAGTGGTAAGCTTGCCTTCAGCAGCCAGAAAGGAAAAACCTGGGGTAACAAGTACTCAAATACCTGACATGGAACTAGGTAGAGTCTGGAAATGAGTTTTACATTGAGTCTAGAGGCCACTAGTTTTGAGATATTGGATAATTTCATTAAATTTCAATTTGTGTAGGGTGATGTGGCACAGGCCTTGAATCCCAGCACCTGGAAGGCAGAGGCAGGCAAATCTCTTTGAGTTGGAGGCCAGCCTGGTCTACAGAGTAAGTTCCAGGACAACCAAGAATACACTAAGAAACCCTGTCTCAAAAAACATAAAGTAAACAAATAAAAATATCAATTTGCTTCTCTTTCTAATGAGAGGCAAACATGGATGTCCATGATAAGGATTGGGAGATTTCTCTTTTCTTCTAGACTAGAAAATGAGGCATTTAGGAAGGCAAAGGCTAAATCTGAATGGCAAAATCGCCTAATGCTATGTTGACGACAACCTGAAAATAGAGACAGGAGGCTTGACTTTGGCAGAGCAAGGGATTTATTTGTTAGGAAGCAAATGTGAGGCTTTTTGAGGTAGGCAAGAGGGCCTTCTGGAGAAACAACATTGACAACTAAATCCTGAAAACCTTCCCCCCAAAACTAAAGCCAAAAGTTAGTAGTAACCAAGGAGAGGGTGTCTTCTCTTAGGCATGGACACACAGAGTTTCCAAATGGGAAAATTAAGACAAAAACCTCACATAGAAACCAGTGGAATAAGAGGGTCTGAAGGAGGTTACTATCCATAGTGTCAAAAAAGGTTTCAGATATTAATAAAAACCAAAAGGAGAGTGGTCGTCTCTGAAGGCCTAATGCCAAATAGCTTAGCCAAAGAAAAGCACATGCTCAAGATTTTTCCTTCCATTTATTAGGAGCTAAATATTTTCAAAGTGTCCAGGTGAGAGAACCAGAGACTTAATCGCAGATCCCCTCCATCCACCAGTCACTTAGTGGATGCACCACCTGAGACGGTGGACTCGCCACCCATGATCACCAACATCGAGACCTTAACTAATTTGTTGTTTCCGTTTCTCTATTTGTTAAATCTTAACAAGGAACCAGTACTTACCTAAATAACCCAGAAAATGTTTTAAGCAAAAGAACATGCATTATCTTGAAGCTTGAATTGTTATGATTCTGCTCAGTGAGAAAGAATGTGAGTAGTCTCAACCTATGGATTCAGACAGGGGCTCACTGGCAACTTACCGTCTTTTGGGTAAACAAGGATGGGGGGGGTCTCTCAAGTGCAAGATTAGTTTTTGTTTTGTTTTGTTTAGATTTTCAGGGAAAGATAGCTAAAAAGCTACCCTGAATGTCTGATTTGAGAAAACAAATGTGTCTCTCATTGATTCCTCCTGATGTTAGGAATGGAACTTTCCTGAACTTAACATCTATTGCCTTAGCTGTTTATTCTCTGTAGTTAATGAGTGCTTGTGATGCATCCAGTCCCTTCTGCTTTTCTCGTCGGACCCTCTTCAGCCTGATGATGGAAGAATTATATTTCTATAGGTGAGGAATAAGAAAAAGATGAAGTGATTTGCATGAGACCATGGACAGTCCCATTGCAAAAGACCCAGTTCTTCACTTGACACAATGTCTTTCAGGGTGAAAAAGGGCACCTGTCACAATATTTCAGTGCATACTAAAATCAGATGCAATAAATACTATTATTGTGCTTGTCTCACAGTGCAGGAACTTGAGCCTTAAGAGTAAAGGACAAATGTAAGTACAGGTAGGAAATGGGAAGCCAGAAGCCAGCCGCCTGAGCCTTGCCACTGAGAAGGCTTCTTAAGTCCTTTCACCTTGTCAATAATGTGGAGATGCTCCGAATCATGGGCCCATTGACATAACTACTATTATTATTAATTACTCATGGGAAAATAACATTAGAACAATTTAAACTCACCTAGGAACTTGTTAGAAGACTCCTTTGTCATAAGCAAAACTGAACCCTACCTGGCCTTCCAACCTCACACCTCGCTTGTTAGCCAAGAGTTCTGTTACCTATTTTTTCATAAACAATGGGTATGTACCATGAAATACAGAATTAAAATCGAGATGTGTTTTTAAACAGAAATATGGAAAGCTTAATTTAATGTAAAGTAGCTCTCAAATATTAAACAAAGAGAGCTGAGATGAGATGGCTCTGTGGGAAAAGCAACTGCCTTGGAGTACAAGGACCTGAGTTCCATCCCAAGATCCTGCATTAGGAAAGCTGCACATGGCAGTGCACACTTGTAGTCCCGGCACCACTGAAGAGAATGCAGCACACCACCAAGGCACACTGGCCAGCCTGCCTTACCTACTTGCTAACTTTCTGGCCAATGACAGACCTTGTCTCAAAAAAGATAGACAACATTAAAAAAATAACGCTGGAAGCTGTTCTCTGACCTCCACATGTATTTTAAACATGTGCAGGCATGATTTGATACACATGTGGACACGGATGCACACGAAGTCACAGAACAGAAATGTGGAATCTAAAAATCAGCATCAGTTCACAGCTTCCTGGCTTTTTCTCACTATGTTCAAGAAAGTATTTGGTGTCTGTCTCTATGCATATTTTATGCAAGCGCATGCAGAGAGATTAGTTTGCTGCAGTCTTCTGTGGTTATGAAGATGAAAAGGGAGGAAATAAAAAAAAGGAAGAATACATGTTTAAAGATCTAAGAAAGTCCAACTGATCTATCAATAATTCAAAAGCAGGCTCCTGAGATGTTTTCAGTGTATTCCTGGGGCTGACCTGCAACATTCCAAGAGTGCAATCCTCCTGGTGTTCTCCCCAGAAACTCTCTACCTTGAGCATTATACACACACACACACACACACACACACACACACACACACACACATATGTATATATGAAATAAGGTCTAAAAGCAATAATCTTTGGGAAAAGTCTAATGCTGATGAAGGAGGGCTTTTGAGAAAGCTTGGGGAAATAGCCTTCCTTGCAGTTGGGCCTTATCAATTTTGTTTTATTCTAAGTTCTTACAGAAGGCTGTTGGAAGATTTTTGTTGGCTGGTAGAGGTTGCAGTCTCTCCATAGCCTAGCAGCCTATCTCAATATCTCAGCAACATGGGACTTCTCCCCTCCAGCAGATCTTCCTGTCTCTACCTGCCCTTATCTGGAGAATGTCCCTGAGTCTGGAGGACTGACTTGTCTGAAAGTTGTCTTTAAACCAGATCTCTGTCTTTATGCCAGATGTCTATCATATCTTTAGCTTGAACCTTGACATAGATCCCTTCTAGGAGGCTCCCTTGCCACACATATAATAGCTTAGACTTGTGCTACGAGCCTTGTGATAGGAACACACCGCTTAATGCAAATTAGGGTTTGTCCTCAGGCTTCCAATCCTGTATATTCCTTATACTCCGGAACAAAGTTGAGCTGATCCACTGAAATCTGCCTCCTGGAGGGATGTCTCCATTTGTGCTCATTGCCACCTGCAAAGCTTTCCGTTGCCACTACTGCCCCTTCCCCTCTCAGTCTGGTGGCCCATAGGCCAAAAGAGAAAGAGTACCACCCACAGAAAGAAGGCCATGGCAGATTAAAATTAAGTGACTGATATTAGTTTCTAAACTTGAACCTAAGAAATGTATTATTTGGCATAGAAAAGATGTTCTTTGTCCCTTCATTTTCCCCTACTCTGAGAATCTTACCATGTTCCCATGACTGGCTTCAGGCTCTCAATCCTTCTAAACTCTGGAATTGCAGGCGTGTACTGTCGCTCCTAGCTTCCCACAAGACACTCTTAATATTAGCCTCAGTGTTGAGGGGTTCATCGAAATAATGTTTTCTAGAGAAGTCAGTTTCAAGTACAGCAAACAATGTCATATAACAGAAGTATATAGCATCTTGAAAACCAATTAGGGAATGCTATGTTGAGGATCAGGAGAAGTTACTGAAGTGTGAAGTCAGAGCTTTACACATGCTAAGATAACATTCTGTCCTTAAGTTACACCCCTGATCCATGAATATATTTGAAGATGCTGAAAATCCTTCATCATTATGTTCAAAGTGTGCCTCTCTCATAGAGTCTACAATACAAATGCTGTTAAATAGTAAAAATGGACCAAGGTCTATTTTGTCAAATTTCAACCATCATGGCCAACCATTCTGTCTGATCCTTGATCCATTTTTTTTTCTTTACTGAATGGATAATTGTCTCAGCATGTGGCCTTTAATAACAATCCCTGGCTCCTTATACATTTACTCCCTTAAGACTGATGATTATTGACTCCAACTGAGTAAGGTAATCATTAGGTTAATATGTAAATATCATAAAGTTATGGATAGTCTCCAGGATACCTTTGTCTCTTTTTCTTAATAGACTTTGCTAGTGTAGTTTTGTTGGTATCCTGTCAAATTAGATCAGAACTCAGTAGGTATTAGAATGTCTAGCACACTAGTTACTGGAACAGTGGCTCTGTATTCCTGCCCCATCACCTGAAATCGTCAAAGCTATCGTCCAAAGAAAGGACCATTGCTCGTGGGTTCTCTTGATTGTTTGTTTGTTTGTTTGTTTCAAGAAGGATAACTTGTGAGTTTCTCAGATTGCTTCCATGTTTTTAGGAGGATTTTGATTGTTAAAAATTTGTTTTTACTTTGTTTACTTTGTCTTAGAGCCAAGGTTTTACGTTGTAGCCCAACCTGACATGCCATTGGCCATGTAGCCCAGGCTAATTCTGCCTTCTTGCCTCCACCCCCATATTTCTGTGATTACAGACATGAGCCAAGATATTGGCTATATCTTCTGAGACTAAAGTTTATAACTGAGAGCTAAAGAAGCAAAAAAATAAAAGGATAAATTATTTGTTACTGTTTTCAAATTTTTTAAAAAAAATCAATACTTGCCATTTCATTTAAAACATGAACAGAGGAAAATAAAATAGGGCAAGTTGATCTGGAAAATCTTCACTTCAGGATCCTTGGACATTCCTTTGGTCTCCCTGGAACAGCAAGGTTTTAGCTGTCTTTGTCCAGCACTCTGTTTGAAGCAATAATTTCAATTATCACTTAACAAGGAGAAAGAGATCAGGGTGCAAATGACAGTCCTGGAGAATTACTTTGATTTAGCCACTTCAGGAACTCTCATCTTCAGTCTATTTAATGACAGACTGGCAGCATCACTATTTGCCAGGCTCTATTTCCCAGAAGGAGCTCCAGGAAGCGGGACTTCAGACTCTCTGACATGCGACTGGTGGTGAAGGAGGGCCCAGCAGAGCTGGAATTGCGAAGCTAATCATAATGACATTGTTTTCCTTGCTTCTTTGAGTTCAGGGTCCTGCACTTGGCTATCTCAGTACATAGGGTGTGGCCCAGAGCTGTAGCTGAGAGTGGATTTGGGGGGACTGCCCCCCCTACTTCTTTTGTTTCCTGACTTTAATCCCCACCATTTTCCAATTACCCCTTTGATGACAGGGCAGACAAGCAAAGAAGAACTTCAAAGATTGGCCACTACTTTCCAGCTAGGCAATGTCGTACCACAGAGCCTCTGTTCCCACCATATTTAAATAACAAGAGCCTAACATTTATTGCCCTTTACAAAATTATTTACGTATGATCTTGTGACAACCTGTGGAGCTCCATCAGCCAAACTTCATTAACAATAACACTCATTATTTGATCATCACAGCACTGCAAACACATCATAATTGCCCTGTGTGAGGTCTATTATTCCCGTTCAATAAACTGTTTCATGGATGTTTTGAGAGAAGCCAGGTAGAACCCACTCAATTACCTAAACAAGAAAGCTCCAGAGCCAAGTGAGGAACCCGATCATAAGAGCTTCTTTTGCATACTTTCGCCCAAAAGAATAAACAGATATAATCATGGGTACATTTCCTGCCACCATCTTGGCGTGGGATATTAAATTCCCTGAGGTGTCAGTGCCTAACGTTTCTCCTTAGCTTCCTAACCATAATTAAGAGTATTAATATAGATAGGAATAGCAACCTGTTCATATCTGGAATGTTTACAAGAAGAGAGAGTTGATGTAGATCACTTAAGGAAAAATAGCTAATATCTATTCAGGAGTCTCCTCTGAATTTCATTCCCTTTTCCTAAGCCCAAATCAAAGAGCAGCTCACTGATCAATTCTGGAAGAGGAGGGAAAAGTTTAAAGTCTAACAGGAATTTAAGCCATGCAGAGCAATCTTCTTGCTCCTTGTGGAGAGAGAGAAATGAATGCCGACAAGGGAGCTGGAGAGGGCCCGTGGTGGTGAGTGAGCATGGCGCCTGCCTCCTAAAGGGGGGCAAACATAACCTATGATTAGAGCCTTTTCCTTTTCAAGCAAGTGCTGTTCCTAGCATTTTCATAAAACCTTAGACTCCTGGGGAAGGAAATAAGCCCTGGAAGCTTGACCTGGGGTAACAGCCACCAGAAATACTTAGCATGTCAAAGGAGGCTGGCAGCTCTTGATGCTGAGGGAAGCAGGCAGCTTTCAGTAAGGATGCTGCTGAGACCCTGGTCTGAGGGGAAGTAAAGCTGACAGACACAGGCAAGGTACTTAACTTTGATATAAATGGCTTGCCCTGTCTCCTGGCATGCTGCGCCCCAGCTTCTTCTTGGCAATACTCGCAGAAATTGGAGGCTTTACTGAAAGTTCTTCAAAGTCTTACACTTTCTCACCCAAGAAAACAGCCCTCTGTGAAGACTGATACATTTGCAGGTTTTTATTTTCCCCAGCACTGGCTCTTTGAGGTAAACCACAGATACCACAGCAGCAAATCGATTTAAAAGTATACAATTCAGTGGGCTTAGTATGTCCTCGGAATTTGCAGCCATCACTGATATCAAATTCAGAAACTTTATCCACAAAGTAAAACCCCATACTCACCCATGGCATTTTAGCAACGTAGAGAAATTCTTCTGATATATTCTCTGTCTCTGGATATGCCCATTCTGGTGTGTGTGTGTGTGTGTGTGTGTGTGTGTGTGTGTGTGTGTGCGCGCGCGCGTGTGTGCACACACAAATGGAATTATACAGTATGTCATCTCTGTCATCTCTGGTGCCTTGCTGCTTTCACTGAATATGTTCTCTAAAGTTTTTCTATGACTTAGTATATAGCAATACTTCCTTCTTTTACATTGCCAAGGTATATTCTGTTTTGTAAATAGATCCTGTTTTTTTTTTCCATTTATCCATTGGTTGATAAATTCTTGTCTTGTTTCCAATTTTTATTTTCTTTGCCACACACCTAGAAGTGGACTTGTTGGTCCTGTGGTGACTCCACACACCTAGAAGTGAAATTGTTGGTTCTGTAGCAACTGTCTTTTTAAACATCTGAGAACCTTTGCGAACTGTTCACTGTACTACTTGGCATTTCTGCTGGTAGTGGATGAAGATCTTAATTTCTCCATGTTCGTACTTAACATGTTATCGGTTTCATCACGTCCATCCTGGTGAGACTTGGTATCTCAGTGCAGCTTGGACTTGCATTTCCCTGGCGGCTGATCATGCAGGTATTGGCTGTTTGAGTCTCTTCTTTAGTGAAATACCTATTCAGATTCTTCTCCCCTGGGTGCGCAGTCTGTGTGTCTTTTTGAGTTGCGGGACTCACTTCAGGTCCGGGCGTTATGGACCTCACTTGTGACTTGAGAAGTTGCAGGGATCTTTGTGGTCAGTCCAACAACACTTCTAAGTGTGAAAGTAGAGTGCACATGTGCATTACATCTTAGTCCCCACCCACCCATGTGGTCTCTTCCTCACAAGACTCAAAGGCTTTCTGGGGAGCCAGGAAGAGAAAGGAGACAGCACCGTCTTTGGTGCCATTGACATCTTAGTTTTTATTTACTCTGTGACAAACAACGTTGTGTAAAAGATGTGACAGAGTTCCTGTCTGCTGCTGAGAGGGAAATGGCTCTACATGAGTATAAGCAGAGCTGCCTGGATGCCAAAGGGATTTTTCTCGCCTACATCATGAAGGTTGCCTGCTGAGAGGAAAGACAACTCCCAGGTACACCACAGAATTCAACTAAAGGCAAACCCAATACTCCTGTGTTGTGTTTCAACCCGGATTGCTCATTAGATGTAATGTTTTGTTTTGTCTGGGACTTTCTCACAATCCCATCCGTCCTATATGGACCTAATGTCATAAAAAGCTCACTACTGAAATGAAAGACACAGAATAACACCAAGCCAGTAATGGTAGGTGATATCAATTCCCACTTTCTCTAATGCAGTTTTTTAGACACCAGGATACACATTCTTGTAGTGCAAATTTTAATTGGTTTTAATAATAAAAACCTGAAGTTAGATATAGCAGACCATGAAATCCTGAAAGATCAGAGAAGCCTAGCAACCAGCTGCTAGTTCTTACCAATAGCGAATCCTCAGATTGAATGGACAGTCCTGTCTCTATGAATCCTCAGACTGAATGCTGTGAGCTCCTGTCTCCCTCTTTATATTCCTCTCTCTGCCCAGTTATTTCCCTTTCTCTCTCCATCTCCCTCATGCTAGGATTAAAGATGTGTGATTCCCAAGTACTGGGATTAAAGGTGTGTGCCACCACTGTCTGGCCTCTGTGGCTAACTGTGGCTAGCTCCACCCTCTGATCATATGGCAAGCTTTATTTGTTAAAGCACAAACAAAATATTACCAATAGCCAGTTACCAGCCCTGACCAAATATTAGAATCATCTGAAACATCTTTTAAAATTTTGTTTGTACTGGGTCTCCACAACTAAAGAGCTTTATTTAACTTATCTGGAGTGAAATCCGAGATTGACAGTTTGCGATGATCCAAGGTGATTTTGACATGCAGGGATATCTGGAACAAACTCAACCTTCACCAACCTCTTAATCTATTATCTAATTTAAGAGTCCATTGGTCTTCTTATCATGGCTTCTTGGACTTCACCATGCATAGAAATCGTCTGGAAACATTGAAATTTAGATACTAATTTTGGTAGACGAGAGTGGACCTGAAATTATCCAGTTGTATCAGGCAGCCCTGAATGAGGTTAAGCCTACTGTTCGGCTACTCAGTCCTCAGTTTTGGTGAAACCCTGTGTGTTTACATGACATTTTCCAATTAAAGCTTTATCTCTTCTTCAAAGATTTAACCTTGCAAGGCAGCCATCATAGACTGCACCATGTTCTGTATTTCTTTCAAAAATAGAAATGAAATTCTATCCTTGTTCATACAAGAAGTCTTTGTGAATGTAAAAATAAAATAACAAGTCTGCATTTAACCTAAAACAATGGTCTCCGTCGTTTAATGTGGTCATAAACTTACTGAATAGTTGATTATGGAACCTGGTGGTTGGCAGTAGGTCATATAATTCAAAGGAGCTGGTCCTTGAAGCCAGTTCAAGAAATAAACAGCTAAAGTTGGCTACCACTGACTTCTTTTGAGTCTAATTTCCTCTGTAAATCGTAGGAAGTAAGAATTACTTCTAGGAACGTCAGGAAGACCTATAGATTAAGAAATAAAAAGTGCCCGATTCGACTCACCTCTGAGTGTGCCTAAATGAGGGTAAATCTTAAGGGGGGAAGGTATGGATGCATGCAAATCTGTGATGTTCTCAGTGAAACTTTCAGTGTTAGAATCCGGAAAGGAATTCCTCCTCTTTAATCTCCAGGCTCATCTATTTCTTGCCATCTTCTTCTGACACCAACGGCAGACCTAGAAAAATAAAACCACAGAAAGACAAAGTAAAATTTAAATTAATTTGAAAAAAGAAATAGGAATGCCACTCTAGATTAATGAAAACTAAAGTATATTTAACGAGGTTTTCTGTTTCAACCACCGCTAAGAAAGTCATGACTTTCTTTCCTTCATCAGTGACTCACCACAAGACTCTCTGGTAGTCTGTTTGAAGTTGAGTCTTATGAGAGCCATCAGATAAGAGGGACTAAGAAGTAGAATCATACTGGTGTGTGTACATGAAAGGTACCACCAAGATCAGAAGGGATGATCTGTATTTTTCAATAAATAGCTCCTTTCATAGCTGAATCTTTAGAAAAATGAAACAAAAACAGTTTCTGTAAACGTCTTGGTCCCGTTGAGAAATATTTTATTGTTATCATAAGATTTTCTACTGTTTTATTCATTTCTAGAAAAGGCATTTTTTGTAGTTAAGGATGGAAAGGATCAAGTGATTTCTCCTCTCTGTCTTTAGAACAGTCATGATTGCTGAAAATAGCAAGGCACTTGTTTTTCTATTCGTTCCTCATCAGAGCAATAATGTGTGAGTTCTGCTTGCTTAAAGGACTATGTTTACCCAACTCTTTCAGGCTTGATTTTGTCATCCTGTCAACTGAAAGAAATAGCATTTCTCTGACATCCTTCTACGGCTGAACAAAGCAGAAAGGCCAGTAGCATCCTATAACAGGGTTTTGGTGTGTCAGTGGGACTTCATGATCCCCTGATCCTTGAGACTCCATTTCTATTGCCAAATCCTGGGAAGCAAGAGCATGCTTCCAATGATTATCCAGGCAGTCTAGCTGCAGTCATCACCAAACAAGTCCCAGCTCATGCAGCATGCTCTGTGGTAGATGAGCTGGAACCTTGGTCTTCAAGGTTTAGACTCTGCTAAGTGAGAAACAGCAGATGAGTAGGGTGTTTCTCATGAATTTCTCGTGAAAATTATATTGGTTAGTTTCACCATTGCTACCTTCTGTTCTGAAGTAAAAGGTGAACATAACAAGCCATGATTCCTGACTATTCTGTCTTGATTTAGAGAATTAACTCAGGGCTGACTTCATCTTGCTACTTTAGATTAACTGAAATGGCCTTTAATAATCACATTGCCTATTAATAGCTTTACTGTACTAGAGAAGCTAAATCAATATATAATTTAACGGCTTGTCTTGCCAAGGGCATTATTGATTCATCTCTAATGATGTTGAAATGATATGCTGTTATGCCAATGATATCTATTCTAGGTGTCTTTAGAAAGGCATATATGGATATTTTCTTTTATATAGATAGAGTTTTTCATATCTCAATTGCCAAATGCTGAAATATTTTCAGAGAGTTTTGATCATGATGAATAAAGATGCTCCAATGATAAATTGCAGACAAGTTTTATGGGCTATTGTAGCTATCGTCTTGGGGTATAGAAAATAAAGCTATTGCAATGTGTTCTAGTTTCATTTCTGTTACTATGATTAGGTACCCTGACTACAAACAATGTAGGGGACGAAGGGTCTGTTCTTACCTTAGCATTCCAGGCTGCAGTCCCTTATTGCAGGGAAGTTGAGGCAGGGATTTAAGCAGTTAATCACATCACACCCACAATCAAGAACAGAGAGAAACAAATGCCCCCCCACTACTTACTTATTGTTTTCAGCTTTCACTTCTGTGACAGAGTTGAGTGCCCAGTCTCATCTAACTGCCAGTGGCCCCTATAGTCTGCCCCACATTCAGAGGGTCTAGTTTAGTCCTATGCTGATTCCCTTACTGTCAGACCACAGTTGGTGGACTCCCATTAGCTCAGGTAACCTGTTTCAGTGGGTATTCCTATCACGGTCTTGACTTCTTTGCTCTTTTTCTCACTCCTCCCACTCTTCTACAGGACTTTGGGAGCTCAGCCCAGTACTCTGCTATGAATCTCTGCTTTTGCTTCCATCAGTTGCTGGATGAAAGTTCTAGGATGACGTTTAAGATAGTCATTTATCTGATTACAAGACAAGGCCAGTTTGGGCACCCTTTCCACTATTGCTTAGGGTCTTACCAGGGGTCATCCAGTGGGTTCCTGGGAATTTCTCAAGTGCCAGGTTTGTATACACACACACATACACATATGTAATATATAATATATATTCAATAGGTGGAATCTAGAAACATGCTCTAAAAATTAGGCAGGAGCTGTGTGTATATGTGTATATACCATACTCTTGATAGTTTTATTAATATCTACACTGAAAGAGATTATTGTTAACAAGAGTCATTTCTAGCTGTTCACCCGCTGTGGTCTTTGGAACACAAATGAGCCCTGGCTTCTCGGGAGGGATAAATTGGGATGTAAGTGCCACGCATGTTCTGTAGCTGGGAAAGGGAAGGACAATACGAGGCTCCAAGGTCTGGTCTGTTTCACAATGTTGAATCTACATAGGAAGAGTTAGACATTTGGAACAAGGGGCTGGGAAATTCAGAGAACTTCTTTATTCTTTTCTTCGTGCTAGGATAAAAGGACAAATGATCATTAGAAAGCCTGTACATAAGTGAAACCTGGCAGATTTCATCAATGAACTAAAAGCAAGATTGTGGACACATCTCTTTCTAAAAGACTCAGAAAATGTTACCAAAATTAAAGAATCTCCATATTGCTAAAACTTTCTGTTTATGTAAACCTACTGTTTCACAAACTTTAATCGATATTATCTCAGTAAATGTTATTTTCAAAATCTTGTTAAATCAGTATTTAGGAGGCTCTGGGTAAATTGTAATATATACCACACTTAAACTTTGTTAGTTAAAAGATAATATTAGAATAATCTATTTTCAGATTCAACAAGAGTTATGTATGGTATCATTAGAGAAGTTTAGATTTGCATAATATTTGTACTTGTCCTGTCTACTCATCAATCGTTCAGAGCCATAGGACCATACGACATACATTTCTGAAGGCTGGATTGCAGCAATAACTCTCCGTGAAACACCACAATGTATTTATGAAGTTGAAAAAAAATATAAAGGCCGTAGTTTAATGAAAGTTGAAATTCAGCTTGGCACGGGATGAAAATAATTACATAAGCAGTTGTCCCCTCCCTGCCACCACACTTTTGACACCGTTGTGTGAAATAGTTTCCATCTTTAGGAATGTAAACAAAACGTGAACAACTTCCAAGGAACTTAAACGAGTTAGATTCTAAGACAGCAGGGAGAAAGATAGAAGAGATTTTATTCTCCGTGTTAATCAAAATAAAGTGTTATGATAAAATATTATACATGGGAGTACACCAATTGGTTGTCTAATAGCAAATGAACATCCCTGAAAAGTTATATGTGCAAGTAACATTATGCAGCTTGAGCAGGTTGTCTTTCTATATTTAAGACTATACATTAAATATCATAAAAATATAGATGAAAATGTATGTATGTGTATATATTATATTATATTATATTATATTATATTATATTATATTTGTATAATCACATGTTATACATGGAAAAGGAGACCATGACTTTTTTTTTTAAGAAAAGAGAAGTATATGGGAGAGTCTGGAGGGAGGAGATGGAAGAGAAAATAATGTAATTATGTCATAAACGCAGCAAAAATTTTTAAGATATAATGCTTGGAAATAAAGTAAAACACAGAGAAAGGAGAAATTACCCCACCACTTAGGATAACATGTCTGTTAATATTTTATCGTGTTTTTATTCCCTTTTTATTTGTGTGTATGTTGGAGGAGTGTGGATATGTATGTATGGAGGTGTACCTGCCATGGCAAATGGGTGAAGGTCAGGGGACAACTTGCTAAAGTCAGTTCTCTCCTTCTAGCAGGTGGTTTCCACGGGTAGAACTCGTCACCAGACTGGGTGCCTTAGCCATGGAAACTTCTCACTGGCCCTGTTGTAATTTATTCCTTTGCTCTAAAGCATTGGCTTTCAGGACACAGCTAAGACAACCCAAGATTTCAATACTTTAATAATCATTTTTTTTTTCTTTCCTTACTAGAATCTGCTTTTCTGCTTTTCTTTCTCATGCCAATGACAAGCTTACTCATGTTGACAACTGTGCTTTGCCCAAGTTAATTCTGTGGCCCTGGGCAAGGAACTATGTTCTCGGTGACTTCTCTAACCTTGCTTTCCTCCTGCCTATGTTCCTTTGCATGCCTCTTTCCCTGTTCGTCAATTTCTGTTCTTCTCTGTTTCAGCAAAACAATTGAAGTCAAGGTAATTGATGATGAGGAGTATGAGAAAAACAAGACCTTCTACATTGAGCTTGGAGAGCCCCGCCTGGTGGAGATGAGTCAGAAGAAAGGTGGGGGAGCAGCTCCAGGGCTGAGCCCAACAGCGTCTGCTGCCTGTGCCTCCCTGGATGCCTGCATTCTTCACAACGTGACTGACAGCGCACACATACCTCGGCGCGTATGTAACGGGGCATAGCGCTCACGCTGGCAGCAGCTGGCCACAACTGTAGCGCCATGAGCCAGTTATGGCCACACTGCACCGTGCGAGTCTGAAAGTTAATTTTGAGCAAAAATCAATCAGGCCTCCAAAGCTGAGGAAATCGGCGCAGATCCTCGGCCGTGTCCAAATTCTAAGCCAGCTTTCTTAGTTGTGGAAGAAGCAGATGGATTTATGCAAGCAATCCATTCACACAGAAACCTCAGGGGAGACCAGTGCAGAGCACCCAAGATGCCCTTTTACATACGCCTGAAGGTCATGTGCTGCCAGTTCTCTCTCCGTAACATCATAACATTCGGCTTGGTGGACATCTAGAGCATGAGTGTGTGACGCCAACCATTTGTTTTGCCTTTGTCTTGTGTCCCCACAGGAAGATCATTACCATTAGAATATTTGATCGTGAGGAATATGAGAAAGAGTGCAGTTTCTCCCTTGTGCTTGAGGAGCCAAAATGGATAAGAAGAGGAATGAAAGGTGTGAGAGTATACACAGACATACCAGCGAGAAAGTGTACTCCCCTCCCTCTCTTGTCTCCTACTCTCACACTTGACTCTCTCCTCTTCCTCGGCTTCCAGTACTAAGCTCCATTGCCTCCAAGCTTAGCGGGTTCATTCCCCTTCCCTTAGAAGTTCACCAAGCAATTCCCATTTTCTCCAGGAAGGACTGACTAACCTTGATTGCCATCAGAATGGCTAACTATTAACAAATCCTGAAAGAATTTCTGTAATTCAGGAATGAGGAGATAAGAGAATGCCCTCTGCTATCCGCCACTTCCGAGCCACTTAAAGGCACAGCTACAAAGGTTCACTCACCCTTCGAGTGCTAGCAATAAAACCTGACATACCCTGCCAATGACAGTAGAAGGAAAAGCAAGCCCACCTGAATGTTCGTAGCAGATGAAGGGTGCATGGATCTAATAGCAACTTATAAGAAATTACAGAAAATTCAGTCATCAGGCTTCTTAGAGAATCTGGTTTGGGGAGGGCTTTTTTTTTTCTTTTTGTCTTTTTTATTTTTGAGACAAGGTCTCATGTAGCTGAGGATGGCCTAGAGCTGATCCTCCTGCCTCAACCTCCAAAGTACTGAGAAGTGTGTGCCAATCTGTCCAGCTCCACCCTTTAAGAAAGCAATTAATAAGAATAAGGAGCCTTAAGACTCATGCTGTCAATATGCTAATGTCCTTATTTTGATATGACATCTCCTGTATCATCAAATACATCACTTAGCCATAAAGCTAGACATGATGGCACATGCCTGTGATTCAAGTGCTTGGGAAATCAAGGAGGAGAGATGGAAAGTTCAAGGGCAGCCTGAACTACAGAGCAAGATCATCTCTCAGTGGCAATAATAATAATAATAATAAACTCTAACAAATAAAGGACCCATACATATGAGACCACAGTCATATGTGTGAGATCGGTTTTGTAAACACTTAACCCTGACTTACACTAATCCGACCCATACTCCAAAATCTTTTGATACTTACAGAATTAATACAATTTTAATATGAATAGTAATAAGAAAAAATTGAAGTGTTATTCTTTTAGTTATAAGATTTTTTTAACATTTTTGTTAATTAGGTTTTGTAGGGTCTTGCAGTTTTAGAAACATTTGCAAAGAGAAGCTAATTCTGATCCGAACTATTCCCTACTTTCTAATAGATTCAATTTCAAATAGAAAAGGAGAATTTTATTTAATTTTTTTTAAATGTAGGGCAAGGAATGCAGTCTATATGCCCAATTCCTGTGTAGGCTTATCATTTGCAGGAATACAATCTCACATTCCAAGAACTCACTGACCTCAGAGTCCATCTGAGAAAAAAAAAAGTTCTTTTTCTATCATGCTTGACTTAAGCACAAAATGGCAACAGAAGTAATGGAAAAAGAATTGCTTGGGAGTCATTTTAATGCAACGCATTTAATACGTCCCATAGTCAGTAAACAGAAAGAAAAGAGACTTCAAAACAACTATGTCTTCTTAAGATGGGATCAAAGATGCCTCGTTAGCATCTGGGAAGAAGCACTTAGTTCTGAATGTGTGCCTCCAAAGAGCTGTCTTTTATCTCAAGGAGGAGTGTCTTGGCATCAGCTCTTTTGACTGTCATTTTAGTAAAATATGCCCTCATATTAACACAAATTAAAATTCCTTGATGGTACTGTCCTGTTTTCTACCTGCCAAATGAATTTTTCCTTCTGCATCCACTACCAATATACAAGGGAAACTGGGCTGAAAACAGGCACTTGGAATATTCCTGTAGACAGTCTCGGAAGTCTTTAATTTGACTTGCATAGCGGATTAACTTTTATTAAAACTAAAGTGCTATCGTCCTGGCTGTACTTAAAGAATATAATCTAAACAGCTACATTATAGATGGGCCCACATTCCTCACTCTGTCAAGTCCTCGGGAGTTCTATGTCCAGTAGAAAGCATCCAGGTCAGCTCATTAACGTGTACAAGTTACTGACAAAGGCAATATGACGGATTTTTCTGGGGACTTTACCTGTTAAGAGGAAATTGAGGTCTTTAGTCACTAACAACTTCCAATCATTTGGTATATTAGCCCTCAGGTGGTATTTATTGGAAGAGGCTCAACCCAAACCGAGTTAAAGATTACTGTCTCCAATATTCCCACTAGATTTTGTATGCACTGTTTGCTAACAACTGTGGGAGAAATATCTTATGAGATACAGAGAGACATATAATAAAAATATAAGGTGATTTTTTTCAATCACACAGAAATATTCCAATTGGGGTCATTTATTTGGAAATGTCCCCAACATTGCATTCAATAGGGGTGCACACATTTTTTAAGGGATGGTTTCCGCCAGTCTAGCAAAAACTGCCTGGATTTCTTTCTGCTAATATTCCTCTTTCATTATTCATTTGTTCTCTTATTCTGTGTTTGTCTCTGTCTGTTTCCTTCACAGCCGGGTTGTTGAGTGAGCTTGGTAAGCATTTCATTTCTTGCTTTTCCTTTCCATTTTTATAGCTTGTTTTCCACTTCTCTGAGATGATACCGTAGCTCTGGATTATTATCTCTGTCTGTGGACTGGCCATATTTTTGTTTAAGAATGTTGGCCTCATTTTAGTGGAAGCCAAACCATTGATTCACATTTTTAATTTAATGTATATAGACATTTTAGAGGGCCAGTGATTCCTCGCGTATTTCACAAGAACGATAATCATGCACTAATTCGCATAATCTTGAGAGAATGTGTTCAGTTATGACTGAACTTTTAATATTCTTCTTAATTATAAATCTGGCAGATTTTCATAAGTCAAGTGGGTTATCAAGCATCGTAATGTCACTAGTACTTGTTTTTTGTAATGTAAATTAAATTATGACATTTCTTTTCTTTTTTTTTCTTTTAGGTGGCTTCACATTAACAGGTATGATTTTTTTCAAGTCTAATACCACCTAATTATAGTTTTTCTGTCAATGTCAACATAATACAGTTTTTAAAAAATTATTTTCTTGTTTTATTTCTTTTTAATTAAGGAAAATACCTGTATGGTAAGATAATGTCTTTTAAAAGTTCTTACTTTTGCCCAGATAGCCTAAACACCAAACCAAATGTAACCTGAATTACTATTTAAGTGTGCCCCTTACTATCCTTTGGTTGATTTTACACATTAACAACAGCCTGTGTGTGTGTGTGTGTGTGTGTGTCATATTTATTTGTAAGAAAACTCACAGGGACAGCCTCTAACTGTTCATATTTTGGAACTAATCTACAGGTACCTTTATATAGCACCAAGATTTTGCCATATACTTTGATAGATGCCACACAGTGTACCAGAATAAGAAAGACAGGATTGCTGGTTCCCGATGGTGGATATGACAACCACACAAAGTTCATGGCCCAGGATCAACAGGATCCTAAAAGCAGATAGATGATGCCACATCAGAAGAGGATAACAATCCAAGCCCTTCTTTGATCACTCTGCTTAGTACTAATAGCATGGCAACAAGAACTCTCTCTGCTATTTGAGGTGCCTTACAAAGCCATACATAAGCATTCAAGATCCCAGTGAGAAAGCTTGAAATCTTTAATTTCAAAATTCTGCCATCTCCAAAGCTAGTTCCTTGTGCACAGGTGGAAATCATTCCTAAGGGCAGCGTCTTTCTGCCCTGCGTACCTTCTCACCTTTTCAGGATCGTTCCTGCAGATTTAGGCGGGAAGGTGACTACCCAGTAATGGCTCAAACTTGTCCGAAGCTGCAGGTTGAAAATGTCTCTAGCGACCCACTTAGATGGCCTTTTGCAATATGTCAGACAAATACCAAAATTTTCCAATGTATTGCGCAAATAGTAAATCAGAGAACTAGAAAAAAATATTTGAAGGGAATATTATCAAAATTTCTAGTCATGAAGACACTACAATAGGCTTGGAGCTGATATCAACCTCTGTTAGTATTAAGTCATGGACACTGAGTGCCAGGGTGGCTCTGCCCAGAGCAGAACTTTCTATGTATGGCAGTTCTGTATGGATGATTGCCCCCTACTCGTCTCTAGACACCCGCAAATGACAGAATCACTCGTAGAGTCTCAGAGACACAGAAATTAGAAATACTTAAAATGTTAAACAGGGTAGTCTCCTTACAGAAATCCCTGAATCTGACTCAGCCGAGCCTCTCCCAAGTCAGATTTTCCAGATTCAGCCCTCCAGGAATTGTCCAGATATATACAGAAAATGGTAGAAAAATGGCGCTCTGGATTGTCTTTCTAAAGAAACCATAGTCTCTAGAAATGGCACATCAAATAGCTGTTTCTTACACTCTATGCAACCTGGTGAGACTCTACACAGTTTCAGTCCAGAGTGCATGTATGTCTTTGGCCATCTTGCATTATACATGTGAGGATTTCATTTCTAAGGCTTTCTTTTCATGCCACTTGAACCACCCTCCCTTGCAGTATCTCAGCCAGTAGGATCCTCATTTTCTTTTCTTACAGATCCTATCCATAGCTTTCCATATCCCTCATATCAGCATTTCCTGCCTTGGCTGCACCCTGCATCCAACATGATACAATCTCTTTCTCTGAAAGCTTCTACAATATGAGTAGTTCCCTGGGTCCTCCCTATGGCTGGAACTTTAGCCAAAATAAGAAGTCCTTTCATTGTTGACATCTCCCAATCCATAAATCAATGCAGTTAGAATGGGAGGATTATACCAGAACTCTCTAGAAATTTCTACATTGGCTTAACTGTTACTTATCTGGATACTGTCTAATTTCATATTCTCCTTCTTCCATAAAACCAGAAATACCAGGGTTCAGTTGCTACCGATGCCTCTAAGAAATTTCTGCAACTTAGGTCTGCACAGTGAGCAGCGGCAACAAGGCCTAGAGAGTTCTCTTTGAAGTCACATTGAAACTTTGAAGTCAAGGCTTTGAGGTACAAGGAGGAAGAGAAGAATTAATATAGCCTTTGGACTTAGCCTGCAGGTTTTACATGAACTTGCATGGATGAGTACAGATGTGGAATTTAGAAAAAGTATATATGGAAATGAAAAAAAAATCCATTTGGTCCACAGCCTCACACCAATAGTTGAGCCCTTGTTAGTAATAGACATTGAATGCTGGAGGTGCCTTTGAAATTTGCAAATCTCCACCTGCTATTCTAGCCCTTGTCTTACCAAATGACCTGTGTTTAAACCTATGAACTCCTGCCCCTCTGACTTATGGTTTTATGATAACATTATAACTCATTAGAGTTTATAATGAATATTATTTTATCCCTGTTCCGTTAGACTTTATTATGCACCCTTACAGGGGAAAAAAAAGAAAGGTTCAAAAAGATTAACCTTGGATACCTCATCCAAGATGCTGACAGCCACATTTTCGACTCTGAGTGAAAGGCCCTTTGGCCCACTAGCCCTGTCATTTGGCTGGTCCTATAGTACGAACCATTTCCTTCTCTCTTTATCTTTACATTATACTTTGGGCCCTTTATCAGTCTATATAACTATATCTCATAGAGCCATCAGTATGAATGGCAGTCAAAGGATGCATAAAGGAAAATGCCCCAAAGGGAAAATTAGATTACATAGGTAGAGATAACTTTAAATAAGATTCAGTATCCTGACTAAACCTGGAGAAGTGTATTTCCCCTAAAACTTCTAAGACTTGCAGCTGTAGCTCTCCCTAAAATTTTATGGCACTCAATATATGCCCTTAATATTGCTCTTCTGATCATTCTGTGGTCTTGTAACAGACTTCAGATGCATGTCTATTTAAATGGGCCAAACTTTGAGACTGCTGACACTTGAGAACACTTCCAGCACTCCAAGGTATGGGTTAGAGGGGTAAAGCCCCTCCATCAAAGTTGCCTCATTTTTACAGACGAGAAAGCTGCATCTCCAAGAGGCAGAATTCCTTGCCCATATTTAAGTAGAAAACAAGTGGCAGGGCTGGCCCTGAGTCCAAGTCTCCAGAGTCTCAGTTTGGTTCTCGGTAGCTCTTTGTAGACGAAGACAAGGTGGACCTTGCAACCACCTGGACAAGAACAGTGAAACTCTGAGGCCTGGTTAATGGATCTGCTGGGGAATAATGACTTGTCCTTATTCCATGGAAACATAAATGATGCTTTCCAGTCTGCACAGGAAATGGATGTAGTGAGCACCTTCATAAGGGTTCTGCATTCCCTGAACTTCAAAGAAACGTGTGACAGAAATGGAGTAGATACGACCTGCATTTATATGTGGGAAAATAGAAAAGATGGCCTACTATACAGATGGCACCAATTGGCTTCAAAAATTAGGACACAAGTCATTATGCCAAGTGCTTTCTGTTGTCTTATGATGCCTCTGGAACCAATTATGGAAGGACCTGGCTCATCCATTTCAAACACTTGCTGTACTGATTCTACCTCTCACCCCAAGGAAAGAGATTCGTTATCTCATCCACCAAACTTAATCCAGCATGATTGGGTTTGTCTGATGGACCGTTTACCTCCCATTTGTGGGTGGCAATCTCTATTGGTAACCACCAGAACTCCCCCTTGTGGCCTACAGGGGGTGACCTGTAACCAGCCACACTAACATGGCTTGCAGTGTGTGCGTCTAGGTGCTGGTTTTGCTTACTAATTTCAAAAGGCACTGAGAGCTAAGCAATGTGATCCATCCTGCTGATTTTCTGCCTGTCCTTTTGCTAGGCCAGCCTCTCTTCAGGAAGGTTCAAGCTAGAGACCATCTGCTTCCCTCCACTGTAATCAGCATTTCAGGTACTCGTTTTACTGTGGCCCTTGAGAGCCACAGCCTTCAGGTACATGCTTTATTAGAATCATAGACGGCATTCCCTGGGTCTTCTGAGATACTGCCGATTGATGAGTGACTCCTCTGACAGCTGGGATACTGCGAGCGATCAAGAATCAGGGGCAGTAGGGAGAGATAATATGGACCTACAGAGAGGTTGATCCAATGCCTTCTTTCTCTCAGATTTTAATATGTTTCAAATTTCTTGCAAATATCTCTTTTACATGTAAGTTTTATATCTCAGTGTAATGAAAATTCTTTAAAAAGAAAAAAGCACAACCAAAACGGGTGTGTTTTCCACCAGAATTGTGCCTTTCCTGGTGTACAAAGAAACAAAGGAATACTGACAGGGCCGCCCAAGGATCACACAGCCCCCCTGGTTCTGTGAGGCTTCACAGTGTACTAGTCAGCTCCTGGTGTGGAGTCCGTTGCTGAGGCCAACAGTACCTCCTCCTTCAGTCATCACTGTTGCCCATCACTGACCTCGTGGTGGAAAAGTACCTCTGCCTGACCCTGAGGGTCCCCCTCACCCTCACAAACCATACCTCCTCCCAACGATCACAATTCTCAGCTCCCACTACCAATTTTCCTCCTAAAAGATTCCTAAAAATAAAAATCTTCCTGGGTTCTAATCAGAGAGGCCAGCAGGGCTGAAACATTGTCAAGTGTCCTGTTATCAAAATAATCCTGAGCAGGTTTTTCCGTCACCAGCCCTTTTCCCCACCTTCTAAGGCCTATATTGTTTTTTGGTACTAAGACAAAGTAACAACAAAAAGACAACTACGACACTGGCGCCTCGACTCATCTCTGCACCTCCTAGTCATCCTTGCCATCATAATCACCTGGAAAGCTCTCTACATGCTTCAAAGATAGCTTCAAATTAATCCTCTGTCCTGATACTTTCCATGACTTCTATAGGCAGAAAGAAAAATTCTTCCCACAC
This sequence comes from Alexandromys fortis, assembly GCF_014885135.2. Classification (NCBI taxonomy): domain Eukaryota; kingdom Metazoa; phylum Chordata; class Mammalia; order Rodentia; family Cricetidae; genus Alexandromys; species Alexandromys fortis. Next base: position 12,843,459 of record NW_026067934.1, read on the forward strand.
TGGTCCCTCAGTCACTGTCACATTGATTCTGGTTCTTCATTCATATGCCTCTTTTCCCACTAAACCAGAAGTTTCTAGAAGATAGCTGAAGAAAGAGGAGGACTGTGTCTGTGCTGATATATTCTAAGAGGAGAATTCCATGTGTTTAAATAATGGATGGTCTTTTTATTTTAAAAAATGAGCAGATGAAAAATATTATTAATGGTAACTTGAATCTCATAACAAATACTTGAGTAATTTTTCAGCATTCCATACATTGTACTAGACACAAGCAAAGACAGCCCAAAGAGTGCCGAGGCATACCCTAGCTCTGCAAGCCTACAGACTAGCTATGTGTATGTAAAGACAAATTAAAATAATCCCAAAGCCACATGAAACCATTCAACACGCAGTAGACATTAAAGAATTAAGTGATATTTACTAAATCCCAGTTGTCAGTTGGCATACTAATGGAAGAAGTGCCTTAAATATAAGTAAATGAAGGGGTAGGAGCATTTCTTGGTAATTGCATGATGGGTAAGCCCATGCTTTGGAAAGAGAATTTAGCAAGAAGTAGAAACAAGCTCCCTACCGTTTCTTTATGTTGTCCACATTTCAGCTTCTTATGAGATTTTTGTGAAGGTTAAATACTAACCAAATTATAATGTACATCCTGTGATCTTTTTTAAAATTACCTTGTCTTTTACTTAATTAAAAAAATCTAGTAAGATTTTTGTCATAAGTGGAAAATAAGCTAATTATTTTTACAATGAAGAGAGTGCCATTAAATTCTGGCTAGTCAAGCATTCTGCACCTGTAAACTATTTTATCTTAAATGAAAGAAAGCCAGATGTTGGGAAGCAGTTATAGACCTGGGAGCATCAAACCATGTACTTGTTGCTGACTGATGGATTTGGGGGACACCTTTTCATTCATAGAATGGATTCAATTTCATTCACTGCCATACCCATATTATTTTTCACCATTTTCTGAATCTGCTTCATTCTGTGAGATGTTTCCATGAACAATCCCAGTACATGATATTTTCTCCCTAACCGCTATATGTTTTCTACCTAAATTACCTTGAGACCCATTCAAAACAACTTATCGTTTGTAAGTACATCACAGAAGCGATGGCCACAATAAATATTCTCCCACACATATCTTTGCACTTCAAATAGATATCTAAGTGGCAATATTTCTCTTGGGAGAAGTCATTTATTATTCAAGGTATGTCAGAGAGTTGGACAAAGGCACAAATAAAATCAACCTGAACAGCCAGTGACATTGTCATGGACCCAATGATCAGAAAGCAGTGAAGAACCAAGCTATGATTGATTTGAACACTAGGTAAACTGACTTCACACATGGCCACCAACCCCTTGACTGAAAAACACAGGATTTCAGAAGGCAGTCTTGGAGACTCTACCCCTTGCCTCTCCTTGATTTATAGCTTCGCAATCCTTGTATAAAATCCCTTGCCACTCTTAGAGTTAAAATTAATCTCCCTTTCTATCTGCTTTGCCTTTGCTCATATTCAACAGCTTCTCAACAGACCAAATAACTCATTTTCGTTTTCCTTTGATTTGGTGGGATTAAAGACCACTGGGGATTTTAAATGCATTATTTTAGAATACATTACTAAGTGCATGCTAAAGAATGTGTTAGCAGATGCACTCTGCTTCTGCCATCCATTCCTTCTGACACATGAAATCAAAGGGGCTAGCTATACTTCCAGCCCCTCTACCCCCCAACCCCAGTCCTCACAGTACACTGCTAGCCAAAAATCATCCCTTAAAACCATTGCTAGATCAATAAATAGAACCAACTACAGCCACAGGGTTCCAGAGCAGAGAGGAAGCTGTATCTGTGCAGGAAATAGAAGGTACGAACCCCTGCTGATACTGATGTCTAAATGCAAAAGGCAGGTCAGGACGCCTGAACAAAAAGGTCAGCCCTTCCCAATCTGGATGACTCAGACAACAGACTCCGCTTACAGGCAATTGCCCAGATATCCTGGAGGCGAGAGCCTCAGAGTGGAGGTTTTTCCATAGCAACACCTCTGCCTCCCTGGATATGAGTGCTTCACTGGGCTCTGAGGAAGTAGCCTATCATTTCCCAGCATCCTGGACCTGAAGGTCAAGGGTGATTACAAGTGTTTGCCCTCCACAGATGCTTGGCTTTGTCAGTCTGGGATTTATCCCAATGACTACCGTGCAGAGAGAGATGACTGTGAGCTTCTCCTCCTCATCAACAGACTCTTTCCTGAGAACCCTCCACCCCCTGCCTCTCCTAGAATGAGAGCTTACTTGGTGCTTCTGGAAGTAATCATTCCCACAGAGTGAATATTAGCTCCCCAAAGGCCTAACCCTCGCCCTCTCTGTTTGCTTTAAGATTAACATGGTCAGAGCTTTCCTAATACATTTCACCTTTGCACCCGAGAGGACGCACTGGGGCCCAGTCAGCCATCTCAAGGAAATGTAAAATGGATGTTTCAGAGCTGAACCTGTGACAGGGACTCTTGACAAGCGTGAAGCTACGAAGGAGATCAGAATATCCTTCTCGCGTCTCTTTGGCCCTGAGACATTTTCTGATGCATCTAGAAAGAGGAAAGGAAAAGACCAAACTCTCACTTCCCTCAGGGTTACTTTAAGACTTTTAATTGTGTTTCCCTTTAGTCACGTGTTGGGAAAAATGTGCGCAGACCGCCAAACTGGCCAGCTTCACAGAAAACAGCTGGGTGATTCCCTCGGCACAAACAATATGCAGCAAGGTCCTTCTCAGTGACATGCCCTGAACATGGCTTTTCCCCGTCCGTGCTTTCACACGAGATGAGACTGAACCATATTCCAATTCCCTGCTGCTTCAGTGTGGCGCTGCCCCGTCGACCAAGCTCCGCCCTTTTGTCCCTCACCCTCCCTATCTCACCCTAGAGACTTTCAGTTGGTCCTTAGGGCATCCTTGCTCCCTGCTTTTCTTATAGCGGGATCCTGGGACTTGCAAATCTGAAGGAGCGCATTGTTCACACTCTTGCCTTCCCTTTCCCAGACGAGTATGATGACAAGCAGCCACTGACTAGCAAAGAGGAAGAGGAGAGGCGCATTGCAGAAATGGGGCGCCCCATCCTGGGAGAGCACACCAAGCTGGAGGTGATCATTGAAGAGTCTTACGAATTCAAGGTGAGCCTGTCAATACTGCCCGCCCCATCAGCTTGCTCAAGGTGGTTCGGTGTGCTCTGTGCCCTAAGAGCTTTCTGGGGACACTGGAAAATGTGATGTCACGTACAGGCTCATTCCCTAAAAGGCTGTCAGATCCAATTTGAAAATGTGGAGTTAGCAGAGAACCAAGAAATCCTGTACAGTAAACAGCATCATAGCCACAGTCCAGCAGGTGACATGCTCTGTGACCGAGTCAGAACTGTCCCTTGAAAGGAGGGCTTTGTCTCAAAGGAGACAAAAAAAATTTTAGAGATTCTTAATCAGTACGAAAAAGTCTGATGAATCTATCAGGATTTGTGGTGTGGAAATTCAAAGGCTGTGGTTTTGGAGAATGATCATTTATAGCTAAGCTGTTTGGACCTGAGAATGCTCTTTGGCACTGCCTACAAAAGAGAAGCAGTGTCTTCAACTATACAGTTTATTCGTGAGCTGATGAGACTGAATTCTCCAATTCTCTCCCTCCCGCCCTCCCTTCCCTCTCCCATCTCTCTTTCTCTTTTTGGTGTGATTCTCTATATTGAACCCAGGGACTCCAGTATGTCAGGCAAGCACTATACTACTGAGCTACATCCTCAGTCAAGATTTAAAATTTCTCAGGTCATGGAAGTCATTCCTTTAAACGTTAAATATATGGGGATGAGCTTCAGATTTGAGGATGAAACCTGTGTGTCCCTCCTAACCCACTGTTCTGCCCCATCCCCCACACATAGCTTTTCTTGACCAGATCCTTCATATCTAAGAAAACTCGAGGTGCAGCCAACTTTAGTTGTACAATGGGATAAGAGACTGTGAATCTCTTCTAATAACATCGAGAATTACAAACCCGGAACAGAACAATATTTTCTTTCCTTGTTTTTCAAAAGGAGATGGTGCCTATTCAAACAATCAAAGAAAAAAAAATAAAGAACCAGGCTCATATAGAAGCCTACGTGGATCTTTAGTACTAATTACCTCTTCCTTGTTGATTCATTAATCCTCAGATTGAGTTGCCTGATAGGTAGTAAGTGAGAAGGTGTCTTTGCAATTAAAATGGAATTTTTTAAAACCTTCTTCGGGCCACTGAGAACCTATCTGTCTCTTGGAGTCAACAGTGGAATGAAGACTTCGGGACTGAGCCCACTGCCAAGCCCAGCATGGCATAGCCATGAGCCTGGCTCGGAAGGACAAGGAGGGAACGTGCCTATGCTCATGTGATCTCTGAGCACATGGAGGGAGCATCCTATGCTCATGTGATCTCCACAAATCTCCGTCTGTCGGTTTCTATAGCCCACTCCATTACTCAGTGTCCACACGTGTCCAGCTGTCCTCTTCCTCCTGCAGCTTTTCCCAGTGGGAATCAAAGGGTTCGGTGTTGCCTGTCACAGTGGAGACTGCCATTTCTAGAACTAATTCACTCCCGCATTTTTTATACACATTGTGTGCTCTCAGCCTTAGAGGAAAGAGCCATAGAAAGAGCAATGCTAATAGATTCTTTAGAAAGTACTGCAGTTTCTTTATATAAGTCCACTTTACTGAGGTTTTTATTTTTTTATTCTTTAGAATAACTTTGACTTCCATCTCAAGTTCACAAACACAGTCATCGTTAACTTTAACACCTAAAGGGCATCTTGGGGGCACATTTTTCAAGGGCAGTAACGTCACCATTGGCTTTCTTCACTTAGGAATTGTGTTTTTCTAGAATGTAACTTGAGACTTGTCCAAAGCTCTAGGAGAGCATGATCTGGACAGCACGTGCTCCCCCTTCTACCCCCGCCTTCTCACCCACCATGCTAAGGCGGTGGCTTTACTAATGCCCACTCTCAAGGTGAGGCATTCATAACGTCTTGAGTGTCTCTCTCCAGGTGAATAGAGAGTAATGTCTGAACTTTAATCCATCTGGATTTTCTCTCCCTCCTCACATAGATGAAGGAACCGAACTGCACAGCACTTGGAAAAATTTTAGCTCTGCCTCTCTGGTTCATGTTTACTACATTTTAATATATACTTGGGGTTTTCCACATCAATAAAGGTTAAGTTTAGTTCCCCTTAAAAGTTTGATCTTTATCAGTCGTTTTATAGGGAAGTCCGTGTTCCTCTGCTGGAGCAATGCTCACCTGCTTATCTCTCAGATGAGGGGGTTCTCGGACCTGGCTACGGCACAGTGTGTTCTCTCCCCCTTAGAGAGAGAGGCTCCAAGTTTCCACTCCATGTAGGAGAAAAACTGAGCTCATTTCTTCTTACATTCCACACAGCCCTTTAAATTGGCATCAGCCAAGATGCTCAGAGTACAGGGCGAGATGTGCCTGAGTTGAGAGAGAAAAGGCAGATGCCTGCCGTGTGTCTCAATTTATCATTCCCAAGAGCAATGATTTAAACTTTTATCAGGAGCACTAGCAGTTCTGGATACCAGACAAGAAGCTGCAAGGTCAGCCCCCTCCCCAACCCAAGGACATATTAGCTGGCCACCAATAACGTTGCAGATACAGAGAGCACTAGTTGGAGTTGGGTCCTTCCATGTGTCATTTCTTCACAGTGTTGCAAATCAGTTCCAATGATGCATAAAGAACTAACATGCTCAGCCAATATTGTCAGCTCCCTCAAACCATAGTTCTGTATCCTGCGTTGAACACGTATAAGTCATTACCTAAGGCAAATAATATGTGTTTTCTGCCTCTTTGCGATTAGTGGAAATTCGAGGATGCTCTGACAGTAAGTGTGGGGGTTTGGTAGACTAGTTGGTGCAGTAGTTTCCCTGGGAGGTGCAGCCTCATTGCCCTGGAAATGTCCCTTTTCCCTGTAGTTGCCATGATTTGTGGTAGCGCTTTGACTGTATGGCTTACTTAGTTTCCTTGTGAGTGCTTGGCAAGCCCCGTTGTTTTGTTAACCAAATTTAGAAAGTTGGAGAGTGCTCATTGCACAAAAACTAATTGCCCAATAAGTTCTAAAGTAAAAGAAGGGGCAGGCACCTCTGTGCTATTAAAGTATGGAAATATGGTGAATGGTTATTAGCAGCGTGCCCTTAGCCACAGGTGTTGACTTTCGCTTGTCTAACGTGCTCCTGATGTAGCAGCGGTGGAGTGAGAATAGAACTGCCTGGCTATTAGCAAGCCGAAAAATCCAGTGACCTCTCTGCACCCCCACCACCCCCACCAAATCATCTATTTGTTGTTGATCAAACAGCAAGCAACCTTAAACCCTGCTACCTGGCTTCATTTTGCGACAAAAATATAGCAAGATGTCTTCCATCTCAGATCTGTCACTTCCAGGCGGTCACAGACACTAAATACTGGATAGGGCCAATACTGATTCACTTGCAGGCAGCCTGCGACAGATAAGCCAAAGGGAGTCAACTTGGCCGCGCTGTTGTGGGGTGCAGCTGACCTTTCAAACAGCTGCTGTTGGAAACACTGGAGGTGCTCCTGATTGGTCACTAGGCTGTAAAGGAGGCTAGACTTCTCTGGGCAGAAGTTCCCATTTCAGAGTGTTCCCAAAGACCACGATTGTTTGCATAATGGGAACAGTGTTTACTATGCATGGATAAATTTCTTCTGAGATTGACATCCGCTACCCCTTTATATAACCCTGAGGCTTCCAAACAAGGTTTTAGATTTCCTGAGACCTTCACAACCCCAGAAGTTATTGTCTTTATCCCTTTGCCTCTTCTAGAGCACTGTGGACAAACTCATTAAGAAGACAAACCTGGCCCTCGTGGTTGGGACAAACAGCTGGAGGGAGCAGTTCATCGAAGCGATCACTGTCAGTGCTGGTGAGTACCTCCCTCTGTACCCTGTGAGGAGATGGAATGGCCAGTCTCGACTAAGTTTTCCCGTTCTGCCACTGGCAAAACACCACATGTGGCAAAATTAAGAGAAATCAGAATATCCCTTACCTGTATCCATTTATAGTTCCCTTTGGAGGGTAGACAGGATGAATTTAAACCCATTTGTGTCTTATTTTGCCGTTTAACCAATCATGGGGAATTTGTCTGGATCCCTGAAAGCAGCACACATTGGCCAAGGGGAGGTCAAAAAGGAGCAAGTTCACAGGAAGAAAAGGAAGACGTTGAGACCTTTGAGCCACTGCTGGCATCATTTTGCGTCCATCCCCAAGGCATTGAACATCTTAGTGTTTGCATTGGCTCTGAGGTGCACACTGAAGCATGTTGCGGTTCTTCCTCTACAAGCAAAGTACGGGGTTTTCTTTAGGAATACCCTGCAAAATGAACCTGAGGATAAGAAATAAAGAAAGAGTGCCATCCTTCCTATGCTGCCAAGCCTTGTCCACTCTCCCTGTGTACAGACATAGAGGGAGTCACTTACATTCATCAGAGCAACACTGGTTTGCATTTTTTTTGTCTCCCTTTTCAGCTCTTTTCCTCCACTTACACTAGTTCTTTCCCCCAAATCCCCATAGGCTTATCTCAGTGCAGCCAGTCAACAGAGCTACGGGTTTCGAAGGAGCGGGTGATTCCTAAGCTGTAAAATATGGCAACAGCATCGTCACCAGCAGATAGGCCGTAGCTTCTGTCACAGCCTACTCTTTCCAACTGCCACAGTACACTTGGATGGATCTCCCTTCTGCTGTGGGAACAGAGAGTGGTTTTAAAAAAGTGTAGTTGTTTATTGTTAGTGCTGGCTGTCACCATGCTGTGGTTTCTTGCAGTCAAGTATACAGTGGGAAGGTATGAGCACTAAACAGTAGAATACTATTGGGAGAGTGGATTGAAATCTGTCATGTCAGCAGTAGTAGAAGGAGGATGGAAACACCCCTTGGGTGGCTTATGTTTTTCTAGAAATCCAAGATGAGTACCCGAGACAGGAGCATACTTCCCTCTGCCCAGAAGAACTGAGCAGACACTAACACTGACACAGTAGTAGGAAGTGTCAAAAATGATCAAATTGTTACGGAGCTTTGAGGTACTCAGATTGCAACATGAAAGACCACATAACACTATGTTGACACTTGTCCAGAAGAATCCAGGTCTTCTCTAGCTGTGGATATACAAACATTTGTGTAATGGCTGTGTGCTGGTTACCAGCCCCTGGTCTGTGTCTGTCGATGCTCTTATAGGGGCAAATGGAATAGACAGATACCAGTGCTAAAAGTCTAATATAGGAACTTACTTTTCTAGTGCAGGAGAGAGCAAGTAAGACACATAGTTCACAGGTGTCTAATCATAAGCGTTGGCTAGAGAACACTGGGAGTGTGGAGGGAGACAGGGAGTGTGCAGGTGACCCCCATAATTCCATCAGTAGACCATTTAAGGGCAGATTTGCTTTCCTAGCAACAGAGTGGCTTTGTGTTCTTAGATATTTTTGTAGCTTTTAGCAAGTGTGCCAATTACTTCAAGACTGCTTTAAGCTAATGACACGGTGCAGTGTCAAAATGTGAGGGGGATTGTGTGACAAGGGGAGTATTTTGGACAAGGCCAAAGCCATGCATTTGATGCTTAGGTATGAAGAAAAACAAGTATACAGATGTTGATACTTCCTTCATTAAGAGTGTTGGAATTACAGTTGTAGACACTGAAGAAATCCCTTCCGATTCCCATGGAGCACGTCCAGTGGTAGTCCTTACTGTATAGATGGAAGAGTCTACATAGTTCAGAGACACAGCTCGGATCTAGAAGGGAGTGTGTGTGTGTGTGTGTGTGTAGATGTGTGCACATATGTGTGCACATTTGAAGGCCAACATCCCATGTCCTAATGTCTTTCTTAATCACTCTGTACCTTACTTTTTGAAGCAAGATCTCTCATTGGGCCTGGAGCTCACTGATTCAGCTAGACTATCTGGCTAGCAAACCCCTGGGATGCATCTGTCTCTGCCTCCCTGGTGCCGGTATTACAAGCATACAGCATCTTTCCCAGCTTTTGATATGGGTGCTGTGTATTGAACTCCCATCCTCACACTTGCCCGCTCAGCCCTCTACAGCTGACCCATCTCCCCAGTCCTGATCTTGAGCTGTGGTCTGCTGAGAAAAGCCACCATATGCCAATGACTGTCTTAAGAGACAAAGTTTCAATGTAAGGAAAGCTACTGCCACCACTTTTGTGGATAGGATGGCCCTGTCACTTCTCCTGATAGCATGCTATCACCATTCTATAATGAGTCTTAACTGCAGCACTGTGTGTGTGTGCGTGTGCGTGTGTGTGTATTACTGAAGATTGCACACAGGGAGTTAGATATGCTAGACAAGTTGTCTACAACACATTGAGTTATGTCCCTAGCCTTTTTTTTAAATTTTGAGGCAGTGTCTCAATAACTTGCCCACACTATCCTTGAACTCATCCTGTAGCCTGAAGCTTTGCATCCTTCCAAGCGTATTACATGTGTGTGACAACTCGCCTGCCTTCAGTTCTTTTCAAAATAGTTAATTAGTGACATGCAAAATCTTCCAAGCTTTATGGGTTTTTTATGCATATGTGTGCATGTGTCTTATTCATGTGTATGTTTATAAATGACTGCTTAAAGACAGACAATGTTTAGAAACTTGCCTTTTCCTGAGCTAATTGACCTTATTTACAATTTTGAGATAAAGAAGATCTGAAAAATAAGCAAATAGTTTATAGGCAGTAAATTACATTAAATTACACGAAAGACAGTTTTCAAAGTGCAGTGTTTGTAATTATAACTGAATTTAAGTGCCTTGGGAATGCTAATATTCTCAGGTTGTTAAACAGACAATAAAATTTGTAAAGCAGCATTTATTGAAGGCAGACTTTCATTGGATTTTTAAGATTTCATGGCTAAATAGTTGAGAATCAGAAAGATTTTCCTTATTAAAAATATTAAATTGTCTTTGAAGGGCTCTGCCGAGAGTCTTTTCTTCCCAAGCAATTTTCTGTGCAAAATTGAATCTATGTGTCTTGCGAAACAAAAGTAATAATTTTGTAAATGGTATTTGGCTTTTCTCTCTCTCTTCTTATTAACTATATAAAAACTCATTTAAAAGTAACTAGCTGATAACGTTGTCCCCTACCTGCCTGAACTGCACAGCACAGTATCTGGGCTTCCTCTGACCATGATATATCTGCTCACCAAGTTCTGACAGTTGAGTATTTGAAGAGCTGGAAGACTCAAGAGATTCTGAAGATTAGGAAGGGATTAAACGGTCATGTTCCAGCAGTTCTCCTTCTGTTGCTTCCTGGGTAGAATACCAGAAGCAGTCGTGTGCAGCAGTTGAATGGCTGACAAAGCATTTCAAGGCAAGCCCAGTCCCACCAGGTACTTTTAGGATATGTCCACACATGCACTTCTCAATGAAGGTAGCACTTACTGCCTATCCAAGGTGAGTTCCATTCCACTACCCCCCATTCTTCTTTCTTCTTTATGCTCCCCCATCCAGAGAAGCACTTTTAGGTTGGTCTTAAGAATCAAGTCTCAGACATATAGGGGAAGCAGGAATATGAGCATACAGGGCAAATATAAGCTGGGTAAAACCCACTAGGATGCTCTCATTTCCACAGCCTCCATCTTGCTATTCATCACTTCAGCCTCTGGCTAAGGAAGGGTGTGGGAAGTCACAGCAAGGCCAGCCATGCACACAGATGGAGGTGTGTGACTCTGCCCCTTCAAAAACTCCCTGGGTGACTCAGCAGATTATCATGCATGCATACCTTTCCCTCATCTTTGTTCCCTCGTGTGTAAAGGGGAGAAAAACATGCCTAATTCATGAACTCACCATAATTTTTACAGGTATATGTAGCTCAACCTTGGTTGGACTTCCCATTTCATGGGAGTACTGAACATGGCATTTTATATACAAGAATATTGAGATCAGAGAAATATTATAACTCAAGACGAACACTGGAGAGGGGCAGTGCTGAGGTACAGGTCAGCTAAGGAAGATCTCCATTGTGAAGTATGAACTCATGGGCCTAAGGCCTGCGTGTGTATACACAAAATTATGCACATGGCAACACATAGATACATAGATCATGTGCGTAAGTGCAGATGTGCAGACAATAAATGCACACCTTAACTGCCTGATAATCTGTGACTTTTTTAAAAAAATGCAGCCCATTAGCCTTTATTTCACTGATAACTTAAAAAACCCAGAGTAAAAAGTTTTTCGAAATAATTTTAAATATGATTTTTGTGCATTTTACATAGCACCTATTGGCATTTTCACAATGAAAAAGAAACACACACATACAAATACACACACACACACACACACACACACACATAAATATGAGAGAGAAGAGATTGCTCTCAAAATGACCAGAAAGAAAGTCCTTCTTGCTATCTTGGTTCAACCTCTGGGCATATCCTTGACCAAGTATATAATTTTTCTGACTTTGAGTCTCATCAGTAGAGGCATGAGAGGGCAAGGTGAGGCTAACACTAAGGTACCATCGCATATTGAGACCTAGGAACTCAGCCAGTGGCCATCCCATTCCAACAGTATTCCCTGGTAACACTGTGCTTTGTTATGGAGAAACACGTTCTGCCTACCCACCTGCCTTGCCCAGATTAAACATTCAGAACAGTATGATACATTGTATGTCTCTGCTCCCAGTATAGAAAGGATGAGGAGAGATAGGCCTGAGTTAGGCTCAGAGGAAACTAACTGAGACAATAAAGATGCAGAAGTGCTGGTTCCCTAACTGGCATTCTCTAAGGCCAGTGGAAACTTCACTGTATATGAGAGATCACTAAATACTGGCCCAGTTTGGCTCAAGTAGCTGCTGAGCCCAGCCTGAAGGCAGGTCAGGGTGGATGGATCACATCAGGACATAGCCAAATGCACCTGGAGACTGGCACAGTGTAGGGGTTGCTGCTCTTTCCAGTTCTTTGCCCATAGATTTGTTGGGTGGATTGGGAGGGGTCTCAATGAAAACAAAGTGTTTAATTTCCAAAGCTACGAACTCAGTAGTGCCCCCAGACAGTAACTGACTTAAATAATTACTAGCCTGAAGACTGGCCCACTCCAAAAGTCCTAAATAATAAAAATGGAACCTCAAATGAGTTTCAAGGGATTTCCAGGCAGTCCGGTCTAATCAGATCACTTCCCAGAAACCCCTGTCATCAAATAACACCATGAGGACATTCTCATTACATCACGTGCTGGTGCCGGGTCACCTTCAAATCCTACCTATGTAGTTAAAGATGATCCTACTTGTTCAGGTTTGACACAGCCTCGGTGGGACAGAGTGGGAAATAGAAAAGAGGATGCATCATTTTTACTTATTTCCCATACACTGCAAAGATTCTTAAATATCCTTTGTCTAAAATCTTAAATATCATAAATCTTAAATAGTCTCTATCTAAAATCAAAGAAACCAGTTTCATGAGATAGGGTTGATACAATTGTTTTGTTTAAAAAAATAAAAGTCTGCGAAGGGCCAGCAAATTAAAGGTTGACTTACTCTGCTTAAATATTAGCATTCTCACTTATCTGGCTGTCGACTACTAGTCCGAGGATCTATATACATTGCCTTTGCTCATCGCAGCCGCACTTTGAGCAGTGCGACTGAACATCCTGAGGCTCAGATGGTGACCTAGCTGCTGAGTGTCACACAGTGGAAAAGGTCAGCTGGCTTATGGGACTTCACCTTTGCAAGTCTATCCCCAGTAAGCATTGAGCTTGGCCCTATGTGGCTCCCTTAGTCATGTCTTAACCGGTAGCAAGTCAGGTGAAGCGAGACGAGAAAAGGAGGTTTAGCAATGGCTAAATCTTTTGGTTGTGAAGTTGGGGTTTCGGGAAAAAATGTGCAAGTCTAAAACAAAGGCATTGAATGACTAGAATGAAAAGTCAGTCTTCCAAAACAGTCTAGATCAGACTGGAGAGATGGCTCAGTGGTTAAGAATACTGACTGCTCTTCCAGAGGACCCAGGTTCAGTTCCACATAGCAGCTCACAACTGTCTGTAACTCTAGTTCCAGGGGACCTGATAGCCTCACGCAGACATACATGTAGGCAAAACACCAATGTACATAAAATAAAAATAAATCAGTTATTTAAAATGGAAAGGACAGATCAGTTTCTGGATTTCACAGAGACTCCGGGTTTGTTCCCATCCAAAGGAACCCAGGAGGTTTCCAAAGTGACTCCATGACTTTGGGGCTCTGTTACGTCTGATCCTAGATGTAAGGTTGATTGTTTAAACTCTGAGAAGAGTCGCTGACCAGCCTCTTCTATAAGTTCTTGGCCGTTCTCTGTGACTTATGACAGTCTCTAGACAGATTCTTCATGCCTTGAATCCCCTCAGGCTTCCCCAGCCTTGTGTTGATAGAGTAACAATTACTGGACGTGAAGAGTGGCTAGCAGTGCTGCTGTCCCTCTTAGCTCTGATCCCATCTCTCAGCACGTAGCTGGAACACATTCTTTGTGAGAGAAGCTGCATTTAACTTACTTAATTCTTAAATTTTTGTGCTTGAAACCCTTAGCGTCTTTGATCCCTTGAGTTTAAATAGTCAAAGAGTCACATAATCTCATTGCATTTCTCTAGGTCAGTCCTCTAGCTTTCCTGGGCCGTGAATGGAAGTGATAGAACACACGGCCTTATGAGTTATCTTTGAGACACAGAAACAATGAAGGACGGAAGGAAACAGAAATATTGGTGGAATCCCCAAGGATCATTCATCATAGGCAATCAACTTGCATAGTTCTGTTATTTGAAATAACACCTTAATGAAGATGGACTATCTACCTTTGAACATGTGTTAAGTCAATTACGTAGTTACATTTGATCAAAGGTCACCACAGACATTAGATGCACTATTTGTAGTAAGCATGTTATGGCTTCAGATCTAGGAAATTAAATATATTTGTGCATATTTAATATATATAATATAATATAAATTAAATATACAATGTAGATGCAAATATGTTTAATATATGCACAAATATATACAATTTCTTAGACACATGCTGCACTTCAAGAATACTTTGAGACATCTGTAATCCTATAATTTTACAAAAATCCATATGCACATGGCACATAGAGGTACACAAGTATGTACTTGTAAACAGAAAAAATGTGTGTGTACAGATTGAATATGCAAACAATTCATATTTAAAATCGCACTTTCTGTCACTGTTGGTGGTGGAATGTTCTTGCCATTTAGCTGATAATTATGAACCTACTCAAGAAGAAGTAAAAGTAGAAGGAATGAGCAAGAGAACACTGAGGACAGCAGTTTCTAGAAACTCTTTGTGCAGATACGCTAGGTCGTACTAGTATGGACGCCTTATGATATACATCAGTTTAAAACTGTCAGTGGTAACAGGCAAAAATGGAGACTCCAGTATCTTTTTCTCATTGTTCTGGAACAAGGCAGGCAGACCAGCCACCATGCGGTGCAAGTACAGAAGACAGGAGGCAGAGCAATTATTTTTCTGGCCCTTGGATATGTATTAGCTGATTTTTTTTTTCAGAAAAGAATATTGGCTTGTTGAGCTGTTTTTCTCTTAAATTGCCTATTACAAAAATCTTGAGGAAAAGACTGCACTGAAGGGCTCCCGAATGAGTCAGCGCTCTCCTTCCTGAGCCTGAAGTCATGTCTCTAATGCGGCTTTTGTCTGGAGAGGCTCAGCTCTGCTAACAATGCCCCATCTCTGGATCTAGCAGCTCTTTTGTTGGCACTGGCTACTGCTTTGTGGAGAGAGATTTAGCTGTCACATACCCATCAGAGCCTAAGATACAGGGGCACTTCCCATCCCTCGGTGGGAGCCTTTGTATAGTGTTTCCATGAAAAACACATTTCAGTATTATCCAAAGAACTGTAAAACATAAGAAACGTAACTCCTGCATGTGCACAGACCCCCACCCACTATATAGAGCAGCGACCCATACCACAGCAACCTACAGCACTGATTCTTGCTGTTCACAGCGTGCCCTCTTGATGATGCTCTTGTCATCTATGATCCTACGATGAAAAGCCACTTGCCTAAGTCAACTTTGATACACACTCCCCACCCCGTATATATTTCCTTCCTTGTCTTTGATCATTTCTGGCTGGGTGTTTTATCTTTTCTCTTGTTAAAACATCTTGGGTCCAAATCATGGCAAAGAACAGTGTTCTGCTATTTAATAAAGGTGGTGGAGAAAGAGAGAGAGAGAGAGAGAGAGAGAGAGAGAGAGAGAGAGAGAGAGGCTTTTACGTTTTTAAAAGTCTCATCACAAAAGAAATAGCTAGTTGTACCTATTACCCATTTATCCAAAAGAGGAAATGAGGGTACAAAGGGACTCTGTGACGTGCCCATGTTAATCATGGACAGAGCCTTGTTTTCAGTGGCAGGCCCTATTTATGGAGATCTCACTGACAATGACAACTGGGGAGAAGGAGGTAGGAGCATGCAGATGAAAGATGCCCTGAGCAATTGCAATCACTTTGTATTGTGTAAACCAAGGCCAGGATTAGAATCTTGGGTACTCACTCACACCACCACTTTGTCAGCAATAGACTCATGTGACCTCAAGACCAGAACAGTCCATCCAGGTGGCCCTGGGACCAGGAAAATGGTCCAAGGAAGGTTTTTGTCACCACCAAAGGACAGGAGTTCTTCCTTCTTGGTGACCAGAAAGAAAGATGTTTGAACCTAAATAAAAGAGATTTTTGGTCCCCAATAAATAAACCATTAACCTCATAGCAAGAATAAAGTGGAGCCAGCCATTCTCCCAAAGACTAATTCAGCATCTTATAAATCACTCAAGGACTTAAAGAAGACAGATATTTCTCAATTATACCTTCCCCAAAACAAAACCGATGAGATTAGATTGTACCTGAATGAATGTTTGCTGCACAAAGAGATTAGTTTCCCCTGTGGACACAATGGATCTCATAGTCACGGAAATGAGGAAGCAGAATGAATCTTAGAGCTTGTAAGCAAGTTACCTGCATCTTTAGAGCCTTGATTTTTTTTTTCATTAATATAGCCTTATTAGGCTCCTGGGAATGTAAAGGGGTGAGGTTTGTGCATTTACCGTATGCACGGAAGCAAGTGTCCCAGGAGGGAGCGGGTACCACAGCTTCACTACAGCCACATCTTAGGGGCTCTGGGTGTCCTTCATGCTCCCCTGTCTGAGGGGAGGCTTGGGTACTTACCTACCTTTCATGTAAATTTGATCATTTGCCTGGGATGTAACATCAATGTTTGTTGACAACAACAGGGTCATGTCTGCCCCAACAGCACCTCCAATCTCAACCTCCCTCTCTCTAGAAGGCTAATTTAGACACTCCTGTTAATATTCAAAAAGTGCTAACAGGACCCCCAGGTCAGTCTTAGAACCTGGTATACCCGCCATAACAAGACCTTCAACAGTAGCAGGCGATGTATGCATTTGCTCTGTGTAGGTCCTACTTACCGAAGGTTTGTTTCTTAGGTTACTGAAGCCTGCAGGAAATGGGTTTCTACTGCTGGAACCTGGAATTCTTTCTATCCTGCAATTCATAGATTATTTGAGAACATCGAATTTCAAGATTCTTGCTCTGATATAGTGGGGATAGGAGCTAGAGGCAATAACACTCGTAACAGAACATGCCAAGATGTTATTGTGTAGGAGAAGTGGGGTGAGGGGACACCAAAACTCAAGCAGCCAGTGTTGCCCTCCTAAGAGTTTCATTGTGTTAATAATCTGACTTACAGAGACCTGGAGCACCTTAGTGGATCCGTTTTTCATTTTGACAGTGGCTACAGGCTGAGAAATATTTGTGGCACATGAAGTGTTTCTTCATTTGTGTCAACCGACCTAATAAGAGTTGGAAAAACCTCAGACTGATGGCCATGGAAGGCCTGTCCCAGGGGCTCATTTGTCTCAAACAAGGTTGAGGCTCACACACTGAGGGTGAGGTTCTTTTGGAGTCCCTTTCTAGTATTGTCACAGGTCACCTGACCCTTGACTCCCTAAGAATAAGCACCAGTCCTATAGAGAAAAATGCCCCACAGCTGCCTGTGGCCTGGAAATAACTGGTAAAATTTATCAGGAGGGCCTACATAGCATCTTCTCCACTCACAATCAGGCCAGTCGTCCAAGCTGTAACTGCTACAGCAATCTCCAACTCTTTTGGATTTGACGGACAATGATAATGGGATCCAGAGCATTTGTTGAAAAAAATAGGATGAAAACTGGAAAGAACTGTATCCCAGAAGAGGCCCAGAAATTATTGTGCGTGCCAGTGTCCAGTAACTGCAGATTCCAAGACCAGGGTCTCCATGCTAATTCCAGTACCATCAGCTAGTGAAAAAAAAAAAAGAGAGAGAGAGAGAGACCATTCAGTTGTAACACCTGAGTCCCTCTCAGACCTTTGGCTTCACAGGGCTCGGGCAGTAAGAAAATATACACTGTCTTCCTGGAGGTCAGCCTGAGCTGCCTACCAGAACCACCAAATTCCGACTGTGAAGTTGTGAGTCCTCTGGTATAGCTGACTCTCTCAAGTTTGACACTGGTGGACAGCTTTAAAAAAGTGGTTATTATAGAAGAAGCCACATGAAGGAGCCGGTTGAATCTGGCCAACTTGAAGCTCAGTTTCCCAAGAATGCCCACTTGTTTCAGATGACAGAAGCAAATGGCTCCAGTTTCTCCTGTGCTTGAGCAGCTCACACATCTGAAAAGATGCAAACTGACTCTTAAGACCTCTCTCTGACAAGAAAGTGTCTTTCTAAGTTTCCTTAGGAGAAAACTTTAACATCTTCTTTACCTGCAAGAGTATGTAGTTGTGTTCTCACTGCGCAAGCTAAAGAGAATGGTGGTCAGTGTCCAGATCCAGAGCCAGAGCAAGGGGTGAATCTTTAGGGAGGGGTCACTGAACTTGTGATACATAGAAACCATAAGACCAGCAAATGATGATTATTCTTAATAAAAAATAGCTTAAAAGTATATAAAAGGGTAAAGAAAAAGAAAATTAAATCATAGCAAGAACAAGACAGTAAAATGCTACTGAACTTAACTCAAGCTTTATGTACTAGACATACAGATATATACACAGGTACACACAATTAAGGAAATAAAGCTTGGCTTGCTGAATCTTGGCTTGCTGTTGCTGCTGTTGCTATTGCTGCTGTTGCTATTGCTGCTGTTGCTTCTGTTGTTTTTATTGTTATAGCTGTTATTGCTATTGTTGCTGATGTTCCTGTTATTGTTATTAGTATTGTTGTTGCTATTGCTGCTGTGGCTCTTCTTGCTGTTGCTGCTGCTGTTGTTGCTGCTACTGCTGTTGTTGTTTTATTGTTGCTATTGTTGCTATTATTGATGTTGTTGATGTTCCTGTTATTGCTGTTGTTGTTACTGTTGTTGCTATTGCTGCTGTGGCTGTTGTTGCTGTGGTTATTGCTGCTGCCCTTGTAGCTGTTCTCGCTCTCTGTAGAAGAGAAAGGGTGAATTAACTGATGAACTGATGGCTATGTTTTCTTTTGCCTTTTCCATTTCAAAATTTCCATTTCAAAGGTCTAAACCTTTGCAGGCAATGGGAAATCAAAATAGAATGGAATAGGAGCACCTAGTTTGATTCTGTATGTTAAGCTGTAAAAGAAGGAAAGATT
Organism: Alexandromys fortis; assembly: GCF_014885135.2. Taxonomy (NCBI): domain Eukaryota; kingdom Metazoa; phylum Chordata; class Mammalia; order Rodentia; family Cricetidae; genus Alexandromys; species Alexandromys fortis. The sequence continues at coordinate 12,862,121 of NW_026067934.1, forward strand.
CTGGTATGGTGGAGTAGAGAGCTCTCTGTATACCTGTGAAGGACTAGAACGATCAGACACAAACTCAGGCTAACAGCCATCTGTGTCTCCCAGACTGATTTTACATATACACGTACGGCCCTTCAAGCAGTTTCCTGGGTTCTAGAATGGGGAGTTAGATGAAGGTCATTATGTTCTGAACTGGAAAGCTGACCTTTGTCCACTAGAAATGGGAATAAGAACCTGACATTTTCCAAAGCAGAGATTCCAAAATGGTCACACTATGATCGCTTCCTTGCTTGTTTCCCTGTGTGCATGGTCCCCAAAGATATAAAGAATAGCATAATCTGACTCAGTAAATAAAAATGATGTCTGAAAATACTAGAATTCAAATGTTATTGATTGTGTGGGCCAATATTTCCATATTCATAGAAGGCACAGCATTGTATATAGCTAGCACTGGGCAATGAAAGGGTAGAATCAATATGTTATTGGTGCTAAACCTAGTTGTTTCATTAGGGCATCATGTAGGAATATGCTTCCTCAGGCAGTTAGATCAAATCACAACTTAGTTACCTACCCAACTTACCAACTAAACAATTATTGTAAAATACAAATTTAAATTTCCCAAGTTTGAGATTCTTCCTATATAGGACAAGAATAAAGATGCCCACCTTAAAGTGTTACTGTAATGTCAATATAAGGTCAGTATGGGAAAAGACTTTGTTTTTGGCTCGGTATCTGTCTCTAGCTAGGCATCTCCTCATATCCCTTTGCCCCACCCTCCCTTAAAAAAAAACAGTTTCAGGAAATAGTGGTGACGATGGTTCACTTGAGCTGCACATAGATCATTGACATCAGACTGCTGGGGCTGGATTGATTTATTGCCTTCCGGTCAGCAAACAACGATTCTGGGCTATAGCACAGGTCTGTGACGGCCCCCATGCTTTTACCGAGAACCCAGATCTTTCCTCTCTCGGTTTTCAAAGCAGCACTGTGATGTGGCAGTTAGCAAACTCATTTGACAGACATGGATGGATGGAAATACAAGTGTCTTCCCAAGAAACAGAAATTGGTCTGCAGTATTTCTGACTCAAGTGTAGCTCATCCCGGCGGCTTCGGCGGCTTCTTTTTCTGGTTCCCAACACACTCCTTGAGGCCCATGTCTATGGAGGGATGTCAACAAACATGTATTTACCATAGAAGATAAGGTATCAGCTGGTGGCAAGCCTCATACCCAGCTCCCATGCTCCACTGAGCCGATGATACCCTTGTTCTGTGCTCCAGGGAAGTGACCAATGCCTTGTTAATACATCAATAGTTGACATTAAGCCGTCTCCACTACCTGTACATTTAATAATTTGGCTATTTTTATGGCTATATTTATGGAGACCAACGTGTATCAGGGAAGCCATTTCTTCTAAGGCTCCAGGAGGGATTAATGGGACACAGATTGTTTATCTTTCCATTAGTGGAATCTATAAAGCTGAAAAGAAGGATTCTGCGATAAGAGGGATTTAACTGAGAGCCTATAAAAGCAACCCTACCAACTTGTCTATCTCCATGCCAGCCCAGAGGAGGGATGGGAAGGGATGTGCAGCCCCAGGCAATCCTGCTCTGACAGGCTACAGAGCCAGCAGATGGCTGTCCTTCCTGCTGTGGAATCAAAGATGCTCCCAAGTTATCGAGGAGAGGGCTAATGCTCCATTGCTCTTCGTGAGAAACAGACTCTTAAGGATAGTCCAGCTGGTGGTAGACACCCTTAATACTCGCTTGTCCTTCCCCAAGACAGGATAATCATGCAGCATGCATGGCGGCCAGTGGTCATTTTTAATCGTTATGTGACTTGTCAGCTAATCCTTAAAGTATATAAAGTTCAGTGAGATCCCAGGGAAAAAAGAATGAAGACACAGTTCTACTTTAAAACTTTGTAAGATACATGACGATTTTCCATCAGATGTAAACATGATAATATTTAAGATTCTCTGTAATACTGGAAGGCTAGGGAATATTCTCTCTATCCCTATCTCTCTATCTACCCCTATCTCTCTCTCTCTCTCTCTCTCTCTCTCTCTCTCTCTCTCACACACACACACACACACACACACACATACATACATACACACACACAAGAACATACTTTATGCTTTGGTTTTTGTTTTTGAGACAGTGTCTTGTTTACATAGCTCCAGTTAGGCCCCAAACTCACAGAGATCCACCTGCCTCTGCTTCCTGAGATTAAAGGAGTGTACCACTACACCCTGTGCTTTATGCTATTTTGTTTTAAAATTTTTAGGAAACAGCATGTTAACTGTGCAATGAAATAATGATGGGAAAAACACAGCTGTATGCCTGAGTGGAAGGATATAATAATACGCAACGTGATAATCATTAGCTTGAAGCATCCTCAGGAACCTGATACAATTTGTCTAATTATTCCCCCGAACAGCCCTCCTGGGAAAGGCGTTATTATTTCCATTTTCAAAATAAAAATAATATCTTCTCCTGATTTACATGTGTCATTTCTTTTGAGAAGTTTCATTCTTTGCTTTCTGGTTCTTCTTTAAACTTTGAGACTTAATCATTCCCAAAATAAATAACTTTGCAGAGGCAGAATGTTCTTTGCTTCTGTGGATGATTGATAGAAATTCAGTGTTTACCAAACATTTTCGTCATATATCCTGAGAAATTATAAAGTGCCCTAAAATATGGAAGTTAAGAGAACGGTCTGATACAAAAGAAATATAACCAGAAATTGTGGTGCTTTTGCAGAACTTACAGGTGGATATGCTTACAGAAAGTGGGAAGGACAAGTCAGGCACAAAACTAATATGACTCTTGTCTCCCTCACATCTTAAGATTAACTATAAAAAACTGAAGCTTTCACAGTTTTATCTAGAGCAAAATCAGAGTAAAGAGAAGTGGATAAAAAATAAAAGAAAGGAAAATAAAGTAAAGAAGCAGGGAAATTTCCTAAATGCATGGGCAGTATTTGTTTTTAAGTGGCATGCAGCATTTGTGCATAGTCGTGGCTCCAGTGTGATATGCTGATATTTGTACCCCGACTTTAAGAGGTGACCATAGGAGGATTCCAAGGATTCCGAAGAGCTGCTGTTGGGTGACCAAAGCTGCCATAATAAACTGCCACAAACTGATGCTTAAACAGAAGAAATTTATTCTCTGTGCATCAAGGTGTGAGTCGGTTTGGTTCTCCCAAGCAGTCCCTTGGCTTGCACATATACATGTACTTGCAATAAGATCTCACTGTGTAGCTCAGCTGTCCTCAAACTCTGACTCCTGCCTCTGCCTCTCAAAGGATGAGCATCGGGACTGTGCCCCCATACCCAGATTCAGTATCTGATGCATCATCTCACATTGCTGATCAAAGGCATTATCTCTCAATAAGATCACATTCTAGGGGTTGGGGGTTAGGGCTTTGAAGAATTGATTGGGAGGGAGGAGTAGAGTGTAACCCATTTCAGATGCTTTTATTTAAAAAGCAGTTTGTGCTTTCAGAAGAGGCTACTAAAAACATGTTCTCACTCCTACAGTATAAACCTGGGAGATCAACAATGCTTTTCACTCCTAGAATTTTCTGTCAATCCACTAGACTCAAGTTCTTCTCCTGTGCATTCCCCAAAGGTGATTCTGTACATTCTCCTAACAGTTTATTGGCTACTTCCCAAAGCCTCAAAGACAAGGTAATAACTGTAGCCATGTGCTCATGGGAGAGCGGTTCATCACTTTCTCACTAATCCTATATGGTCAGGAGCAAACCCAGGCAATCTGGCTTTCCAAGTTTTGTGATACCCACTCTCTGCTACAAGTCGGAGTGTGTTTTTGTCCCAGATGGCTTTACCCTGGACTATGTCACAAAGAGTACAGGTGTTTGCTTGGTGTTGGCATTCTCGTACCATACAATCAGCTAGAGAACCGCCAACCCCACCTGCTGTTGACCACATTAGTTGGAACAAAGTAAAGTTAATTCCGGGTGATGCTGGAGAAAGTAAACAAAATGTTCAAAGGGAAGTTTCTTTTAAAATCATCTCCAAACCCATGAACATGTATTTTCTATCACTTTGAGAAAAGTGACATTGACTATCATAATTTGAAAACACATGAATGGGGGTTATTTATACTTAATATGTATTATATTTATACTAATCTTATGTCACCTAGATGAACTATGTGTTAGGTTATTGTTATTAACTTCCTGGCCCTTTTAACTAGCAAGCCTCCTGTATTTCTATGTGTGTTCAAATGTGATTTATCTGGAGTACTTGTGATCTACATACATATATTACATAATTGCATAGTGATGTAAAATCAGTAGAAATTCATGCACTCATTCCTTCAGTTGGCAGCTGCTTAGTCATCTAAGTGATGGAGAGTATACCAAATGCCAGGGATCCGAAATAGTTATCTAAGTGATGGAAATGATAACCAAATACTAGAGAGACGAAATGTATAAAGGGCTCACGTCAAGTGGAGAAGAGAGGACACTGAACAGGCCTAATTTTAGATAAGGCAGCAGCTTTCAAAGCTGAATATGCAGTCAATTCACAAGGAGGGTTTATTCAAGCCCACATTTCTTGTCACATTCAATGAGTTGAGAATTTGCATTTCTAGTACATTCCAAAGTGCCGTTGCTCAGTGAACTCACCAAGAACTGTTCATCCAAAGTTCTGAGTATGTAGAACCATGGCAGCCAGAAGAGGGATGAGAGGCATTTTTATTAATGGGTGGAGGAGAACGATGGAGGGGTGAGAATATGAGACATACTCTTAGCTCTAAAGCCAGAGAATGTGACGATGTTGCCAATAGTACTAGTAGACTAAGACAGGGTTGGAAATAACTAAGGGAGGTGAATCTAGAGTGGAAGAAAGGTCCCAGAGCTGCACTTGGGAGCCTTGACTGAATGCTACACCATAGAAGTCATGCGACTATCAACCTTCAATTAGACTTTAAGCTCAAAGCGAAGAACCCTCGTAGAACTTTGTCCAAACTTCCAGAAAGCCTTCTCTCTCTGCTTTCCATGTTGGCAAGAAATCTTTTTCATTGTCCCAATGGCAAATCCTACTGGGAGGTAATGTGAACGGCATGGAGGGTGTATTGATTGTGTGAGCTTTTACCCTTGACCACCTAGCCACAGGGAAATGGTTTCAGAATACCACGACCAATAATTGTTTCATGATGGCTGACTTTTAGAAAGCCCTAAGCTTCAGTGACCTCTGATGGCCTCCTGTCGCTCAGAGGAGCATGACAACCATCTAGAAGGAGAGGAAGGGAATGGAAGAAATTCCTAGAAGCTGGGTCTTAATGAAATATATTTTGCTTTATTTTCTTTTCTAGGGGAAGATGACGACGACGATGAATGTGGGGAGGAGAAGCTGCCCTCTTGTTTTGATTATGTGATGCACTTTCTCACAGTGTTCTGGAAGGTTCTGTTTGCCTTCGTGCCCCCTACAGAATACTGGAATGGCTGGGCCTGCTTCATCGTCTCCATCCTCATGATTGGCCTCCTAACAGCCTTCATCGGAGATCTGGCTTCCCACTTTGGCTGCACCATTGGCCTGAAAGACTCCGTGACTGCAGTTGTGTTTGTCGCTCTCGGAACCTCAGTGCCAGGTAAAGGATGATTTGCAGAACTCCCCAAAACTAAAACACACACACACACACACACACACACACACACACACAAATACCTTTGAGCTCATTTCATGTTGGCCAGCTACTCCTAGGCATGGGGCATGACCTGGAGTGTGGATGATATACCCAGTGACACTCCTTTGGAAAAATCAAAAAAAAAAAAAAAAAAAAACAAAAACTGGTTTTTCATTTCCCAGCAGGTATCAGTTCCAAATAACTTCTTGGTTAGGGTTGGGGCTTTGTGTCACCTTCCCCTTCCTCAGTACTGGAAATTTGTCTGGTTGAAACCTGTGCAGGTCTTGTGTGTGTTGGCACAGTCTCCATGAGTTCTCATGTGTATCAGTCCTGTTCTGTCTGGAAGATCCTTTTCCTTGGCATCACCCACCACCTCTGGCTCTTATAATCTTTCTGCCTTTTTTTCCACATAGATCCCTGCACCTTGAAAGAAAGGATTTGATCAATTTAGTGCTGAGTGTTCAAAAGTCTCTCACTCACTCATTTCGCACTGTTCAGTCTTAAATCACTCTTTTAATCTCCATCTATGACAGGAAGCTTCTCTGAGAGGGCTGGAGCAATGCTTGGCTCTTTGGGTATAGGAATAAGGCAATGTTGTGCTGCTGCTGCTGCTGTTGCTGTTCTTAGTTTTTTGATTGTGAGAAACTCCAGTCCTCTCTTCTCATATGCCAGGTTTTTCCCCTTCCTTCTCAAATTCGCCATCCTGTTGACATAAGACATGGGGCTTGAGACTGCCCTTTCATCATGGACTCAGTCACATGACAGACCTACTCAGAGTTCTAAGACCAGCCACCAGCCAAAAGAGAGAAGGGACCATCGCACTGCTGGCTTACCTGTGGCTTTGATAAACTTCAACCACACTCTATACGATAAAAAAATGGACCACAGCAATTGACTCCTTATTAAAAGAATACAACAAAACCATTAGTTGTTGTAATGGTTTTCCTGCTCTGCCAGAAATTATTCCCATTGGGACGTAGCCTTCTTTGCTGTAATATGATGAAATTGCCTATGATTTATTATAATATTAACTGTACATCATTCTCCCTAAATAAGATATTCACAGGAAGTTTCAGAATATAT